>NC_090931.1:1408698101-1409007655 GCF_040938575.1 Ambystoma mexicanum | reverse complement strand
GCTGCCTGGGGGTATCACAGGTGAGGGGGGCTGGTGGGTGGTGTCCAGTCTGGAGGGGGTTGCCTGAGGGGGCGTCACAGGTCAGGGGGACTTGTGGGTGGTGTTGAGTTTGGAGGGTGCAGCCTGTGCTTGCGAGGTGAGGCGTGTGATTTTGCTGGGGTGCAGCCTGGCCTTGCGAGGGGGGGACTGTGTTTTCAAAGGGGTGCAGCATGGGCTTGTGAGGAAAGGTGGGTGATTTTGCTGCAGTGCAGCCTGGCCTTGCGAAGTAGGGCCCGTGTTTTCACAGGGGTGCAGACTGGGCTTGAGGTGAGGTGCACGATTTTGCTGGGGTGCAGCCTGGCCTTTCGAGCGAATGCCTGCGTTTTTGCAGGGGTGCAGTCTGGGATTGCGTGGTGAGGCACGCAATTTCGCTGGGGTGCAGCCATGCGAGGGAGGTCCCGTGTTTTTGCAGGGGTGCAGCCTTGGCTTGCGAGGTGAGGGGTGCGGCCTGGGCTTGCGGGGGAGGGCATGCCTTATCACATAGTTACTGGATGGTGGTTCATGGCTGGATGCAGAGGCTTGCACCTGGTTTGGCCCTTAGCTTGGTTTTTGGTGTGCGTGGGGCCGTGTTGTGGGCGTTCCTGACGTAGCTTGTTTTTACTTACGCAACAGAAAGTAATGTGCCTTTGAATTCATGAATACGCACAGTGCACAATATGTTTTCTGCACCATGGCTCGCACAGGGTCCTTCTCTGCCCGCGGCACTTGCACCCTTTCTGCACCCGATTCCATGAATCGGTCACTCTTTCTTTGCTATTCAGGCATATTTACAGGTCTCTGAACTATGCATTTGGCCACAGTCAAAAGAGTGAACATCACTTTAGGGTAGGCGGGAATAACAGTTGCTATCCGAATGCTGTAGCTGTCACCACAGTGATGCCTTGAGGAGTTGCATCTTGAACTCATTATTTTCTCCTCTGACCCAATGTTCCCAGATTCACTATGCTGACAGCGGCCCCATGTGCCCTGAACTTCATTGTGAATTCACTGTTCCCTGATGGGCCGCCCAATGCTTCTGATAACGTTGTTCTCTCTACGTCCTCTTCAGTCAATCACCTGTGGTCTCTGTTTTGACTTTCCTGGCCTTCTGAGTATAGTATAGAGCTAATTAGTCTCCGGCGTTGCACACTGACTTGTTTCGTCTGATTTTCTCCTAATCTCTGTCACGCTTTTCCACACAGGTGTTCTGCCTCAGCCCACTGTTTCTGTATCAAATCATGGGTGAATACATTTTGCCAAACCCTGAATCACCAGTATCTTTCAGTATTCGGGTGTTTCGGGATCAGGTCACCTTTTAAAGTATTCCGGTGACAGATTCGGGCTAAATATAGGATAATCCATGCTGATGAATTATTGTTGTAAACATTGGGTTGACGAGATCAGAACTTTTGCTGCCAGGAAATGCAAATGGGTATAAGGTTCATGGGTTAGGTAACAAGTTCAGAACCTTTCCTGTCAAGGATGCTCTCAACCAAAGCAAAGTATCTGAATGACTAATGGTTTGCAACCGGCTGTTTCTTTAATATAGAATCCAAAATTACCTGTTTGTTTTTAGATGACTAAAAATTGTAATCTTTTCAAAAAAGTGGCAAATTCACTAAAAGTAATACAAAGAAAAAAAAAAAAACTACAGAGATATTTTTTTTTATTTGCATTACGTTAAGAAATGTGCAGGTCACCTTACTCACAAAATGTCCCTGCGCATTTCCAGGGGCTGAGCTTCAGGACAAATCAGGTGCTTGCCAGCCCTCTTGCAAAGATTAGTGTTGGGCGCATGCATGGCGCTCCCTGCACCCACAGGCATCTTACCGTAGATGTATGCTATATTATTTTTCCCGATGCAGAGCTCATAACATTGGAATCCAACCTGACTAAATGGTAGCCCTTAAAGGAACAGCAGCGTCTACTGGCCTTTTTTGAGGTCATTGATCTGCAGCCAAGGACCCTCCCTGTTATTAAATAAGTAACCTCAGTAGTCCCCAGGGGAGTAAACGAAGCAGGACGTAGCTTCATAAACTGCTAATGCATGACTGACCCTTTCCCGACTCTCTATGTTTTTCGGAGGTCCATGTTTGCCATGAATGCTGTGTATTGTATTGTAATAACATAAATCTAAATATTACACAATGTATCAACCTCTGAATGATGTAAATCACACCCAGGAATGCCTGACATGTGACAGACTCTGCTCGTTATTACACAATTCCACACTTCACCTTCACTAATTTGATCTGCTTCAGATTATGAAAGGTTGAGCTCTTCCTACCCAGATTCAAAACTGGGACATGCAGGTTCTGACTAGATCCCTGCAGTAGGTGCATTAGTCTACTGAGATGTCTTACTGCAGAGTTTAATGCGCTGTCCTACCTTCCTACTTGGAAAACATTCACAGGTGCACAGGGCTCCATTTCCTCTTGCTCCCACCAATCCAGCCTGGCTGGAAGAGAAATCTGGAGTAACCTGCAAACCCTACCTAAATCTCATTAGGAGAATTGCTGGCACCCGTGGATCCCTTTGGAGAAAGTTTGCCCAAGCTTAGCTGCATCCCCTCCATTTCCATAAAAAGTGTCATCCAGAGTTTGTCAAGACCACAGGTGAAATCAGGGAAGACTAATGTTGGTTTCGGGATTGGGAGGTTTCATTGTAGGGGATTTGGCCAAAACAAATCCATCAAATTTAATTGGCTGAATTGGGCTGCAATATATGTGAGGGGTGGGTCAGGGTAATAATTAAGATGGGGAAAGGGGCCGCTGTGGGGCAGGTTTCCCCCACATATATTTGCAGCCAAATGGCTTAAAAGAAAAAAAATGAATGAATGGATTTGGACTCTACCAAGTCTCCTCGATGAAATCACATAGAACCTTGGCTTCAGCTACTCTGTTGAGGTCTTGCCAGTCTCTGTGTCCTTGCCACCATGCTGCTACTGTACACTATGCAAAAGATCATCTATATAGTGTACAAGCTATGACACTGCTGTATGCCGATTTGATGCATAAGCCAATAGTTTTGATGCAGAGGTCTTCCACTAAGCTACCCTGAGTTTTCATGTCATATACCTGTACACCCCTTACCCAATAAAACCTTGATCCTGATTATTTTCTATTAATTCTTAATTTAAAGCCAAGTCCACATCCCGGCAGTTCATTCTTCCTGCTCCCTATGCCTAGGATAAGCCTGGTATATACTTTGCCTTATTCTGATACTAAGTCACACACACGTGCTTGCAACTTACTGGCTCTGCTGAGGTTCATGGTGGTCCGATCCCTCCGTAGAAACTTGGATATAACAAAGGCAATTGAGTGTGCAAGCTCGTGCCTGGGCATATGAAATGTTGCCAGGCTGGCATGTGTATATGGAAGACTATCTGCTGGCATATGACATGCTGCTAACTGGGAAAGGTAATTTCTTTGTAAACTATATATTTGGGGGCAAAAAAGAGAGTCAGAAGATGACATCTAGGAACAAAAACAGCTTATATCTCACAAGTGTAATTGTGATAATTGGGGACAAGAGGTGTCTTTTTGAAAAACTACAAATTGACGTTTCAGGACAAAATCGACTCAGTTACAACAAAACAAAATATCGTATTTGGGGACAAAAATTGTATATTTTCAGAAAATTCTGAACTATGTTTTGTTGCTAAATTTAAGGTATTCACTCAAATGAACATCCACCATTTAGAGGTAAATTTGCATGAAATGGCAAACTGATACTGCGACGAAATAAGTGCTTTTTCAAAATTCTAGAATCTGTAATGTAAATGTTGATTGATACTTATTCGGGGATGCTGTTGCTCATGGTGCGGCATAACTTCCAATGCATGGCACGACGTTTGATCCACAAGTTCTTTTTTTTTCTTGACTACTCTGCAAACATTTCATGTTCTCCACTGATATCCTTTTTGTGACACTTGTATCAGTGCGTCCAACCCTCATGTCTGCAATCTGCCACATAAGACTGTAGGATCAACATTGCATTGTCTGCATCTACTTATCAGATTAAACTGAGGGACAGAAGCTAATGCAATTAATAGCAACACGCACAGCTTAAATAAATTTACAACCTAGATTAGTCTAAATGTAATCTGGGGCTCAAACTACCCAAAATGTGCTCCCCACCAGAAAGGTTATGCTTTTCTAGGTGTGTTCGACCACTGGGATTCCAATCGTTTTTACTGCATATCGAACCCCACCTCAGGTCTCAAGGCGCGGTTCAAGTTCTTCCATCTAATCAAGACTGGATAGGGGAGATTGATCAGCCGATTCTAGGTATTGCACCATTCGAAATCAGCTTGGCCGGCCATTGTTGCTGTGCATTTTGACAGCCAGCAACAGCAATGACCCGACGGAGATCTGCATGTGTGAGACCATGAACCAGGAGTCTCAGTTTAGCAGTCAAAGGCAGGGACCAGCAGTGGTAGATATGGATAAAAGCAGTCAATCCTGCAAAAAGGCTGATCTGAAGTCCTGGCTCAAAGAAACGGTCACCAAGTTGACAAACGTGAATGGTCATCCAAGGTCCCGTGATATTCCACCTGATTGCTGTGGAGCCCTCACTCCACTTCCTCTATTTTAGAGTTGTTCATTAGAAAGCTGCCTCCAAGTATCTACAAAGACAGATCAATCCCCCCTCTTGAAGTACAGGACAAAACATGAGTCAGGCAGTTAAACTTTATTAATTCATTTCTGCTCTGGGTATTTCAATATAAGGAATTTGGTATTTTTGAGGAAGCCAGCCACTATTACATCAGTATTGAGTACAAATGAATCTCGCTTGCTTACCATTCAAGGTAAATCCAAAGTCACAATAATTCACCCAAGGGATCTATAACATCTCTGGAGGCCTCCTTCCCCAGGCTTTAAGCAGTTAATCATTGCCTGTGGAGTGAGTTGCAAGACTATTCCTGTCGGCACTGCTGAGTAGAGTAGCCTCTGCAGTGGCTCTCACAGATCGAGCTCTCAAAAGCAGTCTTCAGCCTGAGAATGTTGGACAAATTGGCGATACCTTTCCGTTCCATTTATTCCTTAAACTCGCCACAGGTAAAATCCCTAGGTGCAGCTTAACACGAAGTGATCTCATCTGTTTTGGGTACATGTAATCCAAATAATCTTCATCGCTGAAAGACCTAGGCAATTGCCTAGATTGGGCTAGCTTTGTAAATGCATCTGCTTGTGTCTTTGAGGCCTAGCTAGCAATTTTGAAATTACCATTTGTGGGATGTTTTTACCCATGCATCCAAGCCCTACCATAAAACTGTGCATTACTGGCATTGAAAACATCATGATGGCCAGAACTCCCCAGAGAGTGCACAGGGAAAACATGAAGAATAGGCTGCCACCCATTTTTTGCCTATGTTGTGAGCACAGGAGGGCACTGCCTAAAACCACCATTGGGCTACACACACAGTAGCCTGAAACCATTGGGAATGGCAATGCTAATTTCCAAAAGCAACCCAGAACTGTGGGGAATTCATTTTCTTAATGTCAAAAATGGATGCAATACTGGTGCTCACCACTATCAGAAAGCCGGCGTTTTAAAACCACCAGACTTTTGTGTAAAACTGAACAAATGAACCCAATCCAGGCCAAGGAAAGACTTGCTAAGAGGTGGCTACAATGTAAAACTATATTCTGAAATGACTTGAAGGAAGTAATTATTTAATGTATATATAAAAAATAGCTGGGGATGTCAGCAGCTTAAGTGAATTTGGGTTTAAAGCCACTAAAATCGAAATGTTTAGAATAAATGAGTGACCTACTTGTGAGTGTCACATAGGTTGCAATTGTTTAAATGTCATAGTTTTGAACTTAGAATCAGCATTCTAGCTGCATGTGCACAAATTGTAAGTTGGATTTGAATGTAGAAAACTGGGAACTAAAGTGACATTTAGCTGAATTCTGCCTGCCAACTACCCCTGACAGGAGTTGAACTGGCTCAACAACTCTTCCCAGGCCTGGCTGCATCCTGCTGCCCCCACCAAAAGGAGGTGACACCTCTCTGATTGAATTAGGGGAGTGGTACCTGCAGACTGCAGGAAGTTGAACAAAGCCCTTTCCTGGACTCAGGCAAATGTTATATTGGGGGGGTCATAAAATGGCTTCCTCTGGGAGGGGCAGTGCCTGTGAGAGCAAGCCGAGCTTGGGGGAAGTGGATAAACCAGAAATTCCACCATGTTCTTTGGAAAACCACACCCCTTGCCAGAGCATGATTTTAAAACGATGGATAATTCATAGTGCGGACTTGTCAAAATGATATAAATAACATTATCATTCTTGTGATTTTTCTGTGCACATTTTAAGAGGTGTTAGGACCCTGTGGTATGTTCTTGTGGATAGTAGCAGAAAAAAAGGTTGTTACTCCAAATGTATGCATGTTAAAAATCTGACACTTTATCATCTGAAACCCATATCCCTGGTGCACATTTGTGTAAAATTTGGAAAGGTTTAGAGGTTGTTATCTGGATGAAAAGGGGAGAATTCTGTCATAAGTATACACAACATCGCACAAAGAAAGGGATCGGATGGTTTGGTGTTACAGAAAATATGTTAACTGGACCTATAATATTAGAAAAATGGTACATAGATAAATATTTTTACAAAGGTAGCGGGCGCCCCTCTCTCGCAAGAACAGACATGATAACCTGTTCAGTGGTTATTAACCACTTGAGAGTTCGCAGCCACTGCTTTTACTCACTGTGCCTTTCACAGATGGGAAATATCCATTTGCATATCAGTCTTTGTCCTGCCCAGGGGCAGTCCAGCACCGAAATACAATGGCAATTCCAATCTGAACAAGAGTACCACCAGCAACCCCATACACGTGTTTCACCCTTGTTGGGGATCATCAGTGAGGTGAAGCTGATGCCTCTCTAAGCACAGTGAGAGGGAGACCACGTCTGGTTGCCCCCAGGAGACCTAGGGTTACCAATCCCAGGTTCCTTAACAAATAGTTTTACAAAGGTAGCGGGCGCCCCTCTCTCGCAAGAACAGACATGATAACCTGTTCAGTGGTTATTAACCACTTGAGAGTTCGCAGCCACTGCTTTTACTCACTGTGCCTTTCACAGATGGGAAATATCCATTTGCAAATCAGTCTTTGTCCTGCCCAGGGGCAGTCCAGCACCGAAATACAATGGCAATTCCAATCTGAACACGAGTACCACCAGCAACCCCATACACGTGGGCAGGACAAAGACTGATATGCAAATGGATATTTCCCATCTGTGAAGGTACAGTGAGCAAAAGCAATGGCTGCGAACTCTCAATGTGGTTAATAACCACTGAACAGGTTATCATGCCCTGTTCTTTCGAGAGAGGGGCGCCTGCTACCTTTTTTTGTACATAGATAAATATGTATTTGGGTCAGAAATAGATTTGTGTGCAATTTGACAAGGGGAGGTTCCTCTGACCATAAAACCTACAGCATCACTCTGACACTCCATTTCTTTCCCCCAATCAAGGGAGAGAGGAAAGCTTGGCCAATGATAAGTGAGAGGGGCAGGCTTAGCTAGGCCCAGGCACACACCCATTTTCAAAACACATAAAAGGAACATTGAAACCCAGGTAGAGAGATTCACTTTCCACTTTCTTGCGGGACGCTTTGCCGGGAGACTTCAGACTTCACATCCAAAATCCAGACTTCAAATCCATCAATCTCCAGAGACCAGAAATGAACTCCAGAATTTGTAGCAGAGAGGCCTGAATCCATAAGCTGAATCCTCTTCAGCAGGCCTCAAAACCAACCAAACTATTCAACAGCCGGCCGAGCTGTTTGAATTCTTTGCCAAGAACTTTTGCAAGAACCTGTAGCAGTATCCAGAAAGCAGTGCTGTATCCGGAACCAGAGAGAACCAGAGACCAGATCGCTGTGAAGAACTGCTAGCAGAAGTCCAGCCAATCCTGACCCGATCGGTGACGAAGTCGCATTCCTGTCCAAAATCTAGTGTGAGTACCCAGCTAGCACTGTGCCAAAACCAATCTCTTAGTTTAAAATAATCTAATCCAAACTATTTTAGCCTATTAGAACTGCCTCCTAGAATCGTGTCATTCTGTCATCTTTAAAACTGAAAACTGTCACCTGTCATTCTGAGCTTTAAAATTTAAAATCCGAAAAACTACCTTTAGTAAACCGGCCGTATCTCCGGAACCATTTGTGCTATGAACGAGATTTAACTTTCATCTTAAAGCTAAGATTCTAGGCTTTCCAAAGAACCTAGAACCTCCTTATAGTGCCTCCGTAATTGCGCTCGACACATGCGACAACATTTGCCACGATTTGACATTTTGCTTAATTTCAGCCATGTGTAAAAATATTTGTCCTTGCTTTCATTGCTGAAATTCGTGTGCAACCTGACCATCATTCATAGAGCATTGCTAAAGTGATCCTGAACTAATACCAAGTAGCTGTCACCCACCCTGAACCTCTAGAGGGAATTAAACTCATTTTAGCATATTTTTCACTTCTTTGCATACCACATTTAAAAGGATTTTGCCTGTGTTTAAAACTCCTACCTGTTTTCCTCTAAGCTTGCCAGGGGGGAAATGAATTATATTTGATTGCATTCCTGAGAACTGTGTGCTTCCTTTCCATCTCTTTACCTTGCATAAAGGGGGGGGGGAGGGTGAATTGTCAAAGAAAAGTGATTACATTGTCTTTTGTCGAAGTCATATCAAGTTATTTCTGTACTGCATTTTCATTCATCATTGCATTGTCCTTCAAGCCATAAAAGCATTCTCAGCTACTTTATCCTCTCTATATCACTTCTAAGCCATCAAAATAGTGTACCACTGTAACATTATCCATTGTTGATCACTATCATCTTCACAAGTGTGCTATCAAACATTAATTTATTATAAAGGTGTGATATATATATATATATATATATATATATATATATATATATATATATATATATATATATATATATATATATATATATATATATATATAGTTTAATTTTCAAATAAACCTTTTAATTTGCAAAACAAACCTACTTCTTGGCTCAGTGGGGTCAGAGGGATTCTAACAGAGGGGTGTTATATAAGGGTTGTCATCCAGAGTAACGAACTGGAAATAAAAATATATCAATAAAGGTTTCCCTCAGCATCCCAGACTAGGCATTGACTTAGCTGTAGTGTAATTGAATCTGCTTAAAAATTCAAGCTACTAGGGTTTGGCAAACATTCACTCAGCCCAATGGCGTGGAGCTCTTCCTTAAATGTGAAAACCACAGCAACTATCTTCTGCCCTCTTGAGCCAGAATGTCCACATGGGCCTCCCAATATTTTCCCTGACCTTTATTCGACCAAACTCGTGGCCGGTAATACACAGGCTTTGCCTTACAAATTGTATCAATGTTCTGATGATTTGTTTCTAAGTGAACTGGGAGATTTGGTGCATTGACTGGTAAAGCCAATACATTCTTCAAAAAGATATGTTCAATGACAGTAAGGTTCGTGAGATTGGTCCCACTCCAGATCCTGGGCTCCATATAACTCTATATAACTCTGCTTGCCTAGCCTGATTTTTATATGCCTCACGAGAATCCCCAACTGCTCAATTCCCATGCTCTCTCTTGGATCTGGCTATCGACCGACTTTATCTGGCCAGTGTGATAACCGCCCTGGCTATTTGTCCTCCCCAGCCACAGTCCTCTTTTACCTCCAAGCTCAACTAATCATAGGAATCTCCTTGCTCTAAGACACCTTCTTTAAGGTCAAGTCCTTAAGCTTGCTTTTGTCTTCACCATCTTTCCCCTAAAGACCAGTGACTTTCTTTATTGGGTAAACCCATTTGCTTCACAGAATGCTGCAAAAAAAAACAGTTGCTGTCTTAGGCATGTCAGGGTGAGGGAAAGGAGGACTGCTTCATCAGCAAACATGAGGATTGGGAGCTGGTTCCAAGCTAGGGCTGGAGCATCTGAGGGTACACCTAACAATTTATCGATAACCCCATTAAAGAAAACATAGACTAGCTTTGGGGCCAATACACACTCCTTGCCTCACTCCCATCTCAATTCCCACTGGGACAGTGGTGCGCCCATATTCGCCCCATCTGATTGCTGCTCCATTCCCAGTATAAGGGATCTAGATAGCCCTCAATAACGAATGTGGGATACCTTGCCCTTCTAAAGTGCCCCAAATCTTTGACCTCAGCATCCTATCAAATGCCCCTTTTAAATCAAAGAAAAGATCATAGATCCGCATTTTTCCTAAGTGTGACGTATTTGTCACAAAGGAGTCACAATCTCAGGCTTTGATCAATAGTACTGGCTCCACAATGGAAGTCTGCTTGCAAATAGCTGAGAATCCCATTATCCGCACTCTAGATGTCCGAGGACTGCTCTAGCAAAGACTTTTC
This sequence comes from Ambystoma mexicanum, assembly GCF_040938575.1. NCBI lineage: Eukaryota > Metazoa > Chordata > Amphibia > Caudata > Ambystomatidae > Ambystoma > Ambystoma mexicanum. The sequence goes on along the minus strand of NC_090931.1, from coordinate 1,408,997,257 downwards.
CTCCCGCATTCATCAGAGAGATAGGCCTATGAATACAGGGTTCATCGCCAACACCTTTCTTAAAAATTGGCACTTTCTCAGCATGGGTCCAGGAGGAAGGACCCCTATTGAGCTCCAGTGTGACATTAAGCAATTTAGCCATGTAAGGAATCTAAACCGCAGGCTCTGAAGCATAAAGGTCTACCGGGATCTTGTCAGGTCCTAGTGCCTAGACGTTGTTTTGGCTCTGCAATCCTAATCTAACTTCCCTAGGACTTAGCACTAAGGGAGGACTATCCTGAGGGATATCTGTGCCTCAGCCTGAGGTTGTGACACCGGAATCACAATAATCCCTGGATTTGTGCTACAGGTCCTTGAAATGCTCCAACCAGACAGTTTCAGAAATACAGCCCTGTGTCGTGCTTTGCTCCACTGGCCGCACCCGTTCCCATTATGTCCCAGAATTGTTTTCTATCCTTGGTATTGATCGTCAGTAACAATGAACTCCAGAGATCTTGTACATAGGCCCATTTCTGTGCCTTACCTATGGATCGATAGTTTTCCATTGCTTTGCAGAGTGCTTCTACTCCATCCACCACTACCTTTTTAGCTTGCTTGATCAAGGAGCCTTTGCTTTAGCTTGGCGGCAATCGCAGTGGTACCGAGGTGCCCTACTTAATTAGTGATTTTTAACTGCTCTCCTTGTTTTACTGAAAAACCTGCCAAGATAACTAGTGGAGTTCTCATGCACGCTAAAAAGTCAGTGCAATCCCCACTGTCCACGGAAAAAAACAAAAAAAACTCTATGGCAGTAAGAATACAACTACATATTGCAGGGAGGATTATTTTATGATCCATACTCTTTCATTTAATGGAACGTCCAGAGAGTCCTGCAATGGATAAAGCAGCTGTGGGTCACTGTGATGTCATGAAAGCCACTTCCAGTTAAGCACCATCCACTGTAAAGGCAACTGGATGGTGATAGATCCCTGGTCTGGGTGTCACTGCACAATTCTTAATGAGTGCCCATGCCTCCAGATTCACTAATACACAGCCTATCAGGCTTCTGCGATTACCAGCTTGGAATGTTATACTATCTGGAAAATCGCACAAAAACCTACCATTACAGGCCCTCAGGTTGGATGACATAATCAAACTGTGGACTTCTTCTGCATTCTTATACTTCCTCTTAGGCTTAGAGGCCACCATTTTATCAATACCGCAAGTCTTGTATTACTCCTCCAGGATATTAGCCACAGGACCGCATCACGAGCTTGGCGGTAACCCTTAAATGCAGTGGTTATACTATTACCGCCTCATTTAAGAGTCTGCCAAATCATGGGCTTGGTGGATTTTCCCCAGCTTTTAGCTGGGGGCAATTCCACTGCGGTTTTGCTGATTGTTGGCGCTATTACCGCCTGCGGCGGCGATAATAGCGCCAAACATTCGCTATTGGGCCCAATGGGGAATGGGAAATTCCTGAACGGGCCCAATGAGAAATGGGGACTTACCGTTCTGCTAAACCCCCTGGCGCTAATAGCCCCGGTGGTAATACCTCCGAGGTTAGCGCCCAACTCGTGATGAGGCCCATAATGTCTAATGGCTCATACTGGAGGCGGAAGTCTCCCATATCTATGACCCTTCATTGACCGTGACACTTCATACTCAAAGTGTCCACCCTCTCCTGGAGGAGAACAAAGAGCCTAGAGCCCCCTTTTGCGCCCTGGTGATTATATAGATTAATTAGTAACACCTCAGTCTCATCCACAAATCTCAGGTGTAATTCCAGGAAATCGTTAGACCCGGTGCCAATAATATTGGTCAAAAAAGTGGCACTAATGCAAGTAAGTAAACCCTCACTTGGTCTGCCTCCCCTGCATTGGACAGCTGGAATTGCAAACGTGTCATACCCCTGCAAATTGGGAGCTGCCATTGCCCAAGTCTCCTGAAGGCTTATTATTTCACAAGTGTGATTAAACTTCAGCCAATCCTCGTCTATTAAATACTTATAAACCATTGCAATATTCCATGATACAATGTGCACCTACAACCAATGGAGGACGCATCCGCAGGGGTACCAACCGAAATGCTGGCATCACCACCAGCCCGACTATCAAACTCAGTTCCATCAGCGATGGGGTGCAGGACCCGTCAGTCTAATTGGCCTGCAATCAAGCAATTCCCTTCAGGTTCACTTACACTAACTATTCAAGTTACTCAGGGTCAGTTGCTACTCCAAGCAATGAGTTGGTGATAGATCTTTTTCTTCGGCTGGGGCCTCCAGCTGGAACAGCCTCCCTGCCTCTTTGAAACTCGAGGAGAACCATCTTCGGTTCCGGAAGCACATCAACACCTTCCTCTTTGTTTCTGCCTTCTCTCTTCCTCTCACCTCCTGATCTCTGTCTATTTTTGCAGTGGGCACCTGGCTACCCTCTGAATTCGGGTCCAGATCCCAGCCCACCCAGCTGCCCACCCGCACTGCCTCCAGGCAACCCTTGCACTCGGGTCTGTACCTGCAACCCTACAGTCCCTTTACCTGCACTTACCAGACAACCGTTGTCTGCACTTAATCTTTGCACTTGCCTCCTGCTGGCCTCACTACCTATTTATGTTTTGATCGCGTGTTCTGCACTTTGAACTCCTCCCCTGCCCCTTGCACTTTCCCCTTCCCTCTCCCCTGCACTTGCACATTCTCGATGTCACTGGGCCTAGTAAGACTGTTGTTTTGTGCTCCCTTGTAACCCTCCCTTGCCTCATAAATAAAATATCATATGATATCATATTGGTGACAGCAGGGATACTGATTGATTATCAGAGTTGGTATCTGGAATGGCTGTCTGGATGTTTGATGTAGTTACTAATGTGACACTTGTATTCTTCCTCGTGGTGGCCACTAAGGTCTCTAACCAAGATATTGCAGGTATCGCCGGGACTGAGTTATAACTAGAGATTCAGTGTGCGTAAGATCCTCTAAGTTAATATTTGTGCCTCCCTGTAGTGGGCCAGGTGGTTGTATACGTGGGTATACTTAATTTGGCCTTGGCCTGTAAAATGGAAGGGATCTTGTTAATTGCAACTCCTAATCCAAATGGTGGGAGAGCCCTCTGATCCATTACAAGAAGACCCTCAAATAGGGTGTCTGCTGCCAGATGCACTCTCATTTAGTCCCTTGATTTGGAAACCACTACACGCTCTTATTATGGAAAAGCAACCTCGTTTAGCTCTCTTCCAGTGTGTAACCTTGTTCCTTAAGCTATCGCTAGATTCCTTGTGACAATTTACCAGCTTTGGAACATTAAGTAGGTAAAAACAGGATTTGTTATCTTGGGGGCTTGGCAAAACCTGTCTGGTGGCCTTGCTAGCTCTTGACTGGTTCTAGCTGGCCTGGTGTGGGGTTCTTTAGCTCATAAGCATTAAATACTCCTGATGCACAGTATTACTAATTAGATATTGCTTGGGGTGGATTCCATCCTAATTAATGACTCTGGTATGGATACACCGCCCTCCCCCTTTATTTGTCATTCAGGGCTAGCCTCAGCTCCAATATGGTAGCTTTAATTTGACCGAGTTCTCGGTGCAGGTCCTTGTTTTCTTATTTTCACTTGGTAACAATAGAATGTAAATGCCTACACCCTTCCCAAGGGGAGGTATTTATCTTATTCAGACTATACCCACCACCATGTGCAGGGCCGACCATTCGAGCCCCTCCTTGTACGCCATCACCTAGGCTCTCTAGGCCCATCAAAGGACAGTTCTGTGTGGTGCCATTGGAAGTGTACTCAAAGGGTTTATCAAACATTAGTGCTACTTGGAAAACACATCTAACTCCACCATAAGGGGAACAATTATCATTTTATCAACCAGACTACAGGAACACTGATCTTCCGGCACACTTAGTCCTGAAAAAATAGACTGTATGCAATTATTCTTCAAAAAGACTCTTAAAGTTCATTTATTCAAAATATTCAATACTAAAAGACATATTACCCAGACTTCAAACACAGTGAGCAAAAATTATACATAAAAAGTTCAAAAACACAAATGACATTACATTACAACATTCAACATTCTAAATGTGTCATAAAAAACATTTCCCAACATGTTTCTGTTCTTCAAGCCCTGCTGAGGGTGAACATTATTCAGGGGAACACTCTAAAATTGTAGATTTCTTCAACACCGTGTAGAGGAGGTCTTTTTAAACATCACAATTTGGATGCCAATGTACTTACAATACAAAATGCATCCTTGAAATCTGTAGTGAGTACTACAACATTCAAATTACTACCCTGTACACCTGTAATAACTGACAGTGTAAAAGGACTACAGATATGGCCCACAAATTGACCACACCTCCCACAGTTCCAACAGTGAACTAGAAATTACCTCAAATTAATATTTCATGATTGGCATATTCTTAATTAAAGATCACCACATGTTCCATTTCTTGGACACATATATATCTCAGTACAGGCGCAAAAGTCGCCTTAGTATTCTTAGGAGCAACTGCAAAAATAGCAAAAAGCAAACCAAACTCAGTGTAAGGAATGAGTTCTACAGTTTGCAATAAGTTAAAAATGGCAAAATCACATCTCTCAATAGCTTATTTTACCTCCGGGCTCTTTGAATGGGACAACCAGTCAATGTCACCACGGGTCCACAAATCCAGACAAAGGTACGTCAGTCACCTCGCACAGGATAGCAGATTATCAGCACATCCACCTACAAACAAAACCATTTGTCACTGCAATTCTGGCCCTTTCCAATTGAACTTAGTAAATGACTTAAATGAACCAACTTCTGTGCTCTTACACCGGCTCTACGTGAACTAATCATGTAAAATAGCACTGTGATTTTAGTGTGTTCTAATTTGGAAGAAAACGTAACCACCCGCCAGTGGGTGGCTTATGTGATGAGGCTCCCGATAGACTTATAACATGTTGTTACAGCCAAGTCCTAAATACGGACAGCCGCCACCAACTAAACGGATTAGTATAACTTTGTTTCCCCCGTGGTATCACCTTTCAATGGAAACCAAACGCCGGCTCATCACACACTATACCGCTACAATCGCCCAGTCTACATAGTAAAAGGACTCCAAAAGTTATATTAGTCATACTACCCACGTGGTAGACGGACTACAAAGTGTATGCTGCAGACGCCGAATGAACATACTGGAAGGACACACAATTATGTTGGAATTGTAGTGCCATATTGTTACTGATGGAAAAGAAACTCTCTCCCATTAACCGGGAGGCATAACCCAACATCTTTGTTAGACCACGGCAAATTCATTCCTAGCGTGTACTCGAAATTAAGTCATACCAATTGAAACCCAGCCCCAACATGGAAATGTTGAAGGAATCTAATGGAATTGTATGCCAGTTCCTATTCACATCATTGTTTGTAATACAGATTTTGTCATGAAGGTTTCACCAAGATGCCAAACAGAGTAGCCATTGCTTTTAAGAGAGGCCCGAATTTGAAGGACCTACTCACAAAAAATGATATCTCTAACAAACCAGCAAAGCAAATGAGTCTTACAGAAATATGGGGACTTCCAAAGACACTAGGCCATGCACCATGCGGCCAATGCATCAAGTCTAATCAGACTTGCAGAACGACTCAGGTAGACCTAGGTTTGGACAAACCTTGGGCCCAAGTGTCCTTTAGCAATTGCAATACAAGTAATGTTGTGTACGCAATATGGTGCCAATGCGGTAAACTGTATATTGGCATGACCAAAAGGAAAATCAAAGTTCGGATTTCTGAACATATGAGTTGTATTAAGAATAAAGTAACCACAGCTCCTATGGTCAATCATTTTATGATGATGGACCATGGTCCAAACGACTTCAAGTGGACAGTACTACCTCATATTGCAACAGGTAATGAAGCAAGTATATCTAAAAGGTTACAGGCAAAAGAGCAATGGCTCATTTTTCTGTGTAAAACAGCTGTCACGGGTTTGAATGAAGCTATAGATTGGAATTGTGTGATGTAACATACTAATTGATTTACAATACACTCAGAAACCCGAATAACGCTGGAGCATTAAGGCGCCAATATCCTTTTTGGGTTCGGCGAGTCACTCTAAGGGTTAGATGTTTGACAGTGTTATGTTGCCTTCAGGAATCCGTCGGCGTAGCATCAACATAAAATATTTGTTAACATTCGAATTTTGTGAAATGCTGATTCCGCTCACCTGAATTCATGCTGGTTCATGTTTTTAATATGCAACACATTGGCAGTAGAAGTAGCAACCAACACTTGTGTTGCGGGACGCTTGTTTGAGCTGTCTTTAATTGAAAACGTTTTTTTACATTGCCGCTGGCAACTTCACACCCATGGCGCTGCCTTTCCTGTGGGATGTTTTTACCCATGCATCCAAGCCCTACCATAAAACTGTGCATTACTGGCATTGAAAACATCATGATGCTCAGAACTCCCCAGAGAGTGCACAGGGAAAACATGAAGAATAGGCTGCCACCCATTTTTGCCTATGTTGTGAGCACAGGAGGGCACTGCCTAAAACCACCATTGGGCTACGCACACAGTAGCCTGAAACCATTGGGAATGGCAATGCTGATTGCCAAAAGCAACCCAGAACTGTGGGGAATTAGTTTTCTTAATGTCAAAAATGGATGCAGTACTGGTGCTCACCACTATCAGAAAGCCGGCGTTTTAAAACCACCAGACTTTTGTGTAAAACTGAACAAATGAACCCAAACCAGGCCAAGGAAAGACTTGCTAAGAGGTGGATACAATGTAAAACTATATTCTGAAATGACTTGAAGGAAGTAATTATTTAATGTATATATAAAAAATAGCTGGGGATGTCAGCAGCTTAAGTGAATTTGGGTTTAAAGCCACTAAAATCGAAATGTTTAGAATAAATGAGCGACCTACTTGTGAGTGTCACATAGGTTGCAATTGTTTAAATGTCATAGTTTTGAACTTGGAATCAGCATTCTAGCTGCATGTGCAAAAATTGTAAGTTGGATTTGAATGTAGAAAACTTGGAACTAAAGTGACATTTAGCTGAATTCTGCCTGACAACTACCCCTGACAGGAGTTGAACTGGCTCAACAACTCTTACCAGGCCTGGCTGCATTCTGCTGCCCCTGCCAAAAGGAGATGACACCTCTCTGATTGGATTAGGGGAGGAGCACCTGGGAACTACAGGAAACTAAACAAAGCACTGTCCCTGGCTCAGGCAAATGTTATATTGTGGGGGTCGTAAAATGGCTTCCTCTTGGGAGAAACTGGGAGGGGCAGTGCCTGTGAGAGCAAGCTGAGCTTGGGCGAAGTGGATAAACCAGAAATTCCACCATGTGCTTTCGGGCCAGAGCATGATTTTAAAAGATGGATAATTCATAGTGCGGACTTGTAAATATTATATAAATAACATCATCATTCTTGTGATTTTTCTGTGCACATTTTAAGAGGTGTTAGGACCCTGTGGTATGTTCTTGGGGATAGTAGCGGAAATAAAGGTTGTTACTCCAAATGTATGCATGTTAAATATCTGACACTTTATCATCTGAAACCCATATCCCTGGTGCACATTTGTGTAAAATCTGGAAAGGTTTAGAGGTCGTTATCTGGATGAAAAGGGGAGAATTCTGTCATAAGTGGACACGACATCGTACAAAGACAGGGATCGGATGGTTTGGTGCTACAGAAAATATGTTAACTGGACCTATATTATTAGAAAAATGGTACATAGATAAATATGTATTTGGGTCAGAAATAGATTTGTGTGCAATTTGACAAGGGGAGGTTCCTCGGACCATAAAACCTACAGCATCACTCTGACACTCCATTTCTTTCCCCCAATCAAGGGAGAGAGGAAAGCTTGGCCAATGATGAGTGCGAGGGGCAGGCTTAGCTAGGCCCAGGCACACACCCATTTTCAAAACACATAAAAGGAACATTGAAACCCAGGTAGAGACATTCACTTTCCACTTTCTTGCGGGACACTTTGCTGGGAGACTTCAGACTTCACATCCAGAGATCCAGACTTCAAATCCATCAATCTCCAGAGACCAGAAATTAACTCCAGAATTTGTAGCAGAGAGGCCTGAATCCACAAGCTGAATCCTCTTCAGCAGGCCTCAAAACCAACCAAACAAAAACCAACCAAACTATTCAACAGCCAGGCGAGCTGTTTGAATTCTTTGCCAAGAACTTTTGCAAGAACCTGTAGCAGTATCCAGAAAGCAGTGCTGTATCCGGAACCAGAGAGAACCACAGACCAGATCGCTGTGAAGAACTGCTAGCAGAAGTCCAGCCAATCCTGACCGATCGGTGACAAAGTCGCATTCCTGTCCAAAATCTAGTGTGAGTACCCAGCTAGCACTGTGCCAAAACCAATCTCGTAGTTTAAAATAATCTAATCCAAACTATTTTAGCCTATTAGAACTGCCTCCTAGAATCGTGTCATTCTGTCATCTTTAAAACTGAAAACTGTCATCTGCCATTCTGAGCTTTAAAATTTCAAATCCGAAAAACTACCTTTACTAAATCGGCCGTATCTCCGGAACCATTTCTAGGAGGGAGTTTTAACTGTCATCTTAAAGCTAAGATTCTAAGCTTTCCAACAAGCCTAGAACCGACTTCCTACTCCTTACAGTGCCTCTGTAATTGCGCTCGACGCACGCGGATAAATTTGCCGCGATTTGTCATTTTGCTTAATTTCAGCCACGTGTACAAATATTTGTCCTTGCTTTCCTTGCTGAAATTCGTGTGCAACCTGAGAATCTTTCATAGAGCATTGCTAAAGTGATCCTGAACTAATACAAAGTAGCTGTCACCCACCCTGAATCTCGAGAGGGAATTAAAATCATTTTAGCATATTTTTCACTTCTTTGCATACCACATCAAAGTATATTGCCTGTGTTTCAAACTCCTACCTGTTTTCCTCTAAGATTGCTAGGGAGGAACTGAATTATATTTGATTGCATTCCTGAGAACTGTGTGCTTTCCTTTCATCTCTTTACCTTGCATAAAGGGGGGGGTGAATTGTCAACGAAAAGTGATGACATTGTCTTTTGTCGAAGTCATATCAAGTTATTTCTGTACTGCATTTTCATTCATCATTGCATTGTCCTTGAAGCCATAAAACCATTCTCAGCTACTTTATCCTCTTTATATCACTTCTAAGCCATCAAAAGAGTGTACCACTGTAACATTATCCATTGTTGATCACTATCATCTTCACAAGTGTGCTATCAAATATTAAATTATTATAAAAGTGATATATATCTATATATTGTTTAATTTTCATATAAACCTTTTAATTTGCAAAACAAACCTACTTCTTGGCTCAGTGGGGTCAGGGGTATTCTAAGAGAGGGGTGTTATATAAGGGTTGTCATCCAGAGCAAACGAACTGGACATAAAAATATATCAATAAGGGTTTCCCTCAGCATCCCAGACTAGGCATTGGCTTAGCTGTAGTGTTGAATTGAATCCGCTTACATTCCTCCGTATTAGATTCCGCTAATTTTGGCGACACCGGCGCGCTTATTTTGCCCTACTTAAGTGAGGACTGGGAAGTGCCTTTTCCAGCATCAGGTGACCGAGGTAGCTCGCACGCAAACATGGAGGAAGAGACGCAGGACTTTTAGCATACTGCAATTAAGTGCTAATTGAACCCTCTTGGGAAACGCTGCCGGTCGCTGTTGTTATCACTGCCCCGTGCAGTGTGAAACACAGCACCTTAGTGTTGTCTGTGTGCCTGTAGGCAAGGGCTGTATGTGGGATGTTTTTACCCATGCATCCGAGCCCTACCTCAAAAACTGTGCAGTACTGGCATTGAAAACATCATGATGGCCAGAGCTTCCCAGATAATGCCCAGGGAAGTGCATGAAGAATAGGCTGCCACCCATTTTTGCCGATGTTATGGGCACAGAAGGGCACTGCCTAAAACCCCCATTGGACTACCCACACAGTAGCCTGAAACCATTGGGAATGGCAATGCTGATTGCCAAAAGCAACCTAGAATTGTGGGGAATTCATTTCTTAAATCCCAAAAATGGGTGCATTACCAGTACTCACCACTATGCAAAAGCCGGCGTTTTAAAACAACACCAGATTTTACTTTTTTTTGTAAAACTGAATAAATGAACCCAAAACAGGCCAAAGAAAGACTTACTGAGAGGTGGATCCAATGTAAAGTTATATTCTGAAGTGACTTGAAGGTTTATAACAAGACTGGCTGAGCTGTGGATTTCAGCAGTTTAAGTAAATTTGGACTGAAAGACACTAAAAATCTAAATGTTTAAAAGAAATGAGTGACCTACTTTTGAGTGTCACATAGGTTGCAATTGTTTAAATGTCATAGTTTTAAACTTAGAATCAGCATTCTAGCTGCATATGTAAAAAATTGTTAGTTTGTTTGAATGCAGAAAACTGGGGAACAGAAATGACATGTAGCTAAAAACTGGCTTAAAGAGATTCCAATTTAGCCTGGCAACTACCCCCATCAGGAGTGAAACTTGATTCACAGAAACTTCCCAGGCCTGGCTGTTTCCTGCTGGCCACACTAAGGATATGCCATCTCTCTGATAATTGAATTAAGGGGAGCCCCCACAGAATACAGGAGCTCTGAACAATGCAACCCCCTTCACCCAGGCAGATGGTTTATTGCAGGTGTCGTAAAACAGCTTCCACTTGGCAGAAGCTGGGAGGGGCAGGGTGTCTGAGCTTGGCAGAAACTGGAAAGACTGGTTTCTGTACCATGTGACCTGAAAAGACACACCCCTGTAGCCAGAATATGGTTTTAGAAAAAGATGGATCATTCATAGAGCGGACTTGTGAAAATTATTTAAATGATACCATAATTCTTGTGATTTTTCTGCCCACATTTTAAGAGGTTCTTAGAACCGGTGGTATGATCTGGGGGCAAACTAGCAGTTAAGAGGGTATTACTTAAAATGTATGCATGTTAAAAATCTGACACTTCATCAATTAATGTCCATACTCCTTGCGCACATGTGTGTACATTTGGGTTAATGTCCGAAATTGCAAAAGCAGTTAAAAAGTGCAAATGTTGCCATTTCTGAATGCAAGCCCCCAGGAAGAGCAGATTTGGACAGGGTATACCTCCTGTGATATGTGATGGGTGCATGTAATTTTAAACAAATGTGTACCTATGCAAATATGTTTTGAGGTCAGATGTAGATTGTGTGTAAAGTTGACAGGGGTGGGTTCTCTGTATCATAAACAGACCTCACCATGATGACACTTCATTTCATTCCCCCAATCAAGGGGAAGAGGGGGAAGTGGCCAATGACAAGTGGAGAAGGGTAGGGTCTAGTGATGCTGCACACACACCCATTTTAAAAACAGATAAAAGCAGACAGACAGGACAGATAGGGACCTTCATTTCAATCTGCTGCGGGACGCTCTGCCGGAAAAATCCATACTTTACCTCCATCAACCTCCAGAAAGCCAACATAGAGACTTCAATCTATCCACCTTCAGAGACCAAGACTTTACTTCAGACTTTGTAGCAGAGAGGTCAACTACAAGCTAAATCCCTCTTTAGCAGGCCTCAAATCATTGCCACTATCACAGCCAGGCAAGCTGTTTGAATTCTTTGCAAGAACTCTTGCCATTTGCCAGAAAGCAGTGTTGTATCCAGAGAGAGACCAGCTGAACCGGAGACCGCTGTATCCGGACCCACAGACCTGATCAGAACCAGAGACCCAGACCAGACCAGCAGAGCAGAGCTGACCCAGACCGCTGTGCGGAGAGACCGTCCGTGAGTGAAGAAAACCTGACCAGATCCGTGGCGAGGCCCATTCTATTTCTAAATATATTGTGAGTACATAGTAGAACTGTGCAGAACCAATCTCTTAGTTAAAATAATATTATTCAATCTATTTTAATCTAACCAGAACTGTCTCCTAGAAGTTCTACCTTGTCATTTTGCAAAACTGTCACTTGTCACTTTGAACTTTAAAATTTCAAATCTGAAAAACGACCTTTACCATATCGCTCATATCTCTGTGACCGTTTGTCTTAGAGACTTGCAGTAACTTTCATCTGGAAGCTGAGATCCTAGGCTGTCCTAGGACCCCAAAACGATAGTGCTAGTCCTTGTAGTTCCTCTGTAAATTCCTCCACGTGTGAAAACAGCAGCTTCCTTACTTTCATTGGCCAGAAATTCGTTTAACCTGCTAATCATCCCTGAATCATTGCAAGAGTGAGCCTGGACTAATATTAAGTATATTTCACTCACCCTGAACCTCTAGAGGGAATTAAAAGCATTTTTAGCATATATTTTTCACTTCATTGCCAGCACATATAAAAGCATTTTGGGTCTGTGTTTCAAACTTTTGTAGTCTAAGCTTGCTGGGGTGAACTGAATCACATTTGACTGCATTTCTGAGAACTGTGTGCCTTCCTTCCATTTCCTTGCATTGCATAAAAGGGGGGGTGAATTGTCCAAGAAAGTGATTACATTGTCTTTTGCTGAAATCCTATCAAGTTATTTTCTTTACTGCATTTCATTCCACATTGCATCCATTTGAAACCATAAAAGTATTGTTGCTAGCTTATCCATTTCATGTCAACTCCTTAGTGATTATAAAGAAGTGTGCTAGTGCCAGATTCTCCGTTGTTAATCTTTATCATATCAGATTAAGTGTGATATTCAATTATTAATTTATTATAAAGTGTGATATATATATATATTGTTTAAATTATCAAATAAACCTTTTAAACTTGCAAAACAGAACTACTTCTTGGCTCAGTGGGGTCAGGAGGATTCCAAGAGAGGGGTGTTATATAGGGGTAGTCATCCAGAACGCATGAACTGGACATAAAGATATATCAATAAGGGTTTTCATTCAGTATTCTAGACTAGGCGTTGACTTAGCTGTAGTGCTGAATTGAATCCTCTTACATGTACGACCCATCTGCTTTTATTCAGGCATGCGGAACGTAGCAGCAAGTTTTCTTTTTGCAGCCATTTTAAGGAGAGCCTAATGAGCGGCGTTTCGTCCCGTGAATAACTGAATGGACCAATTTAACAGGCGGTCCTGCTTACAAGATGAAGTGTAACCATTCAAACTGCTGGCACGACTGGTTCTTCTTCTGCTGATGTAAGTGTTGTCACTTAGATGGCTTTTTTTCCTTGAATCTCAACGTATTGGTTTTTGTTGTGTTACCTGTTTGTCTGGAACACAGCTTGGTTAACATTTTGAACGTTGAGTAGAGCCAGGTTGGAAGGAAAAAAGCGCCATAGTAAAATGCTGAGGGGGAACAGAAGGCACGGTTTTGAAATTGCTTTGTTCGTTTGTGGAGTTGGGCATAAGAGGGATTACTCACCTCCTTCTGTGGATTCATATTTTAAATGGTCTTTACCATTAACACCGCCCATGGGTAGAATGCCATGTGGGCAATACTCAATGTTTTGGGAGTAAAAAAAGAGCAGAGTTTGAGGCTTGGTGGTTGCTGTTTGGCACTTAAGGGTTGTTTGTTTTTCCAGAGCTGCTAAAAGACTGTGGGATCATCATGCGTGGTGTTGACTACTACGGTGGGTCTGTTTACTTTGAAAACGCGCCTACGACGCCACGGATAGACTTATTCAGTAAATCTACCACTGTGAGTCAACCATAGGAGACTAAACACTCCAATGTTGGTATTAGATGTGATTAAGAAACAGCTTAACTTATAGCTGTTTTTTATGCTGTCCCCATAGGGTCATAGAGGAGCACTGTCACACAAAGGTTGAGAAGACCATGAAAATTTGTTTGTCGAATTTCCCCTGAAGAAGTTCTGTCATTTGTCTAACATTGTGAGAAGAACGAAACATGTCGGGCATAGCGGTTGCCTCATTGGAAGGCAATGTTATTTGATGATTAATTAAATTAATGAGAACCTTGTCTTCATAGGATTCGTTTAATAAGGACATGAACAGTCCGGAGGGAGCAATTCAGAATTTGTGAGCTCTCTGTTTTGTGTATTCGACAGGTGTCTGAACAACAATGTATGGTGAAGAGAGTGCGGACTAACATCTGTATGTGAAGTGTGTGAGTAGAAAAGAAGCACTTTTGCACTTTGTGAGCTTCGTAGTGTATGGTATGAATTTTAGGTAACCATTTGTAAATCTAACGTTTTTTTATGCTTACGGATTGTGTACATGAACTGTTTAATACATTTTTTATCTATTATCTTAATTAAATGATGTTTTGTAGTATGCAAGTTCTCTAGTGGTGGAGTGTATTTTTGGTAATAAGTCGAGGTATTGTGCTCAGTAGTGTTCCTTGTCCCGCCTATGGGGCACAGCATAAAGGCAACAGGATTCTTGAGTTTGGAAGTTCGTGCAAGCCCTTTTTAGGGTGGGACGAATCCCAGGGCCAGTGAATAATTTCCCCTCAATCTTTTGATTGTATATGTGTGCTCGAGTGGACGATGCCACGATTACATGAAATGAAAATATAACAACAAAAAGGTTCCACTACGAAGTATAGCGAGCACAACCAAATCTGAGTTTTCTGGTTTTTAGAAAAACGTCAAGGCCCTGATTCATGGAATTATTGTGCAGGATGGCACACAAATACCAGTTTTACATGCAAATAATTCCATGAATCAGGGCCCAAATGTATACAACAGCACAGCACAAGGTGGATGACTACCCAATTCACATCATTAGACATATGAGTGGGAACGACTGCTTGTGCAAAAAAGTTGGTTTCATGGGTCAAACCTTCTTCAGGACTGATTCATTGATCATGTCACAGATGACAATGATTTGAGGTACGAGGAAATGAGCAATGTGTTCCACTCGAGGTCTGTGTTGCTAAAAGTCATAGCAATAAGGTGCAGGCAGATATTTCAAAGCAGCCTACTAGGATACGGAACAAAGACTAAGGGCCTCATTACGTCTTTGGAGGTAGCCATGCCCTTAATAAGGGCATGGCTGCCTCCAATCTCGGGTCCGTGGTCCCTGAATGGGGAAATACCGGGCCATTCCGACCTTGGAGGGCCCGGTATTTCCCGATTCAGGGAACCCAGACCATGCCTATTCGAGCCCCCATAGGCGCAATGGGAATGGGGAACATGCTAACAACGGGCCAGTTAATGACGGGCCCATTGTTAGCATGCTGGGCCGCTCGCGGGACCCGCTAAGGACGTCTGGTAAAACCAGACATCCAGAGCGGGTCCCGCTAGCGGCCCTCGTAAAAGGGCGGTAAGGGGTTCACGGCTCCGGCACCTTTACCGGTGCAGTTAAACCCTTACCGCCCGCCTCGTAATGAGGCCCTACATCTTTCTGTAGCGTTAAGCACTTCAAATTATATTGTGAGAAGGAAGGAGCAAGATGGCAAGTTAGAGGGTTGTCTTCTTGCGGGGGGCGCAGCACCACTTCATGAGCAATGGCAATGGGCAAAATCATTAAACAGGGGGTTTATGTGTCAGGCCAAAAAAGAGCCAGCCAGACAGTCACATTGAGCCTCATTATGGTTTTGGCAGTAATTGGGACTGTAGTATAGCTCTGTGGCAACGCATGGTTCTTGGAAGCAAGACCATGCTGAGCAAACACAGGTTCGAATTCCGGACCCGTGCTTGAAAAGAAAAACAATGCGTTATAAATAACCCGCCCTTTCACAATTAAACTAGCGCTTAGATACCTAAGGGATGTGTGTTGAAAAATATAAATAAAAAAATAATGAATTCTACTATTTTCTGTGGAATTGCTGCTATGTTACTGCCACTTGGCTCTGCAGATTTACAGCAGAATTACAAGTGGTGGTAAGGATGTGGTAATCTCCAATTTTGAAGTTGATCGGAAGCCAAGGGGATGTTTGCAGATTCACTGTGAGTTGTAACTCTATTGCAGTAAATCCACCCATTTTAGGAGGTGAAATTGAGTATTTAGCTCTAGCTCTCCGCCTCCAAAAAACAGAATTCTGCAGGGCAGTAAAGTTGCCGGTGATATCCGAAACGTGCACCACAGTGCCACACTCATCATGTGGCCCATTGTCCAAAAAGTGTGGACACCTATGTGTATCAAAACAAACAGCAGACAACCAGGGGGCATGAAGCCTCATTGGATACAAGACAGGCATCCTCATTGGCCCAGATCAAGCGGCTCTCGTCTTTAGAATGGATGATGCGTCAACCCAGCTAGAAAGACATTTGCTGGTCCTATGAGAAAACTACAACCCACCTTTGAAAGGGAGTCAGTAGTGATTTGTGCAGGGGCATACAATATGGAGTCAAGCCCTTGCAGTTTTTAAAGGATTCTACCCATCAGCTCGGGAGGATAGCTCAGCGGCAACGTGCTCGCCTTGGAAACAAGACACAAGAGTACCACAGGTGTGATTCCTGGTTCCGTGCTTAGAAACCTCTGAGTATTAAGCGCATTATAAATAACCTATCATATCATAAATATTGTGCAGCATCACTCAGAAATCCACAGGCAACACACGAAGACGCCATTAGTCCAACAAGTTGCCAAACGAAAACACACAGAAAATGATCTATTCGAGTTGGTTATGGATCGCTTACAAACAGACAGCCATGACTACTCCACTAGAGACCATTCACATCAACTTGGATCAGAGCTAAATCCGCCCTGAGAGCAGCCACTGTGGCAGCCTCGACATGGGGATTGCAGTGGATTGGCCTATCCTACTGAGTAAGTTGGACTGGAACATTCACAGATGCCATCTTGCATGACCCCTACACAACTCCTATGCCTCACACGCAGTGGCCCGCTATTTAAGCCATCAAAAATGTCAACACGCATACATTATGCTGTATGACCACTCCTCAATCCCTTACTCTGCCCAATCACATCAGTTTCTTTAAAGGACCACCACTGCATTTATTGCTAGCTCTGCCCTCTCATGGTATGTACCATAAACAAGAGCTGTTTATGTTCTGAATCAATTAGGAGGTGATTCTTGTATCCAGTGAGATTCTGGACCCCTAGGTTCAGGGATTGCACTCCATTGTCCATAAGGTGTATCCTCACCTATCTCGCTCTGCCTCACTCTGTTCCTGCCTCTTTCTTTGTGGGCGAACATCTCATAGCCTGGGGCATGTTTGCTAGAGCCACCCCAGTTGTTGTTGAGAGATGAGTGACCAGGGGAAAAAAAGATATTTTCAGGGGGAAGGTATGTGCGGTTTTTTACATTTTTTTTGGAGAAAAGAAATCCTCCAGAAGGGAGGTGCTTTGGCATTTCCTGCTAAAATGCCCACTCTGATACCCAGATGCAGTGCAAGCCTTTCTCTAGGCCGAACGCCATCTTGGAACACCATAGCGCAATGCCCAAAGCAAATCCAGAGCGTTGCTCCCTGTGTGTCTGCAAGTCTTTCCTAAATCACTGCACGATTTTGAATGTCAGAATTTTTTAAGGACGGTCAAGTAGCGTGTTCGACTCCGGAACAGACACTGGCTCTTATGTGCCCATGCCAGGGGCAGCGGCTGCCAGGAAGGTAGGTGTTTTAGAGGGCCATTTCCTCTATGCATCTCCCTTAAAGGGACAGGAATGCATTTGTTCTCATTGTGATGGGTGGGATAGGCCAGGGGGTCCTTCCTGTTCCATGCTTGGGTATAGAATGTCTTTGTGGTTGTAGGTGCCTGGTCCCTTGGCCACCCCAACATCTACCCCAAGGGCCAGGCATGTGACTACATCAAACATGCAAACAGAATACTAATGTTCTGCCTGCAGATTTGAAAGTATCCACTCCGGGTGTAACTGTAATAGTCTGGTTGAGTTGTGCAAATGGGTGTTGTGTAGCCGTATGGGCCTCAGGTATGATGCTCTTTTTCACACACATTAGAATCATCTCCGCGGAATGGGTAGGTGTGGGAGTGAAACTTGGTGGGTCAATAGACCACATTAGAAGGATGAGTCTTTTAAGGGGCACTTAATGCGTGTCTGAGTCACTTCTGCGTTTCTATTAGTTTGTTGATGTAGGAAGTGTAAGGTGGAAGAGGGAGCTTGAAAGTGACGAACACTGATCATTCGTGGGAGGGGAGAATTGGCCATTTAAGTGCATGGTGCTCATTACAATGTTGCCATTATCCTGACAGCAAATCTGCCAGAATACTGGGAAATGGTAATACCGTTACGGGCACTGAGTCCTTGGGCCTCATCACAAGTCCAGCTGTATTGCTGGCTGTAATACCGCCGACTGCAATAGCCCTAGCACCGACCGGTCCGTTGGTATTACCACAAGATCACGGGTTGGGCCTTAACGGTAAATCCCCATTCCTGAATGGGTCCATTGGATCCAATGGGGAATTTTCGGTGCTAATACTGTGGGCTAATACAGCCGGCTGTAATACAGCCGAAAACAGGGATTTTCAACTCCAGAAAAAAGCTGGAGGTAAAACAGCCGATTTAGTGCCCAACTCGTGATAGGGCCAGCCCTTAAATGCGGCGGTAATACCGTTACCACTGTGTTTAAGGGCTACAGCCCAACTCGAGATGAAGCCCCTTCAGAATTACCGAAGGATTCGGAATGACTGTAAAGCTTGTAAATCCCCATTCTATGCAGTCCCATAGGACTCAATAGGGTGCTGCCGTTATCACGGGCACGGGTAATACCAATGTCATGTGTAATACCGGCTATTTTTTGCCACTAGGGTGTCGGAATTACCTCCATCTTTTAGCTGAAGGTAATTCTTCCACCCCACCAAAAAACGTGCACTTTGCCAGTGCGGAAACGTGCTGCTATACGGTAATACTGGCACTTTAATTCTGCACGTCCAAGTGGTAATGACTCATTATGTTTAGTGTGGGAGGTCCCCTTGGTCCACGTAATGTGAGGAGACATGCCGCTGGCGGAATTAAGGCTGTGTCAAAGTCTTAATTGCAAGCCTTGGGTTCTGCAGCACAGGCTTCAGATTGCAAAATTACTCTGCAGTCTATTCCTACTCCGTAAGTCTCCTTTACATTTCTTCAAACATTTATGAAAACATATCTTGTCCCTCCAGATATTGAAGTCTGATCGATCCTCCAGATCCCAAAACATAGGTTTTTGCTTTCAAGTCACCATGGCAACCAGGGAAGTACCACCATCCCTTTCCTCTCCATCACCGTGAGAAAAGTCACTGGATGTGTATGTTAGCGCCCGTGTGTGGCCGGCGGGAAGAGGTCATGGGGATAGACAGCAAAAACAGACTTCAAGAGAGCTAATGAGGAAAAAGCATGGGCTTCTCTTGAAGCCAAGTACAGACATGTTTTCATTGTGAATTGTTAAACCCATGTTACGAGAGGTGGATAAAAAAGCAAACCCACAGAATGAGATGACCAGACAATTATTTCAACAGTTCCATTTGTCTTTCTGCCAAAGGAAAGTTTGGATCAAACCTGTGAACATGATTTTTCTCCCCCACTCTTCCTCTGTTTTCCGTTTGAGGATAGCGATCCAGTTTACATGTTTATAATGAAGTAAAATAATGTAATTTGTGGACATTCCCCTAAGAAAGAAAGCACAGAAAATGATGCCAAAGAGATTCAGAGTTCCCAGAATCCTCCACTGCTCTGCCAACATGCGACACTGGCAAACAGATCACAAGGAATGACTGAGTTCAGGAAGCATCACAAACTGGCTGCGAGTTGTAGCATTCTGGCATGACACCCCGTAACGGGGGTCAAGTGTCCTCCACGAGGTTTCTCATAGGTTCACACGAGTAACTTATCCAATCCACAGACAAGTGAGCTCGCAAAATACATAAATTGCTGGATGATGGATTGTGAATATACAGTGCAGCCAGGATCCTAATCTACCGGCCAACACAGAGACATGCAAGCAAACTCCCCACACGAACCTCTGCGGGAATAGTTGATTAACAGGTGCCACTATAACAGAGCCTACCTTAAGGTACGTTGGTGCTTTGTAAAACTTCAACAAATAACTAAAAAATAAATAAAAGGCCTGCCCAGTACAACACATGAAGTAGATTGCCCGAATGAGCAATGGACCTTCTCCTTTTTTGGGAATCAGAAGCTACACGAGGTGTTGGGAGCTGTGTCCCTGATTTGCATTGCCTACCTGTAGTCAAAAGTTCAAATTAAAAGTGCATGTTAATTTACCTATAGCGCCGTCAACATTTCACTATTGTAGCACAATTTGCACGCCTGCATTTTCTAAGCAACCATTCAGAAGTGACCTAAGTTTGGCCTTTGTAGAATGGCCCATATTTTAATTGATCATCACACTCAATCACGATCTATAGAGAAAGTGGTTTTACTAAACAGATTTTAATATGTAAAAACATTTCATCAGAGCAGTAGAGCAGTACAAGACTTTTATAATATGTTGATGATGATCTCCAACATAGAGAGGAAGTTCAATTTTGTCACTTCCAGCAATTAAAACACAGTATCAAGTGTATAAGTCACAACAAAAGAAACATATAAGGCATTGTACATTAGATAATGCCAATGTACTTGGATTTTTCTAGTGCTATATCTGCACGTCAGTGTATGAATACTTTAATGGCCACTCAGGTGCCAGCGAATAGAAAAATCCAATAGCTTGTACTGTGAACACACGACACTTAGATTATAAAGGCACCTCTGAACGAAGGGTCCTTTCTAAGGATCTAAAACTTAGTGTAGACATATGACATAATATAATGTCTAGAGTTTTTAACACAGTCTATGGCAACCATTCTACACATAGATCTAAAAACACATGAGTCCTGCTCATGCTATATCAGAGTCGACCGGTTTCATAACCATATCTCATTCTGGTTATCTTCATCAGGACTTTGTTTGATAAGGTCTTGATTGCCTGTTCTGGGAACGCTGTCTTGCGCCCTTACGTGTGTGTTCCTATTCCTATAGGATATGGGTCAAAGAGAAACAGAAAGAGGAATGGTTACATGATGTACCATCCAAATTCTCGAATTGTATACTGCTATACCTCTATTACTAGTTATGGGTGTATCATTTGATATCACTAGGCTTACTTATTGAAAGGGACAACTAAATGTGTCCAAAAATATGCCTATTCTTACATAAAACATCAAAGGGAAGGGTAAGGGAAAGGTAAAGGGGTGAGGGAGTGATAAACAACAGGCACGGGGAAACTCCATAGCCTAGACCAAATAGTCTATAGGTGGAAAAGGGTAAAAAGGTGAGAAAATCCCCTTATAGCCCATTTTTTCTTTGTGCGTGATCTTACCACACTTTACTGTGGACCATCACTGCTCAGAAAACATCTTGGAGGAGAGCGCACCAAATAGCACATTGCCTATTTCAGCATTGGCTTATATACAATCTGTAAATAATAGGCAAATGCGCTATTAGTATACACGAAAAATATTAAATCCATGCATTATTTTTGACACAAAAACGACAGTTGGTGTTATGAGCTACATAAACTTCTCAAGAGATGGTATGGACATCTTTGAAACTAAGTACAACAACGGGCGTGCAAAGTTTCCTAGAACACGAGTGCGACTAAGTACATGCATTATTCTAACAAAGCAGCACTTGTTTCATAGGCTTTACGAATAACGCCTATCGTCTTGATTATTCAATAGCTGCATCCAACAGAGCTGTGTCTGCGCAGTGTTTCTAAGTTATGGACACCTTTAAAGTCAAGGACAGCAACGAGCGTGCAGAGTTTCTTAAAAACACGAGTGCTGCAAAATATATGCATTATTCTTACCGAACAGCACTTGTTTAGTTTGTTTTACAAAAATCGCCTCTCACCTTGGTTACTTCAAAGCAGCATACATCAAAGCTTCACTGTGTCTGCGCAATGCATCTAAGTTTCAGCGAGCTGGTGTTACTGTTACAACGCTATCTGCTAAAGTGACTCGATAGCATGAATGCTAGCCAAGATGGGCAAAGTGGACTCCATGGTTTAACGGCCATCTTGTCTCAGGCTACCTAAACAGCCATCTTGGATAGGGCAAATAACGTGTGTATCTCTATCCACAGGACATATCTATATACATAAGGTAAACAGCTTTCCGGCACGTGTAAAATCGTCCATAATCATGGAATAATAAACATTTTTCTTGCACACACAAAAGAATCTAATGGCACATCATATTCTAAATTAGATGAAGTATTTGTGACCACCATATATTGGCCCATGGAAACGTGGGCCCTATTATCTGTGTAGGGCTATAACACAGCTTTATGCGGGATGGAATCCTGTCTCTTGTATATTCATAATGTCCTCAAGTGATACACAGTGTGTTATCATGTCCTCATGAGAGTTACATTGATTTCTCACTGATCACATACAAAACGGTTAATCATTGCAAGGACACACATTTTTGACAAATATGTCCCGTACATAATTCGATCTTTCTTTAAAAACAACCGTTTCTTAACTAAGTAGCATTTCTGTGTGTATATATACATATATCGATTCGAATTAAATGTACATTTAAATACATGTAGCAGCACATGGAGAAACCGATCTTTTTACACTACTACAGTGTGTTGGGTTAATATTAATATTAGAAATCTAGTTTCTGCTGGCAATCCTGATCATGCATAGTTATTATACAATGGAAGGGGGGGGGCGGCTATTCTCTCTGTGTAGCAAACAGGAGGAAGCCTAAACAAAACAACCCCTGGAGGAAAAGGGTATATCCTGATTATCTATTATTGCAGAAAACCTCTATGCTGTTTAACTAGGGAGAACCGCTAGCTCGTTCCATTGGATGAATTCATTAAGCCCTTTCTTATGTGTGTTAAGCCTAAATATCCAATGTTGTTCTCTCCTAAAGAGTATGTTCTGGAAATTTCCACCCCGTTTAGGAATGTTGATTTTTTCAATTATGGTCCATTTGAATGCTTCTGGACTATGTCCTTTCAAGATAAAATGGTTTAGCATAGGTGCTGTCAGCTTCTTGGTCCTTAAGCACGAGCGATGCTCAATCATGCGTTTCTTAATGGGTCTCATAGTCACCCCTACGTATTTAAGATTACAAGGACATTTAATGAGATAAATCACCCCTGCGGTATTGCAGTTGGTAAACTGCCGTTGTATCCATGGGGTGCGAAGCCCCAAATCTATTTGTTTTGTGTGCTCGGTTTGTGAGCACATGGAACAGGAACCGCATGGTGAATGTCCCATCGGGGCTGTACTTTGCCAGATTGTGGCAGGATGGTTGTCTCTTGTGTCTCTACAGGATTTCACTAATTTGTCACGGATATTGCTTCTCCTTTTGATGGCAAATTTGGGCTCCTCCAAATGATGTTGTCCAGTGTTTAGAATTGGCCATAGATTTTTGATTTCCTTTTTCAATTTATTCAGCATCGGGGAATAGCTCATAACTGCCGTTATGTTGTCTTGTACAGGTGGTTTTGGATGTTGTTGTAACGTGACACTTCTCGGGATATTACGGGCTCTCCTGTATGTAGAGTCAATGATTCTCTTAGGGTACCCTCTGTCAACCAATTGTTTCTTGAGGGCTTTTCCTTGTTGTTCATAATCAGAGGTCTGGGTACAGATTCTTCTGTAATGCAGGAATTGTCCGAAGAGAAGATTGTCTTTCAATGCCTGTGGGTGGTAGCTCGAATATCTCAGGAGTGAGTTCCTGTCGGTGTCCTTCTTGTATACTTTAGAACATAATTTGTCTTGTACCACCAGAATGTTAAGATCCAAAAAATGTATGACTTTTTTGTCAAATTCTATGGTGAATTTCAAAAAAGGATTTTGTGAGTTGAGCCACATGTGGAATCCATGTAGTTCTGCTTCAGTTCCTTTAAAGATCATAAAAACATCATCTATATATCTCTTCCAAAGTATAGTATGGTTCAAAAAAGGATTGGTCGAGGGATAGATGACATCACATTCAAAGGCATTGACAAAAAGATTGGCCAGACTGGGGGCAAAGGTAGCCCCCATAGCAGTCCCAGAGATCTGTTGATAGAAAATGTCATTACAGATGAAATAATTTCTGGTGAGAGCTATTTCGGCAAGTTGTATTATCAGACCAGGAGCAGTGTTGTGTAGGTCTATGCCTGATTCCAAAAGGTGTTGAACCATGGAGAGTGTGGCTTGTTGTGGTATCCTTGTGTACAGCGACTCTATATCCATGGTAACTAGCCATTCTGTCTCTTGATTAAAGCTGATAGACTCCAAGAGGTTTAGCATAGCTGTAGAATCCTTTACATATGACCGCATCTTCAGAACTTCATCTTTAATAAAGAAATCAACGAATTGTGACAGAGGCTCTAGGACTGACTGGATGCCCGATACTATGGGTCTACCAGGGGGTGGACTTATGCCTTTATGGATTTTCGGGGTGGCATAGAATGCTGGTGTTCGAGGGTACGGTGGTGTAAGAAAAGCTGCTTCTTTTGTGCTTATATATCCCTCTGCCTCTGCTTCTTCAATTACAGATTTAATTTGGTTTTGTAATTGGTTGGTGGGATTGCCTGGGAGAATGCGATAACTGGTGCGGTCTGATAAAAGTTCCTGAACCATGTTATCATAATCTACCTTGTTCATCACAACAATTGCTCCTCCTTTATCTGCCGGCTTAATTACAATAGATTCATTGTCTGCCAAAGTTTTTAATGCTGCTATTTGTTGTTTCGTGCAGTTAGAATGTATAAAGGGGATGTTCTCTTCTATTTGACTGATTCTCTTAAGTAAGGCTTGTTCGAACGTAGTGGACTCTACTGTATTCAAAGCATAAGGAGGATGAAATTGGGATGGTGGCTTCAAGCCTGTGGCATCTTCTATAGCTGGTGTGCCTTCATGAAAAAAAAATTTTACCTGATCTTCCTCATCAATTGACTGACCTCTATTCTAGTTTGAAATGGGTCATAATATGATGTGGGTACAAAGGACAGGCCTTTTTGCAAAACCTCATCTTCTGCTTTCATCAGTGTATATGTGGATAAGTTAACCACTAACGAGTCATTGGTTGTTGAAGGCCTCTCCCTCTGCTGCGAGTAACTACCGTGGGGTGTCCTTGCCACCGCTGGTTGCCTCTGTTGCCTCCTCGTTGTCCTAAAAAAGGAGCATTAGTAGGGGCTGCAGGGGCCTGATTTGAATTAAATCTAACTCTGCGATTGCCTGAACTGGTAGATGAGCCTGATGAAGAACCAGATCTGTTTTTATAATTTCCTCTCTGCATATTTTGGAATCTGAGCTGCGCTGCATCTCGTCTTGACTCTATAGCCTCATCTGAAAAGTAATCTACTCCCACATATGGATATATTTTTTCATGGGTAAATGCTGCCAGATCTTTTTTGAGTTTGGTCAGTTTTTTATTCAGATTAAGGTCTTTAAACTCTTTTAAAGATGTTTCTAAAGTCAAGAGTTTAGCGTTATAAATGTCCAGAGACACCTTGAGTTTTAAAGCGTCACTTTTATCATTGAGTTCTTTCAGCAATTGTTCAGTGACTTTCTTAGCCGTATTGATTATCAGAATCAACCAGTCTCTGGTACATTTATTCGCTATATACGACCAGTCTTTTCTAAATGCTAGATTGTCTAAGAAAATCCTTGGTTCTATGTGTATAATGAGACCATTCGGAGCTGCATGGGCTCTCAGATATTCGGTCATTAGAGCCCCATGCAGTTCTGTACGTATGATTTTCTTTCGAATAATTTACATCTCATTCCATTCGTCTGTGTTTGGAAAGACGTGATTCGCTAGGTCAGCACTTAACAGAGAAGGATTAAATAAAATTCCTTCAACAAGTTCTTCCGCGTAAGCAAGATAGTTATTTTCCGCCATTTTTGTATGTGTTTATCAGACACCACCTGGGGTATCATTAGTCAAGCGGCAAAAGAATGTAGCTGCCGATTTGTTATAGATCCCTAGTCAGATTAATGAAATTGTTTCCCACATGTACTAACAAACAAAACTAAACACTACAATGAAGCAATTTCTTTGTTATGCTTCCTATAAGTAGGGACTCTCAGGTGGGTTACACCTGGGTCCTGAAAGTGAATTAATCAAACCCAACAACCCTAAGGTTGTGCGAAAAATACTAGAACACCAAGGGTAAGTCTATTTATACCTATAATGAGGTTTTTATTTCCATCCTTACCGGGAATTTATAAATTTATCATCACACTCAATCACGATCTATAGAGAAAGTGGTTTTACTAAACAGATTTTAATATGTAAAAACATTCATCAGAGCAGTAGAGCAGTACAAGACTTTTATAATATGTTGATGATGATCTCCAACATAGAGAGGAAGTTCAATTTTGTCACTTCCAGCAATTAAAACACAGTATCAAGTGTATAAGTCACAACAAAAGAAACATATAAGGCATTTTACATTAGATAATGCCAATGTACTTGGATTTTTCTAGTGCTATATCTGCACGTCAGTGTATGAATACTTTAATGGCCACTCAGGTGCCAGCGAATAGAAAAATCCAATAGCTTGTACTGTGAACACACGACACTTAGATTATAAAGGCACCTCTGAACGAAGGGTCCTTTCTAAGGATCTAAAACTTAGTGTAGACATATGACATAATATAATGTCTAGAGTTTTTAACACAGTCTATGGCAACCATTCTACACATAGATCTAAAAACACATGAGTCCTGCTCATGCTATATCAGAGTCGACCGGTTTCATAACCATATCTCATTCTGGTTATCTTCATCAGGACTTTGTTTGATAAGGTCTTGATTGCCTGTTCTGGGAACGCTGTCTTGAGCCCTTACGTGTGTGTTCCTATTCCTATAGGATATGGGTCAAAGAGAAACAGAAAGAGGAATGGTTACATGATGTACCATCCAAATTCTCGAATTGTATACTGCTATACCTCTATTACTAATTATGGGTGTATCATTTGATATCACTAGGCTTACTTATTGAAAGGGACAACTAAATGTGTCCAAAAATATGCCTATTCTTACATAAAACATCAAAGGGAAGGGTAAGGGAAAGGTAAAGGGGTGAGGGAGTGATAAACAACAGGCACGGGGAAACTCCATAGCCTAGACCAAATAGTCTATAGGTGGAAAAGGGTAAAAAGGTGAGAAAATCCCCTTATAGCCCATTTTTTCTTTGTGCGTGATCTTACCACACTTTACTGTGGACCATCACTGCTCAGAAAACATCTTGGAGGAGAGCGCACCAAATAGCACATTGCCTATTTCAGCATTGGCTTATATGCAATCTGTAAATAATAGGCAAATGCGCTATTAGTATACACGAAAAATATTAAATCCATGCATTATTTTTGACACAAAAACGACCGTTGGTGTTATGAGCTATATAAACTTCTCAAGAGATGGTATGGACATCTTTGAAACTAAGTACAACAACGGGCGTGCAAAGTTTCCTAGAACACGGGTGCGACTAAGTACATGCATTATTCTAACAAAGCAGCACTTGTTTCATAGGCTTTACGAATAACGCCTATCGTCTTGATTATTCAATAGCTGCATCCAACAGAGCTGTGTCTGCGCAGTGTTTCTAAGTTATGGACACCTTTAAAGTCAAGGACAGCAACGAGCGTGCAGAGTTTCTTAAAAACACGAGTGCTGCAAAATATATGCATTATTCTTACCGAACAGCACTTGTTTAGTTTGTTTTACAAAAATCGCCTCTCACCTTGGTTACTTCAAAGCAGCATACATCAAAGCTTCACTGTGTCTGCGCAATGCATCTAAGTTTCAGCGAGCTGGTGTTACTGTTACAACGCTATCTGCTAAAGTGACTCGATAGCATGAATGCTAGCCAAGATGGGCAAAGTGGACTCTATGGTTTAACGGCCATCTTGTCTCAGGCTACCTAAACAGCCATCTTGGATAGGGCAAATAACGTGTGTATCTCTATCCACAGGACATGTCTATATACATAAGGTAAACAGCTTTCCGGCACGTGTAAAATCGTCCATAATCATGGAATAATAAACATTTTTCTTGCACACACAAAAGAATCTAATGGCACATCATATTCTAAATTAGATGAAGTATTTGTGACCACCATATATTGGCCCATGGAAACGTGGGCCCTATTATCTGTGTAGGGCTATAACACAGCTTTATGCAGGATGGAATCCTGTCTCTTGTATATTCATAATGTCCTCAAGTGATACACAGTGTGTTATCATGTCCTCATGAGAGTTACATTGATTTCTCACTGATCACATACAAAACGGTTCATCATTGCAAGGACACAATTTTTTGACAAATATGTCCCGTACATAATTCGATCTTTCTTTAAAAACAACCATTTCTTAACTAAGTAGCATTTCTGTGTGTATATATACATATATCGATTCGAATTAAATGTACATTTAAATACATGTAGCAGCACATGGAGAAACCGATCTTTTTACACTACTACAGTGTGTTGGGTTAATATTAATATTAGAAATCTAGTTTCTGCTGGCAATCCTGATCATGCATAGTTATTATACAATGGAAGCGGGGGGGCGGCTATTCTCTCTGTGTAGCAAACTGGAGGAAGCCTAAACAAAACAACCCCTGGAGGAAAAGGGTATATCCTGATTATCTATTATTGCAGAAAACCTCTATGCTGTTTAACTAGGGAGAACCGCTAGCTCGTTCCATTGGATGAATTCATTAAGCCCTTTCTTATGTGTGTTAAGCATAAATATCCAATGTTGTTCTCTCCTAAAGAGTATGTTCTGGAAATTTCCACCCCGTTTAGGAATGTTGATTTTTTCAATTATGGTCCATTTGAATGCTTCTGGACTATGTCCTTTCAAGATAAAATGGTTTACCATAGGTGCTGTCAGCTTCTTGGTCCTTAAGCACGAGCGATGTTCAATCATGCGTTTCTTAATGGGTCTCATTGTCATCCCTACGTATTTAAGATTACAAGGACATTTAATGAGATAAATCACCCCTGCGGTATTGCAGTTGGTAAACTGCCGTTGTATCCATGGGGTGCGAAGCCCCAAATCTATTTGTTTTGTGCGCTCGGTTTGTGAGCACATGGAACAGGAACCGCATGGTGAATGTCCCATCGGGGCTGTACTTTGCCAGATTGTGGCAGGATGGTTGTCTCTTGTGTCTCTACAGGATTTCACTAATTTGTCACGGATATTGCTTCTCCTTTTGATGGCAAATTTGGGCTCCTCCAAATGATGTTGTCCAGTGTTTAGAATTGGCCATAGATTTTTGATTTCCTTTTTCAATTTATTCAGCATCGGGGATTAGCTCATAACTGCCGTTATGTTGTCTTGTACAGGTGGTTTTGGATGTTGTTGTAACGTGACACTTCTCGGGATATTACAGGCTCTCCTGTATGTAGAGTCAATGATTCTCTTAGGGTACCCTCTGTCAACCAATTGTTTCTTGAGGGATTTTCCTTGTTGTTCATAATCAGAGGTCTGGGTACAGATTCTTCTGTAACGCAGGAATTGTCCGAAGGGAAGATTGTCTTTCAATGCCTGTGGGTGGTAGCTCGAATATCTCAGGAGTGAGTTCCTGTCGGTGTCCTTCTTGTATACTTTAGAACATAATTTGTCTTGTACCACCAGAATGTTAAGATCCAAAACATGTATGACTTTTTTGTCAAATTCTATGGTGAATTTCAAAAAAGGATTTTGTGAGTTGAGCCACATGTGGAATCCATGTAGTTCTGCTTCAGTTCCTTTAAAGATCATAAAAACATCATCTATATATCTCTTCCAAAGTATAGTATGGTTCAAAAAAGGATTGGTCGAGGGATAGATGACATCACATTCAAAGGCATTGACAAAAAGATTGCCCAGACTGGGGGCAAAGGTAGCCCCCATAGCAGTCCCAGATATCTGTTGATAGAAAATGTCATTACAGATGAAATAATTTCTGGTGAGAGCTATTTCGGCAAGTTGTATTATCAGACCAGGAGGAGTGATGTGTAGGTCTATGCCTGATTCCAAAAGGTGTTGGAATACAACAACGGGCGTGCAAAGTTTCCTAGAACACGGGTGTGACTAAGTACATGCATTATTCTAACAAAGCAGCACTTGTTTCATAGGCTTTACGAATAACGCCTATCGTCTTGATTATTCAATAGCTGCATCCAACAGAGCTGTGTCTGCGCAGTGTTTCTAAGTTATGGACACCTTTAAAGTCAAGGACAGCAACGAGCGTGCAGAGTTTCTTAAAAACACGAGTGCTGCAAAATATATGCATTATTCTTACCGAACAGCACTTGTTTAGTTTGTTTTACAAAAATCGCCTCCAAGATGGCTGTTTAGGTAGCCTGAGACAAGATGGCCGTTAAACCATAGAGTCCACTTTGCCCATCTTGGCTAGCATTCATGCTATCGAGTCACTTTAGCAGATAGCGTTGTAACAGTAACACCAGCTCGCTGAAACTTAGATGCATTGCGCAGACACAGTGAAGCTTTGATGTATGCTGCTTTGAAGTAACCAAGGTGAGAGGCGATTTTTGTAAAACAAACTAAACAAGTGCTGTTCGGTAAGAATAATGCATATATTTTGCAGCACTCGTGTTTTTAAGAAACTCTGCACGCTCGTTGCTGTCCTTGACTTTAAAGGTGTCCATAACTTAGAAACACTGCGCAGACACAGCTCTGTTGGATGCAGCTATTGAATAATCAAGACGATAGGCGTTATTCGTAAAGCCTATGAAACAAGTGCTGCTTTGTTAGAATAATGCATGTACTTAGTCGCACCCGTGTTTTAGGAAACTTTGCACGCCCGTTGTTGTACTTAGTTTCAAAGATGTCCATACCATCTCTTGAGAAGTTTATATAGCTCATAACACCAACGGTCGTTTTTGTGTCAAAAATAATGCATGGATTTAATATTTTTTGTGTATACTAATAGCGCATTTGCCTATTATTTACAGATTGTAGATAAGCCAATGCTGAAATAGGCAATGTGCTATTTGGTGCGCTCTCCTCCAAGATGTTTTCTGAGCAGTGATGGTCCACAGTAAAGTGTGGTAAGATCACGCACAAAGAAAAAATGGGCTATAAGGGGATTTTCTCACCTTTTTACCCTTTTCCACCTATAGACTATTTGGTCTAGGCTATGGAGTTTCCCCGTGCCTGTTGTTTATCACTCCCTCACCCCTTTACCTTTCCCTTACCCTTCCCTTTGATGTTTTATGTAAGAATAGGCATATTTTTGGACACATTTAGTTGTCCCTTTCAATAAGTAAGCCTAGTGATATCAAATGATACACCCATAATTAGTAATAGAGGTATAGCAGTATACAATTCGAGAATTTGGATGGTACATCATGTAACCATTCCTCTTTCTGTTTCTCTTTGACCCATATCCTATAGGAATAGGAACACACACGTAAGGGCGCAAGACAGCGTTCCCAGAACAGGCAATCAAGACCTTATCAAACAAAGTCCTGATGAAGATAACCAGAATGAGATATGGTTATGAAACCGGTCGACTCTGATATAGCATGAGCAGGACTCATGTGTTTTTAGATCTATGTGTAGAATGGTTGCCATAGACTGTGTTAAAAACTCTAGACATTATATTATGTCATATGTCTACACTAAGTTTTAGATCCTTAGAAAGGACCCTTCGTTCAGAGGTGCCTTTATAATCTAAGTGTCGTGTGTTCACAGTACAAGCTATTGGATTTTTCTATTCGCTGGCACCTGAGTGGCCATTAAAGTATTCATACACTGACGTGCAGATATAGCACTAGAAAAATCCAAGTACATTGGCATTATCTAATGTAAAATGCCTTATATGTTTCTTTTGTTGTGACTTATACACTTGATACTGTGTTTTAATTGCTGGAAGTGACAAAATTGAACTTCCTCTCTATGTTGGAGATCATCATCAACATATTATAAAAGTCTTGTACTGCTCTACTGCTCTGATGAAATGTTTTTACATATTAAAATCTGTTTAGTAAAACCACTTTCTCTATAGATCGTGATTGAGTGTGATGATAAATTTATAAATTCCCGGTAAGAATGGATATAAAAACCTCATTATAGGTATAAATAGACTTACCCTTGGTGTTCTACTATATTTTAATTGCCCACAATTTGCAGCAGCAAGTACAATTGTAGCCACAAAAAGTGTTTGTGAATTGTTCCTGTAGTGTCAGATAACGTAATGCGAATAAACGTGGATCAGGTTCACGTGGTTTTACTCAAGTGCATCAGACATACTCTGGAAATATTTTCAGCGATTTAAAAAAATTAAATCTGCTTCTAAATAAAAGGAATGCCATAGCTCAATAAAATACTTAAATGGATCCAATACTTGCAATACAATGTGAATGCAGTAGTTTACTGCTGTGATTCACACATAGCGCTATCAAATCAATGGCAAGAGCAAGATCATTCTAAAATCAAATTAGCCGCAGTATTATCCGATGAATAGAATCAAGAAGAAGGGAACATGTTAAGAAGACTAGAAAAAAGAAGGAGGCATGCATCGGCATAAACAGCACGTCGCCTTGTGCCTGAAATTCTGAACGCTGCTGGCAACTACACCACAGTCTAGGAGATCATGTATGTAATGACATTGCATGTGCAAAATACGTGTGTAAAACCTTTACGCGTGCTTCACGCCGCAACATATTTTTGTATTCATTGGTATGGCAGAAAAGAGGCACCAAACGAAATTGCCATTGCTGCCACCCCACCCCCTCTGTCATACAAATGCGACAGCATCTACACTAGCATGGCATTCTCACACTGAAGTTAATGCTATGGATTCCTGTGGAATCCGACAGCTTTGTACACCACCAAAAAGCAGGCTGATTCCACAGGACGACTCCATTGCAAGCACCACTTGCTATGCGTAAATGGCAGGCAGCGGTTTTTAGATTTTCACGCAAAAGTTCAAAAGGAAGGCGTGCCGGCGATTTCATCTGCTTAATACACCTTTGTTTTGCACTTTCAGTGCACATGACAAGCTATGCTCAGATGGGACCTGTTGGCACCTAAGTGCTAACGTAACTGTTCCCCTCCATTCAATTTACACAGGGGATGGTGGTGGGGGTACGGGGGAGGGGGAGCACACCCACATCAGTGACTTTCTAATAATTAGGTTAAAACAATGAGCAAATCTTGGCTATTGCTGGCGGAAACATATTCTGTGCTTTATGCTCTGCAGTGTGGCATTTAGTTTTACCTGGCAACAGGCACATTTACCCCCTACGCCCTTTATCTTATTATGGAAATGTAGGGATTGTCCTCCATTTCCAGGATGTTAGAGTTCAAAGATTAGGCGGTTCTGTGCGAGTGCCCCCTATGCATTCACTAATGTGCAAGGGAGTCACTCTCTTGTACTTTGGGTATGGGTGTTTGCTGTTGCCCGCTTATTCTTCTTTCATAGCCCTTTTTCTTTGTCAGCTGATTAATATCTTTAGTACAAGTATTTACCGGCAATCAGCTCTCAAAACCCAGGGTTTTCCACCATCTCTTCATACTAGACGTATTGTTTGTAATTAATATTAGTTCCCAGCAAGGGACAATGAGCTTGTAACAAGCAAGCTCATTGACCCTTGCAGGGTCGTTTCCAGACCCAAAATGACTTAAGAGCTCCCGATGCACACCGCCTCTCGCAAAGTTACTTTGTTTTAAAAAATAATCTCGTTCATGGCCGCCATGGAAAGGGAGAAGGGACTACGTGTTGTCCCTTCTCCCTCATCCATGGCAGACATTTTTTTGTTTAGTCGTGAAACGGTTACCACTCTGTTTCCCAACTCGAGAAAAAATAACGTTAATAACCCCGGTACAACGTGCTGGGGTACTAATAGAAATATTACACAGGCAGGGGGGGCATTACCAGGTCAGGAAATGCCATGGGCTTCGTTAAAGCAAGGTAATGCTCCCCATCTCCATGTAATATTGCTAAATTGGTACACGGTTGGTGTGGCTCCACCCATTAGACAACTTGCAACCCAAGCAATAAGGACTGATTTTGCTCTGGAGAATCCAGCTTAATCCAAATGTTGCTTCACCTCCCGGTTTCTTACCTCATGTCTGCACAGTGTTTGCCAATGGTAGTGCTTCATGGTCCACGTTCATCCTAATCCTCCCTCTTCCTGCTTCCCCTTGCCTCTCCACATGAACCGCCTCCTGACACATCACACTGAAAATGTAAATGTAAATATGTCTATGGCGAGATGGCCCCCTTATCCCTTTCTTCAGCGGCCATCTTTGTACTGAATGTTGCTGGTCTGTGAAAGCTGACTGTGCTCCGATCACCTCTCGTTTGCAGTCCATTCATTTGTTATTTATTTTTACATTGTTGCTGACTTAGCACCTGGGTATATTGCACAGGTGCTAATGGGTTATTACGGTTCCAGAGCTGCACAAAGGCCCTTGCTTTGCTCATGACATTTACTCGGCTCCTGCTGAAAATAAGGCTGGAATATCCTAAAATAATACCACAGTTAAAAATGAAGAGATTAAAATGAAGAGGTAGTGAACTAACTTTACATTTAAAGTAATATCACTAGTAAAAAAAAAAGCAGGCAATTTTAAATAACGAAAATACAAATAGCTGCATTTCTTATGTTGCTTATTTTTTTTTTTTAAAAAGGACATTCTGTACACATGGACATGTCTGGGCTGTGATTTAACCAAGCTTTCTTATTGATTTAATTGCATGATATGATATGATACTCAGAGATTTCTAAGCACGGACCCAGGGATCGAACCTGTGGTGCTCTGTGACATCTTGCTTGTCTTGTATGGTGAGAAAACTACGGAAACCCTGGAGCAACTGATGCACCCTTCCTTTTGCACTTAACTATTTCCATTTGTGAGACTGATCTTTTAGAACAGACGTACCCCCATATGTCTAAACCCGTCTCCATACCCACATCCTCACATGCATCAAACCTTAATGAGCCTTACCAAAGAATTTTGTATTTTTGCGTTCATCTACTTTTATTGTTTTATAAATTGATGGGATCTTTGTTTTTTTATGTTTTTTTTAAGCCTTACTTTGTTATTTTTAGTGAACTTTATATTTGGCCAATTTATTTCCTGTATCCTTTTTTGTTATTGAGTTTTACATCCCCAACTTTTATTGTATTTACTTCTTCACATTTTGTATAGAAGTTGTCTAGTAAACGTTCAGACAGATACAGGCATGTATGGCTGATGGAGCAACAATCGAACACCAGAAATGTGAAGAAGAGCCAACGCACATTTGCATCTCCGGTTTTGGATGTGGGGGCAGGGCTGTGTTGTTTTTAGGTCGGGGAAGCCATCACTGCATACGGCTGAACCGTTGTGCAATGTTGTGCAAGTGCACATCTGCCTTGCAAATTCCGCCTCCATTTTTCCACGTAGGAGTGCGCGGTCTATTGGGATCAGCTTCCGTTCTCTCGCACGAAGATGAACGTGTCTTCTCCTGGGCAGCATTTTGCTCAACTATCCTGCAAAGGCTGTCAGTGCTCTCTCCAATTACTTTCCTAATGGCTGAAATATTGCAGGGATGTGTGTCTGGGATCTCCTTGCAACACAGCCTGGTCGTGATGACGCCTCGGGTTCTAAGCAGTGAATGTTAATGTGCTGATATATGTGTGTAGTCACTCCGACGAGGGACCGGCCAAGCAGAGCCGGCCTTAGGGGGGGCCAGCCAGGCGACCGCCCGGGGCACCACACCCCCCCCCCCAGGGCGCCTTTTGCCCCTGCCACGCCAGCTCGGAGGAGTCTTTCAAGGGCTCCCCCGAGCTGGCGTTGTGGGAGAAGGCGTAGCAGGTGGCCTTTTACTGTAAAATGTGCCCGCAGCAGGTGGGTGCATTTCACAAGAAAAGGCACCATTAGCCCCACACCAAGAGGGGAGTCTTTTAAGGGCTCCCCGAGCTGGCGTGGTTGCAGAAGATGTGGCAGGCGCCTCATTGCCATTGAATGAACCCGCGGTGGCGGGCTCATTCAATGGCAATGGGGTGCTAACGCGCCCTATGGAGGTTAAAAAAATAAAAATAAAAAAGAAGTGGCCCGCTTGGCCTTGCCCCCTTCTGCCCCCTGTTAACCAGGGGGGCGCGGTGGGCGAGGGGGGGGGGGGCGCCAATTCGCCCAGGGCGCTGCTGCCCTTAAGGCCGGCCCTGCGCCCAGGAAGAGTCACTCGACTTTTGGCAACATTCGGATGGAGGCCCAGGGCAACAAGACCTTCTGACATACACCCCATTCTACAGCTGCTGCCTAAAAACGCTACTGATTCTGCGGTTCGAGCTTCTTCTCTCAGCTTCTCTAGATGTAATGCCTGCAGAGGTAACATACGCCAGAAGCCCGGGGGGCCCAGGGTTTAGAAACAAGACAATGCTGAGCGGCACATGCTTGAAACAAGCTCCTGTTCTTAGAAGCTGGAATCCGGCATGAAGGGCAGGGCTCAAGTCGAGGGTGCACGCGGGGGACGGAATCCACCCACTTTATTAAGTGGGTGGACTTAGTTCCCCCAGCTAAAATGAGAAACATTGAATGTCCTCTTTGAATTTATGAATTAAAGCCGACCTCAGGGATCAAACCACAGTTGTGAGGTTTGTAGGCCGGACACTTCACCACTGTACTGTATAACCTGAAGAGAAATAACAAACAACTAAAGGTGAAATGTCCCTTTTTGGTACTGCACGTCCCAGGGAAAACAGACAAACACTATTAGAAGAAAATGTGCTGTCTTGGTTGTGTGTGTCTGTTGATTTTATGAAAGGCAAATGCCATTTGCCCTGCACAATTTGCTTAGTTGTACGATGTCAATTGAATGAAATGTGCATATTTCACCTTGATATGCTAATTTCTGAAACGTCACATCCCATTGCATTTGTTGATGAGTCCCCCCCCCCCCCACTTAAGTTTTTAGGACTTGACACCTGAAAGGGTAATATAAGAAAATGATTAATTTAATGTCCATGCCTGCCAACTCTTCATGCAATGAATCTCCATAAATCACCCCTATGTGGCCGGGATCAGCAATGCTAATCACCATAAAAAAACAAGTCAATTGCTCTCATTAACAGTTTGCCGGTATCGGAAACCAGAAAATTGCCCTCACCGTCTCTGCCACCCGATTTCCCAACATTACTTAGCCGGTAGTGGCCTGATCTACTGGCAGATCAGGCCTGCCGGGAGATCTATGGCCCCCACCGGCACACTTTAGGTGTGCCGGTCTTAATTGTGCCGGTCTGGAAAAAAAAATGCCATAGTCAGAATTACCGCATTTTCCCCAGACTGGCACACATGTAATGAGGCAGAAAGGATTTGAACTGCTATATTCCAAGTATAGACTCCAATGCCCCACTAATGCCATCACGTGGCCATCACATGGCGTGTACGTCACTATATGTACTACAATTCAAGAAACTACCAAAAACCTGGCTCTTTAACATATTTTAGCTTTAGGGCAGGCACTGTATGTAACATCTGCCAATCTTCCTGGCCTTCCGCCCTGGCCCTCTGTACATTTCTGTCAAATGTCTACTTACCTAGGTTTAAATTCTCTCTACCATGTATTTTCATGTAACCAATAATCTTGAAAGCCTTTATAACCAATAAGTATGAAAGTATTCTTGTAAACTATGCCGTGATACCCCCGGGTTTGGGCGTATAACCAAATTTAATAAATAAATAATTAAATAAATAAATGTAAGGTGTTGCCCTTTAGATGTAGTCATCAGAGACCAATGCCAGCATCTAAGGCTATTTTTTCAAACACACCTTTCATTTCTTGTCTAAATAGCACATCAGAGTATCTTTGAAGCCAAATGGGATGCATGTGGAAACGGCCAATTAAAGGCAGCTCTGCGGTCAGCCTTTTTCAGCTGGTTCCTATGGGGTTTGGGACTGTCCTTGGTCTGCAACTTTGTCCTCTCTACTCGACCCACTTGGGCAGTGACTGCACAGCCTCAAGCCACGTAGGTCACCCTCTTTACCATGAAATGCAAGCAGGGGGGCAGTCATGGTAGGGCTTGAGCGGGCAAGGCCCATCCAAAGTCTGTAAACGCCCACTCAGCAGTGCCATGAGCATTTACATATAAGTCCCTGTCAGAAGCAGAATAGCACGGGCAGTGTGGTACTCTGACTCTGCCGCGCATGTGAGAAATCTGGAAGATCTTCCTGCTCCCTGGTTCCTGTCTGCATGAAGCATGCGACCTGGGAGGCCTGTACAGAAGCCGAGGAGGCAGCATCACCCCGAGTTTGGAGCGAAAGGCTCGGACAGGCCTATAGGGCAATAGGCTCATGGCCGAAGCAAAAACACAAAATGCTGGGGTGGGCCACTTTTCTGTGTCAAAGTAGCCCACTTTTCTGGCCAATTTGAGCCAGTTTGATGAGTTAATTCACTCTGCGGCTTGTAGTTTTGACCAGTGTTGCTGAATACATATTCTTTAAAATGCACAATTTGCATCACATTTGATAAAAAAAACCTCCCCCCTTGGGTACTATTCAAACAGTGTCACAAACGGAAAGAATAGCCATTTGCAACTGTGGCCACTTTTTCTTTGGTGCCCGAGACAATTGTATGGCCCAGTCCAACCCTGCGAAACAGCAAATGAAAAAAGACATTTCTCTCTGTGTGTATGCACATGTGCGAGAATGTGTATGTATGCATGAAAAAATGCAAAGGGGTATCTGTGTCAGTGTGCACGTATGCAAGAATGCAGTGTGCAAGGTGAACATGGGTGAGATTGAACATGTGCACGATAATGCAGGGTGAATGTTCTGGGCACTCATGTCAATGACAGACAGAAGCTGTATGAATGCATGACAGAGGGGTGAATGTGTATGAATGTGTTTTGTGTGTGTGTGTGTATGAATGTGGTGTGTGTGTGTGTGTGCATTCTGTTACAGGGGAATGGCGTGGCATGTTTTACTGGCAAATCTGGGCAAAGCATAACCACCTTGTTTATTGCTACTACATGAGGAGTATCCCTGTATCTGAGAGTGGCAGTCTAGGATGGAAGGTGTTTGGTTGCGATGGAGCAACTCTCTGACTGTGCATCTGAGAGCGTGTTGTGGAGTGACTTGGGTGTGCATGTTCCTTCTTGTGGTGTATGACTTTCTGAACAAAGGGGGATGTTGTAATGGATGTGCAGTCTTGTCCTGTCCTGCTGGCCATTGATGTATGCTGGTAGAATGTTGGTGAGTGTAATGATTGGCAGCTCAGGAGAATGTTGGGTGATTGTTGTTCCATGTGTGTCAGTTGGAGGCCTGAGCTGGGGATGTGAGGATGGCTAGTGGGTGTACTGAGCATCTACGTACCTGTATTATAGCTGAAAGCAACTGGAACTGTATACCTGTAGATATGTACAAAAAAGGAGGCCTGGAATTTCATCTGAGGCTCCACATCTGGTTGTGTGTGAACTATTGAGCATTATACCTTCCATTACAACAGGGAAGGCCACCCCAAAAAAGAAATCGGTGAGTTTTTTCAAAAAAATAATTTCAGCAAAAAACACATAAAAATCATTGTCGATGAATGAACATAGAACCAGACGTTTGGGGGAACATGGGAAGGTCCAGATATTATAACGTGGGCATCTGCCATCCACAATGTAAGTGGTCACCTGTCATTTCCTGTTTGTGATTGACAGGGGGGCAAATGGTGAGCTTGATGAAAATGACCTTGGTATGACATGTATGTAAGCAATTGATAGTTGACAGGGTGGGCAGATATGTACTAAATGAACGATCTGAATTGTGTTACTATTTCCTTGAAGTGCTAATATGATTAAATAGTCAGTGGTATAACGTGCTTGCTGCAGAGTGCTGAGTGCACCTAGTGATCAACACTTTAAATGTCCTTTCGTTCTTTCCAAGTTGACCATATATTTATCAACGAGTCTCACCAGACT
Source organism: Ambystoma mexicanum (assembly GCF_040938575.1). NCBI lineage: Eukaryota > Metazoa > Chordata > Amphibia > Caudata > Ambystomatidae > Ambystoma > Ambystoma mexicanum. The sequence continues at coordinate 1,408,957,572 of NC_090931.1, read as the reverse complement.
AAAGCACTATTTGGACAGAAGTGCATTTTAAGGAGAGCATTTGTATTATTATAATAATTGGTTGGACTGCAATGCTCCTGTCGTTGCAATCACTCCATCAAAAACTGCGGTCTAGATAGCTAAGTAAAACTAAGTGACAGTGTTTGATGTTTGGCGCTTACAAAACAGGTTTTGGCTATTGTGAATAGTCGACTTCTTACCAACATCAAGGTGGAAGGATCAGTCAGCATGACATGGCTTCATATCCGAGCCTTCCAGTCTGCAGATGTGAATCCATGTCATGCTGACTGATCCTTCCACCTTGATGTTGGTAAGATAGCTATCATTATTTAAAGCGCCCCACATCAAACACTGTCACTTACATAGATGAAAAGCTTTGCTTCCTTTACACGTTCATCGTAAGGCCATTTCCATCATTAGTGCCCATGGCGAATGCGGAATCCAATCAGGTTGCTCCAAACCCAGGCTGATTCTACTGATGCAAGCCCAGGTTCTGAGCAACCTGAGTGCTGCCGTTTTCTCTCCTCCCCTGCCTCCCACCCCCAATCCAGCTCCTCCACTCCAACCCCATCCCCCCAAGCTCCCAGTCCAACAATCCTTACCTTGGGGGCTCCTCCAGTCGAAAGGCACGGCTTCCTGCTTCAGCGCCAAGGAAATGGAAGAGGAGCTCCAAGCGGAGCCCCGCCTTCCATTTGCATGGCAACCGTGACTTTCCTCTGGACTGCCTCCAAACTCGGGTCTGGGTCTGTGGTCCCTGAATGGGGAAATACCGGGCCATTCCAACCTTGGAGGAACCGGTATTTCCCCATTCAGGGAACACATCCCCATTCCCATTTCAGCCCCCATAGGGCTCAATGGGAATGGGGAGGGAGCTAACGGGCTCGTTAATAACAGACCCGTTGTTAGCTCCCTGGTCCCCTCGCGGGACCCGCAAAGGACGTCTGGTCTGACCAGAGGTCCAGAGCGGGTCCCGCGAGGGAACCTCGCAATAGGGCGGAATAGGATTAATGGCACCGGCAACTTTACCGGTGCCGTTAAACCCATTCTGCCTGCCTCGTAATGAGGCCCATAGTCTGCCCACTAGTTCACATCAAGGTCCCAACCCTGTATACACCATCGAAAATCTCAAAAATAACAAAATACTCACGTTGTTGGAAGAAGGTAAAGAGCCAATGTTAGAGGAATTAGCAGAACAATTAATCCCTTATGTGCCAGGCTATTATGCAAGTCTAAGCACAAAGAACGAACCATAAAGTGACTCCTAAAAACCATAAAGACACTAAAAATAATTGATGACCAAAGAACTACCATCTCTCAATACAGACAAAACAACTGTCAATTGGAGAAAAAAAATGAATAAAAAAACAGAATACGTAAGTCAGTACTACATAGATTGTCATTAAACAAGCAGACAGAGGAGGCAATATCATTCTCAACACAAAGGGCTGTGACTATGACCATGCATTTGGGAGCAGCACGCTAATGGCAGTGCCCACATTTGGGAACAAATCATGGGAACGGGTGATGGGACATGCAGGCAGCCTTAGGCTCCATTTCCTGGTGCCTGTAAGCTGAGGGAGCGGAACTACTCAGAAGTTGAGGCCAGCATGGAGAGGTGCATGCACCTGGATTGTCCTTCCCTCCTATAGGTCTCTGTGAAGGGGGCAGAATGCAACAGTCACGGGGAGTCGATAGCCTCACACAGAGACTCCACATGCACAAGAGCGGCCGCGGTGTGGGAGAGGGCATGATTAATGTAGGGGTTGGCTGTGCCCTGCAAGTGAGTCAAAGTACTCTAATGGGAGGATGTGTCCTTTGAGAGCGCATGGGCACTTTAAGGGTTGACTACATCCTCTGAGAGTCTGGAAAATGTAAAGGATGGGTGACCTGTGAGGGAGCCCTACAAACTGTATGGCTGAATAAGACCTTACAAAGCGCCTCTGAACATTAAGGGGTGGCTGCACTCTATCTGAAAGAGTTTAAAGGATAGTTCCGGGACTTTTTTTTTATTGTCCCTACGGGTCGGCCATGTGTTTTTAAGCATAAATCGGTAGATCGTAGAAAACTTTCCTATGGACCTTACCTGACTTTTCGTCCATTAACGCACTCGAAATCAGCCGCCATTTTGTGATAATCCTATCTTTTCCCCGATCGCCCTGGCTGACCTGCTTTTGCGGCACTAAATCAATTCCCCCGCCCCTGAGCCTGACATGAGCAGATGCGTAACGCCCATTTCCCAACGCCAAAGCACGTTTCGTGTCAACAATCGCTGCACCTCAGCTAATGAAGTGTGGCCATGGAAATGGCAGGACGCCTCTTTCCTCAATAAGTATAAACACACCGTTTCACAACACACAGCAGCAGATTTTCGATTCCATTACTCTCTCTGTGTTACTTTGAGTATTCTGTGACTCGTTTCTGTGCTCTGGTCAGCTACCTTCGCCGCTTCTAGGCCTTGTGAACACCTGTACCATCTCTGTAAATTATTTTACTTTCTTTACCACACAATGGCTACAATAATGCCGTATATGTACGAGCCCGAGTACACCGAGGAGGAACTACTGGAAAGGCAAGCACGCGAAAAAGATGGGGATTCGGACGGCAGTTGGGAGGACCAGTCAACGGATGAAGAGCCTGGACCATGTCGCATGGACGGCGTCTCCACCTGGTGCACGTGCAATCGGTGCGAGCTAATGCCAACTGAGGAGGAGAACTGCTGCTGCCGTGAAAATTCCGGGTGCTTGGCCTACATTTCGGAAGGCGAGCCAAGTCCGCAATGCATCACCGAGCTGCCAGAGTTCAGGGAAGCCTGCCTCTCACGGACCGTGTTGAGGATGATGATGGTGCTTATGCACGAACTTCGTGGCACTGTTCGTCCGCGTAATCCGAGTAACGAGTAAGTATACTCTGGTTGTGATGTCAGTGATGCCACTACTATTTCATGGTCGTCTCCCACATATAAAATTACATCTACATATCATTCGAACACATGTAAATTGGTTCCATATTGTGCATTTTCTAGATAGAATTTTTTTCAAAGCAGAATGACATTTTTTACCTAAATCGACATTGATAAGAAAGTTTTGTCATTTTAATACAGTTTGCATCTTTCTTTTTCACAGGTGGTACAGGCTGGTGGCCTATCGTTGCTTCACTTGGTGGCTTCACGGGAGGCTCGGACACCGCGTTCGGAGAGTAATACCTGCCTGTGCGGTACTTGCCATTAGACAACATTTCCCCAGCGACAGTGGACAATACCGCAGATTTTCCCTCGATGTGCTGCAACCGGAACTTTACAATGTGTAATGTTTATTATTTATGTTCAATTGAAATTAAGATCTAAAATAAAACCCAACATATATTTTAACAATGGTTGTTTTGATTTTTTAAATGAATCTAGTGTGTCTCCATTGAATAGTCTTCCTGTGCCTTGTCTTGTCACACCACATGTCTCCGGCCAGCATCCTCCCTCACGCTGGCCGCCCACCTTCAATCCACATAACCGTTGAACCCATATGCAGCAGACATACATATGTTATTTTGCGGGTTGGCATCAAGCCTCCCGGCCTTGCCTCCTCCCCCAAAAATACTTACCACACCACTTTGTTCAAGCGTTGGCAATAAAAGGCCGTTGGATTTTATTGATACAAAACATGGTTATAGGTAAATAATCAATATGGTTGATCATAATAAATCATCCTTTTGGGCACCGGGTACAGAGATGACCCCCTCTGGCCCGTGCCGCCTTGCCACCACAGGCCAGCCTGCTGCTGACTAACTGCCTAGGCATCCAGGGTCTCCAGGGTGAACTGCACCCATATATTCTCCTGGGAGGGTGAGGTATTTATAAACTCACCCCCCTGCCTTCCATGTACTAGATCCTGCAGCCTGCCTCTTACATGCAGTTAGATGGCCTCTCCTTGGTGAGGCCCTGCGGCAAACGAGTCTTGTCTGCACCACCACCGCCCCAATGCACCCCCCGCCCTATCAAAGGCAGTTCGCACCGAGGTACTTGCGCTGGCAAGTGGAGCTGTCAGGGAGCGATAAAGGCCAAGAGGTGCCAAAGACCATGTACACTTCAAAGTGGTCTATAGAGCATGGGTTGTTGTTTCCATGTCTACCTCCAGACCCCGTGTCTCCTGCCAAGCATCCCCCCTCACGCTGGACGCCCCCCTGCAATCCACATAAGTGTGTCTCCATTCACGAGTCTTCCTGTGTCTTGTCTGCACGACCACCGCCCCAATCCACCCATCGCCCTATCAAAGGCAGTTCGCACCGGGGTACTTGCGCTGGCAAGTGGAGCTGTCAGGGAGCGATAAAGGCCAAGAGGTGCCAAAGACCATGTACACTTCAAAGTGGTCTATAGAGCATGGGTTGTTGTTCCCATGTCTACCTCCAGACCCCGTGTCTCCTGCCAAGCATCCCCCCTCACACTGGACGCCCCCCTGCAATCCACATAAGTGTGTCTCCATTCACGAGTCTTCCTGTGTCTTGTCTGCACGACCACCGCCCCAATCCGCCCCCCGCCCTATCAAAGGCAGTTCGCACCGGGGTACTTGCGCTGGCAAGTGGAGCTGTCAGGGAGCGATAAAGGCCAAGAGGTGCCAAAGACCATGTACACTTCAAAGTGGTCTATAGAGCATGGGTTGTTGTTCCCATGTCTACCTCCAGACCCCGTGTCTCCTGCCAAGCATCCCCCCTCACGCTGGACGCCCCCCTGCAATCCACATAATGCCACGACATATACACGTCATTCATTCACAAACACACCCCTGTTTCGAATTCTTTATAACCCACTTCATATTTCTAATGAGAACTTCTTTGCGCTTTGCTAGTCAACCCGTGAAGGTGCTGGTTATCTGCTCTTCGTCTCTGTGAACTTCCGTGACCACTTCGAGCAAACTCGTCAGTTTGCAACCTGTGAACTGCTCCCTGTTCTACGACAAGAAACTACTCTGATCCCTGCATCTAACTGTTTGTTCGTCAAGGTAAGGCCATGTACCATAATCATTTTGCGTCCAATTTATTTATTTATATCTATTTGCTAGTAGTCATCAAATTGCATCCATGTTTTCTTTTCGTTCACGACAGTACATGCAAGGAACTAGTCACATGACTGAGTTTAGTCAAATTATTTTTCTATTTTTTTAAAGTTATTCAAATACTTATCCGCATGTGAATAACGTGTATAGTTCCAAGAACCAAAACGAACCTTGCATTGAACCTTTTATGTGTCATTTAATTTTTTAACACATTGGTATTCATAGAGAATTGTTGATCTTTACTTTTCAGAACTTTCCACAATGCCTGCCTGTTCCATTGGCGGTTGTCCTTCGAAGACCCATAAGAAATCAGAAGGTACTATAATGCATGTTTTCCCAAAGACAATAGATCAGATAAGAGAATGGGTCCGATATTGCGGATATCCACCGTCTGAGCTTGAAAGTAGAGTCCTAGAAGTCTTTGCGGACAAGAGGGGTGATCGATACCGCATCTGCAGCAGGCACTTTAGCTCAGACATGTACTCCACATCATTGCTAATAAAGAAGAAAACACTGCGAGCGACGCGAAAATTGCTCTCAACCGCTATTCCCACTCTATTCATCCACATCCCTCCACTGGTGAGTCAAGTTTACGGATTTAGCTCTCGGCCTTGCGGTAGTGTGTAGCATTAGCTAACAATAATTTCCCCATTTATGTATCCACTCAATATGAAGGCGGAAGATTCTCCATCCGTGTCGTTATTGCAGTCATCAGCCACTTCAAGCGCCTATCGGGTAATCTTACTTAGCTATTCTGCCACTGACTTGTTTTAGGCATGTAAATCAATAGTTTTAATTTATCGTGTAATTATTTTACCTAATGGTACACCCTAGTACTCGTCCTCTAGTCTTTGTTTTCAGTTATAATTATTGTTATCCAAAATAATGCAAGTAATGTCTTTCAGGGAGATGCTGAGGAGTCCAACGCATTGACGACAACTGTTGATGTCACTCAGATGCTCGAGGTACGTTTCCGGACAGTTCCATCGATGGAGATCATCAGATCTTGCATTCTTGTAGCGTGATTGTTACACACAATGTTTCTTTCGTTTTTAGCCATTGATATGTCCTTCTGTCGTCGCCCTCCTATGTGTCTTCTTTTTTCAATATTGTGTTCATTACTAATGAAAGTCCTATGTTTCAGGGAGTCGATGGAGCATTAGTCCAAGAAGAAGGGGGAGCATGCAGTTACGGGTCGGCGCAACAGCTTGCAGAAGTGTGCACCGCAGTTACAGCGTCCCTTGATGTTCTAATGCATTTCGAGGTATGGATACTGACAGTTCGATCAAGCGAGATCATATGACGTGATTACATCCGCTATACTTCCTTCTTTATTAACGCAAGTACTATGTTTCAGGGAGATGACGGAGCTTCTTCTACAATAACATCACCCCTAGTAGTCGATGCAGATCTCTGGGTGGTGACACTTCCAACGATCGAGCAAATCGAATCATATTTAGATATCCATTATTTATTTTAGACAACTGATCATTTGTGCAGGTCTATTTAGATGAGCCGTTGACGCCTGCACAAAGTTTATGTTCTTTTTAACAAAATAGAAAACCATACTAATGCAATTACTGTGTTTCAGGGAGTTGCTGAAGCTTCATCTTCAATAATATCATCAATGGAAGTCTATGCGGAGCCCGAGGTATGGATCTTGACAGTTCCATCTAACTAGATAAACAATGCGTGAATAATTGTCATTTGACTGTTCTACACAATGCGTTCATTCGTGTTTTGCTATTGAGATGTACGTGGGTATTGGTCCCCGAGTACATTTTGTGTTTTCAATATTATTATTCATACTAATGAAAGTTCTATGTTTCAGGGAGTCGATGGACCGTCAGTGCGTGATGGATGTGCTTATCATGAAAATATAGTCGTTGCAGCGAAAGAGGAAGTGGAGACATGCACACACGAGTCGGAGCAACAGCGTCCAGATGTTGAAGTTCGAGGCAAGAAAGTTTCAAAGAAAAGAAAGCAAAAGAAGGTTAGTGTCCTGGTCACTATATTATGTTGTTTTTCACTGTTAATAGTTCAATACTGTAAGTTGTGTTTAAACTGAACATCCCTTTTCCAATCTGTCCTCTAGTTGCGAGTGGGTGTACGAACTAGATCTACACAGACAGTGAAGCGAACGAGAGATGTTGCTTGTCAAACCTTTTGGCAGGGACTTGAGACTGGAGATGCATCGTGCCAATGGGAAGAATATGAAGTGATTGACAACGGAGCTATACCACCACCAGCCATTGATAGTGAATGTCCTCCTGGTAGTTCGGATGCAGTCGGAGATCAATTCACAGAATCCACACCCGTAAAAACTAAGACCGCGAGAAAGTTGAAGAAATTGTTTTATTCTCCCATCGCCGGAGAAGCAACAGATGTTGCAATGGAAAAGAATGAAATGGACGACAATGAAACACCATCAATATCACTGAACATAGCGGAAGACGATATCAGAGATTGTACCTTTTATGTGAGTGACATGTCCTCAACGTTACAGGCCGAACCAGCTGGGATGCAGAGTGACAGTATAAGGAAAGAGGCCAAATTCATTGTATTCGATAGTTGTTTGATGGATATTATTATGATGATGAAATGTGGGCATTCGGTTGGTGGGGAAGTATGTGGGGAGCCATTGATTAATGTGACTTGTGCAATTCGAGGCACTAACCTTAAAATACATGCCACCTGTACACAATATCATCCGTTCTCATGGTCTGCACAACCCATGCTGGGGCAACTGCCAGCAGGCAATCTACTTTGTGCAGCGGCCGCACTTTTTAGTGGTTCAAGTTTTAAAAAGTTAGAGTATTTTTTTCAGTTTGTGGGAATCCATTTCATTGCTAAAACTCAGTTCTACAAATACCAAACCGATTATCTATTTCCAGCCATTAGCGAAGCTTGGAGAATGGAAAAAATGTCTATTGAAAGTACATTCGCGGGCAAACCGTTCAGGCTAGCCGGTGATGGACAGTGCGACAGCCCAGGATTTTCAGCCAAGTACTGCACCTACCACTTTCAGGACATGGAAAGTAAGAAAATTGTGAGTTCGGTGGTCGTGCAGGTGTCACAAAGTACATCCTCAGTGGCCATGGAGAAAGTTGGCTTTGTAGCATCATTGCAAGAACTACAATCGCGGGGAATGGTGATCGACCTGATAGCCACTGACAGACACGTTTCAATTGCCAAGACAATGAGAGAAGAGTACAAAAATATAAATCACCAATTTGACGTATGGCATCTTGCAAAAACAATCAATAAAAAAATGTCGGCTGCAGGTAAAAAAAAAGATATGCAAGGTATTTCACAGTGGTCCAAGTCAATCAGCAACCATCTTTGGTGGTGCTCAAAAACATGTGAAGGGTCGTTGGAAATTCTACTGGAAAAATGGCAGTCAGTAATGCTACACTGTAGCAACGTTCACCATTGGACCACAAACCAACATTTCCACAATTGTGAACATGGCCATTTGTCCACAGAGGAGGCACGGAAGAAGAAGTGGTTGATTCCTTCATCACCCACTCACAAAGCCATTGAAAAGATTGTATTTGATAAAACTATAACAAGAGATTTGAGGGGACTCACGGAATTCTGCCACACAGGAGATTTGGAGGTGTTCCACAATATGTGCCTAAAGTACAGGCCAAAACGATTGCATTTTGGCATTGAGGGCATGATAAATCGGACTCTTCTAGCGGTCTTGGCATATAACCATAATGTTGGCCGTCAACAAAGTAGGATGACCGGAACTTTAGGGACGCTTCGCTACAATAAGGCCTTCACTAAAAGAAGTAAACAATGGGTGATCAAACCAGTGTTTGAGGATATGCAATATGAGTTTATTGAGAGACTTATTGTAGATGTCCTCGATAGGCACATACATGGAGTTGTGAACGAACCTGTGCAGGGGAAAACTGCATTGCCACCCAACATTGCCTCTGTTCCATGTCCACCTAAAGCAGAGCTCATTGAGAAATACACATCACGGTTTAAATGATTGTAATTTGATTGTCTGTTCTCTCGAGTCTCCTCATGTCGCAGGCCCATTGAATATGTGTAGCTATGTATTGTGTAAATAAAAGTGATTGCTCAGTGTACATGCAATGTGTCTCTCCACCCTTGCCCCTCCCTTCACCGTGCAGTAGTGCGAACCACCCGGGTGTCACCTGTGACTTTGCTCTCGAGTCTCCTCATGTCGCAGGCCCATTGAATATGTGTAGCTATGTATTGTGTAAATAAAAGTGATTGCTCAGTGTACATGCAATGTGTCTATCCAACCTTGTTCATTTGCGCATTAAATTAAACCAAACAGTAATATAAATCATTTTAAAAAAAATATAGAATGTCTCCGTATTTATGGTTCTCTGGGGCTGCAAAGCACGCAGACAAAATGCAAAGATGGAGTGTAAATTTCAAGTCCTGTGAGATGGCCTTACACTGAATGTAGCTAACTAGGAATGTGTGCTTGTTAAAAGTGAAGGTCAGCTGCTTTGATTTTTTGCTCGGGTGCCGGAATGGCCCACGACTCAGTATAAGGTTCTATTGTTATTTGACCTTGACAGGCCGGGACCATCCGAAAGACTTCTTTTTGGGGGTGTGGTGCAATAACGTAAGAAACGATAATGAATAAAATTTCAGAAACGATAGCCACGTTCATTAGAAGAAATAACGTCGGCATAGAAGGAGTGGTATTTCGGGGCTGCCCTACGCACAGACACAATGGAAAATGCAAATATAATGTAAGTAACTCTTTAGATGAGTTTATACCGCAATTTAATTACTATACAGTAGCTTTAAAGACGGGTTAAGTTGTACTTGTTCGTTCTATGTGGCATATTGTTTTGTACCGGACACTATCTTGAGGAGAACCATCTCCTTTTACGGAAGCACCTCAAAACCTTCCTCTTTGCTTCTGCTTTCTCTCTCCCTCTCCCCTGCTTCATCTGGTCCACTGTCTGCGACCTCGGTCCTGGGCCCTTCCACTCTCCACCTGCACTGCCTCCCTGTCAACCCCTGCACTGGGGGACTGTCTCAGTATCCTACAGCCCCTCCTTCCCAGCATTTGTTCTGCACTTACCTTGCACTTGCCACCAGCTGACCCTATGGATTTATTATTTGAAGTGGTCCACTGGTGCTCAGGCGGCTCTGAAAAAGGCGGGGGAGAGGGGGTGGGTTACTGGAAATGACGTATAATACCCAGTTGCACTGTCCTAGCTATGAAATAATTTCCCAACCTAATATATAAAATGAATAATTTTAATAAAGATCTGATGGTGAGACTAATTTCATTTTTTATGTTTTTAAAACAGGTACATTCTTCATTATTGTCTGTGTCACGAGTACCAGACACCGGCGGATGGCTTTTACAACCGCCAGTTGCTTCTCCGCGTGAACAACGTTACCACACTGACCATTTTATGGGACGATCGCCAAGTACAAGTATGCCCTTACGCGGTACTAACGGCTAGATGCAACATACATACCGTTGTGGTGGCCTAGTGCCTCGTTGTTGGAACAGCCATGCGATTATCAGTGCGACCGAAGAGCTTATTTTATCGTAAACCAACACCCTGTGTACTGCACACGAACATCGCTTGCATGAAGACGAACTATTTTGGATCGAGAGCAAAGAAAAATGCAAATCGCTGAATATTCTCTAAACATTTGATGTCAAATAAATGTACTTTACCAAATTTACAATCTTGCGTTTTGATTTAAAAGTACAGTTTCATATTCCGAATTGTGGCGCGCTGTGTTGTGAGCTGATCTGTGTTGGTTTCCGGGTTCTGTGTGGAGTCGCGTAGAAGACGCCTGGGCGCGTTTGCCTACGCAGCACAGTAACGTCATGGAGAGAGGCGGGGAATATGAATGTTTTGATAAAGTCTGTTTCAGGGGCGGGGGATTTGATTTAGTGCCGCAAAAGCAGGTCAGCCAGGGCGATCGGGGAAAAGATAGGATTATCACAAAATGGCGGCTGATTTCGAGTGCGTTAATGGACGAAAAGTCGGGTAAGGTCCATAGGAAAGTTTTCTACGATCTACCGATTTATGCTTAAAAACACATGGCCGACCCGTAGGGACAATAAAAAAAAAGTCCCGGAACTATCCTTTAAGTGGTGGCTCTGCATTGTGAGATTTTTATGAGCTGGGTGTGCCCTGTGAGATGGCCCCTGAACTTTACAATGTTCCGTGTAAATGTTCCCGGTAAGAGAGCCACAGAACTTTAAGGGGTGGCTGTGCCCTAAGAGTCCAGGAATTCGAAGAGGTGGCTGTGCCCTGACAGAGCCGTGAACTTTAAAGGGTGGCTGAATCATGTAGGAGAGTCGAAGAAATGTAAGGAGTGGCTGTGCCCTGTGAGAGTACCTGAGAAATGTAAGGGATGGCTGCATCATTTTAGAGTGCCTGAGAGCATTAAGGGGTGTCTGCATCATTTTGAGAGAGCCTGGGAACTTGAGGGGTGGCTGTTCTCTGTGAGGGAGCCCAATAACTTTAATGGTTATCTGCAATCTGTGGGAGAGCATGACAACTTTAAGGGATGGCTGTTCCTTGCAAGTGAGCCCGAGAACATTTGACACGCTGTGCTTGTGGTCGAGGTGATAGAAGGAATAAGAACATGGTATGTGTAAGCTAGCACATTTTCAGGGACTCTCAATATCTGCTAAAGGTATCCAGTTCCCAGCCACATGTACCACAAAACAACCCTGCTGAACTCCTCAGTGACTCACATGTGTCAGATAACAAATCATCGTCATCATCCAAGTCTGTTGAATATGGGTAGATGTTGATCCAGATACTTCTGCAATAAATTAATTTTTCTTTTTCATAATCGTCAATTGTTCTTGTTGCAGCACTGCCAGGCTTCACCTGCAGTTAGGAACCAGTCAGGCTGCAGTAACACCTCTCATACTGCACACTTGGGAGGGGGCTTCAAGAGTCAACAGCAAGTTGCACAAGTGTTGTTGACCAAATGGACTGCTTGCTGTACCAGTATTGTACTGGTTCTGGAGCTTTTCCACAGGTGAAGTGTCCAGTAGATAGAGATCAAGCATCCAGTAGCTGATGGTTTTCTGCCTGGTGTTGATGTACTGTATGCATTCAAGATGCCTGAGTCACTAAGGAGGGTGTCTAAAAGCATCTTTGGATAAAGGTGCTATATAAATAACACGTCATTATCATTATTATATCATCACCATAGGGTGGGGCTGCAATGCTCAAATATCTTGCAATAGGTGTCATTGAGGTGCTGCCTGCTGAAGCCATCAATGTTGAACTTGACAACATTGTCAGTGTAGTTGGGCAAAATGTGGGCTAGTTGATGCTGCTCCTGATGCCTGTTTTCTCTCTCCAATTGATGTTGTAAATATTGTGGCAAAGGATCCTTGCAGATTTGCAGTGTTTACGAATTATGATGTTTGCTGGGAGTCCTCCTCCTCGGACACATGTGGATGAAAAGTGTTTAGGGTCAGTAAAGAAAACCAGCAGATACTCAATGGCGAGGGATGCCCTTCAAATCTTTTGACTTCTTTCTATGCCTGGGCATACATGCCACCGCATATGGGGACCACATCAATGTGGTACCCAAGTTGATCCTTGGCTTCTCTTGGTACACCATTTTCCAGTAAAGTTTGCAGATGTTAAAATGTGGTTGCTGTGTGAAGTATTGGCACACCTTTGATTTTATGTTGCCTGCTCATTGGGGTACGATGGTGCTGGCATTAGTGGTGGTGGGATTCTGGGTGCCTTATAATGATGTGATGAGATCTTTTATCTGTGACAGGCAGGGCTTTCAAGGAGACTCTACACTGTATCTGTGGTGTCATTCTCCTTCCTTAGTATCACTGCTTTCTGGCAGCAACACACTTTCCCAACTGCACTCTGATGGATCATAATATTTGTCTTCATCAACATCCATGTCATCATCCCCATCATTAATGCATGGATTATCAATGGATGGGGCTGTGGAGAAAGGGACTTGGTATTTTCAATATCCCCATCACTGTTTAGTTACACTTTGTCTTTGTCTTACCCTATCTTCGGTCGGTAAGATCTTTAACTCTCAAATGTCTGCCTCTGAGATGGTGGAAGGAACTCAAAGTGAAATCTCCTCTGTTAGTCTCAGTAGGTGTTCACCATCATGGTGCAATACCCATGTGTGTACATGTTTAGGTGCAGTAAATCCAGAGTGACCTTTGATGGGTGGTGTGAAAAGTGAGATGTAATATACCTTCAGTTGGCCATGTTACATCTTGGCATCCACAATGCACACAGCAAGTGCTGTGTACAGAGGCAAAAAGATCATATGCAGCACATCTTCCCCTCTCTGCAGCCTCTCTGGGTGCTGTCATGTTGCCCCAGTGTGTCGTTCCATCACTGACTGGTATATCATCTGCCTCCCTGAATTTCTGCTGCTTCCTGCCTCAAATATAACATGAGAGTGACTCCCACACTTGTTGCCCTCAGCAATTCTCTGCTTCTCCCAGGTGTCTGCTGCCAATGGCTTGTGTCTCATCCTCCAAATTCAGGAGAGCTGCACTGACTGGTGTATCATCTGCCTCCCTGAATCTCTGCTGCTTCCTCCTTTAGCATGAATCGTGCATTAGCTTCCTGCAATGATTCTCTGCTCCTCCTCTCAGGTGAGGAGAGGCTGGTGTATCGGGAACCTCTGTGAATATCTGCTGCTTCCTTCCTCATGAATCATGCAAGCGTGAGTCTCCCACTGGTTGTCCTCAGGGATTCCTTCTTAAAAGGTTTGACCACATTTTGACATGTTCCAATCAACTGAAATACGAGTAATTCAAGGTTCCAGTAAAATACAGGCAGTAAAATAAGGTTCCAGGACTACTTCTATATATGATCCAAGAACGTGCTAGTCATTATTTTCACTATACCCAACCTGCCTTAAGAACCTTACCTCTTTATGTTCTGATTAAAAACCATATATTAACTGATATCACACTTATATTTATATTTCTGTGTTTATTAGAGAGCAACAAGAACTTTGAACAGACACTCTGCACAACAGGTGATATTAGCAGCATTACAAAGCCCATGCTGGGTGCTGTAAAAGGAAAAGTGCAGTGTTTCATACATGGAGTGGAAGGATCTAATAACATTGATAAGGGACTGCACGTATGGATAGTTTCTCAAGAATACAGTAAAATGTTCATTTATAACAATATTTGCCATGCTTGCTGTAAGGGTGCAGAAGTACGAGTATGACACAATGGTGGCATGTTTGTTGACAGAGTCTTTTATTTCTATACAAGTAAAAAGAAAAGGAAAAACCTACCGCAACAGAAATACTAAGGAATCTGTCAGGATGTCCAGTAAAGTAAAATGTCTACTGTCCTGTGTCGAAACCTATTTCCGTACCTTGCACACTAGACTAACGAAGGAAAAAAAAAAACTGGGAGTCTTCTTGATCCAGAAGGAGGCTCCTCTCGGTCTGGATATATATTCAATTGTTCAGTTCTTGATGAAAAAACCAAATGAGTAGTTCTTTAACTTAAAAGTTCTTGATCTTAAGTGCTCTTCCAAACATATACAAAACAGTTACTAAGTGTCCGGGTGGAATCCCTTTTCCAGTTCTTTTTTCAGCTCAAAAATGTAGCGTCAAGTCTGGTTCACTATCCTGCCAGGCTTGATTGTAGATCTTATAATTCCAGAACAAGTACCTTCTTTTGGCAATGGGCCCCAGATCGCTTGTTTTAGCTTCTTGCAATTCTCCTTCTCTCTTACGTGGGCCCCAGACACATCTTGGCTGTCTCAGGATCTTCCCAACTTCTTCTGTAGGCTTCTTTCACTTTAGTGTGGGTTCCAGACCCCTTTATGTTATCTTGGAATCTCCCTGACTTGCTCGGTGTGCCAGCCTCTTAATTATTTGCTTCTCTAAGTGGGCCATAGGCCCAGAGGTAGTGCAGGGGTGACTAGTCATGGAGGAGCCTGGTACCTAGTGAGACTCTGAGGGTAGCCAGGTCACCAGTCAGCACAGCAGACAGGTAGGTCTTCAGGTGAGAGAGAGAAAGAGAGAGAGAGAGAAAGCAGAGGCGAAATAGGAAGGTCTTGAGCTGCTTCTGGAATTTCAGGTGGTCCGGCTCAAGTTTGAGAGGGGCAGGGAGGCCATTTCAGAGAGAGGCACCTGCAGAGGAGTGAGATTTACCCCCCACTCTGTGCCTGGAGAAGTTTCTGACCCTCAGAGTTAGAGGTGGCTGAGCAAAGGGCTCGAGAAGGAAGGTGTTTTGGAGGAGATAGTTGGATGTAGTGTGGGCCCCGGCTCCAGAAAACCTGGATGTAGAGGGTTTTGATCTTGATTCTTGCAGCCACCAGGAGGGTATCCAGTCATTTTTTCGAAAACATAGTTTCGAATGACAAAAGTTTTGAAAAAAATGCATCGAAAAAATGCATTTTTTTGTAGGTAAAGTTTTTTTTTTGTTTACTAAAATTGGTGTTAAGGGGTAAAAAAACAGGGGTTGGGGGGACCCCCATATATTTTTTTTTTTAATGCATTTTTTCAATGCATTTTAATTCAAAACTTTGCCATTCGAAAATATGGCATTCAAAAATATCACTTTAAAGCACCGGGAGCCAGTGGAGAGATTTCAGGGCTGGAGAGATACAGTCCCTGGGCCTAAGGCCAAGGACAATTCTCTCAGTGCTGTTCTGGATTAGTTGCAGAGGGCAGAGAGTAGAGGACGGCAGATTGAGAAAGAAGCTGCTGCAGTAGTTCAGCCTAGTGAGGACCAGGGCTCTGGAGACAGTGAGCTTCTGGGGGAAAGTGAGAAAAGGAAGAATACTTCTGAAAAGGTGCAGCTGGTAGTGGGCCTTCTTGGCAAGGTCTGTGATGTGTGGAGAGAAGGAGAGAGTGGAGTCCAAGATGACACCAAGGTTTTCAGCCTCACAGGAAGGTGAAGGAAGAGGGCCCAAGGGGGGCGGTCAGAATGAGAGAGGTAAATCGGGAGCAGAGGTCCCAATGAGAAGGATCTTAGTCTTACTGGCATTAAGGCAGAGATTGTTGGAGGCGCAACAATTCTGAATAGTGGGTAGACAGTCAGGAATGAGCGAGAGAGGAGGATGAGAGGAGCCTGAAAGAGAGGTGAGTGTCATCCACATTACACTCAAAGTTATAGGAAAAGGTAGAGAGAAGGTGGGTCAAAGGGGCCAAGTAGACATTGAAGAGCCAGGGTGAGAGGTTAGAGCCCTGGTGTTCTCTCCTGCCAGATACTGTTCCACATAGGATATTTTGTAAAGTTCATTCCAGTTTTTACAGTTCTTCTGCAGTCCCTTTTTGCCTCTCGGTTTATTGCTAAGTGCCTCTTTAATCTATTTGCCCCCCTGTGTGTTCCACCAGCTGGGCTGACCCTTTCCCTACGTTTGGAAAATGCTGTTGCAGTCTCTGGTCTGTCTTGGGAATAGAGCAGGGATTTTGTACTGCTCTGCATTAGGCACCCTGCCCCCAGCTGCTTCACAGCAGTAGGCTCTCTCTCGCGTTCTCATCTGCGCGCCTTCTCCTTGTCTTGGCTTCGCTGGTCGGGTTTCCTCTTTCTCCGTCACAGGGCAGGTCCCTGCTCAATGGAGCTACTGGAGGCACTTGTTCTCTGCTCCTTGGGTCTCTTGCCACATAACCAGCTTGTCATTCCTCGCTCCTCCATGGCAGGCATGCCAAGGTACACAGTCCTTTCTTTCTTTTGATCACCAGTGCAGCCTCTGGTAGATTGTATCATGTATGCTGGTATCCGTGGTGGGCTTTTTCCTCCTTGCTTGATCTTCTTCATGTCAGTGATTGCATGCACCTGGAAAAGCCTCACTCTTCCTCGTACCTGTATGGTCTGTATGCATGAAGTCCTCTACTCTACAGAGATACATAGAGGCATGGGGGGGCCACAGGGGACTGAGTGGGTGAGAGGAAAGTGAAGACAGAAATGGAAGGGGTGAATACCGCATTCTAACAAAGCTATCATCACTGGTCCCATGGAAGGCTTCCCTCCCCCATGAGATCCACCCATTGAGTACCACCCACAGGGGGACTATCGGGTAGTGGCCTGTAGGATTGTTTAGCGTGTTTTGGGAGCACAGAGTACAGCACCACTGCACAGGATCAATGTATAGCATGTTTTTTTTGAAGTGCAGCGCCACTGCATGGGTTTGATGCATTGATATAATGTGGTACAGCAAGACATGTGTTATTGAGCATTTTTTTTAATGTAGTACCACTGCATGGGTTTGGTGCATTGCTATGATGCAATTGCTTCAAGCTATGTGTTGCCAGTGTAACATGGACATATAAGTGAGGGCAGATTATTCAGTCAAAAACGATTTTTACATATAAAATGCAAATCATTTTTTTTCACAGTTAAAAGCACACATTTGTACATTCAAAATGCGCACTATTTTTCACCTGAAATGCCTATGTTGCAAGAGACACATTTGAAAATTAATAAACTAACCTCATTAACAACTAACCTGATCATAACCCACTAATAATAATGTATTCCCCAGTGCAACATGAATGGAAAATGAGAGGCTCTGAAAGTCATTATTTAAATGCACATTCAGTTTTTTTTTTCTTTTTGCTCTGCTTTTCTGTCCACAGTAACTGCAGGAAGCAAAGACCTCGAATAAGCAGGAAATCAGTTTGGTTACAGTTGCAACTGTATAAGCCAAGCCATTGTGTGCAGAGGGTGGTTAGGGCATGATAGAATTTTATTGGTTAGGATCCTTTGGTAGGAGGTAACCAGAGTTTTCTTGGATAATCTCAAGGAAGAAGCTGGGGACAGACATCTTGACACAGCTCGGAGAAGGACTGAGTTGATAGCTGGGGATGCCTGATTTCTAAAGCAGATTCAACTTGGTTGCAGAGACTGGGATTCCCAGTCAACAAGTCCCAGTTTGAGTGACAGCAAATGCTTGTCCTTGCTGGGTGAACCCCTCCAGAAGGCAAACAGCCAAAGAAGTTACATGCTGAATAAGCCTGGTAATTATCTCGCTGAAGTGTGGGGGCTGAGTGTGTGTGCGGAAATATTCAGTCAGTGTAGGAAAGGAGATTCCTGTGCTTTACCCACGTGTTTAATGTTGCAAATTGAATTCTTGTTCCCCGCCACTCTCTTCTTAGTGTATCACAAATAATGCTGTTACTGTGCTATTTCATTTATTTCTGTAAAAGAGTGAGATCGTGTTTAAATGCAACTTTTATAATACACAAAAATATCTGAAAGCAGACGGGTGGTGTGTTTCATTTTCTCTTTCATTTGTGCATTTACCAATACAGTGCTGATGATGTGGGGAGATGTTTAGACAGTGCAATTGTCATTTTTAAGGTAGCTAAAAATAAGATTTGGCTGCAGATGTGTGCACAATGTCATTCAGTATGAGCAATTATAACTAACTGTGTGTGTTGTAGTCTGCCGGAGGTCTATGAGTCGGCAGAAAGGGAGGCCCTGGACATAGCTCACCAGACGTAAATAAGTTGGTGATAAATACCGCATGATAGCTCGCTGCCGTAGATAAGACAGCGAGAAATTGCCCATGGTAGCACACTAAAAATGAAAATGTGGTGTTCCGGAAATGCAAGCCTGAGGTCTCTCTAGTGATTACACGAAAAATCTAAACAAAAATAAGGGGTTCTGGATATTGGGGCCACAAATAAAACAAAGGAATTATGCTTAAGTGGTGGGAGTGCAGGTTGGTGAAAACCAGGCGATAGGGACAACCAGATAAGAAGGGATGAGTTTGTTGATGGATTTAAAAACCAGAAAAGGGAATTTGAGAAGACCTATGTGACTGATTTCCATATTTTGTTTTTACCACTCCACATTTCAGAAGAGGCATTTTTCCAAAGGTATAAATTCCCATTTCCTCTCCCAGGTGTCTGTATCTTCACTTTGGTCTGTTTATCACTGACACTACTTTATTCAAGCATGTTACTTTCCCTATACATTTCCCTATTGCCAAACATGTCCCCCTTCCCACCTCTTCCCTGCCACCCTCCCCACCCCAATTCTTGCCTTCCTGGACCAGCCTGTAACCCCTTATCCTCCTATCTTACTGGGTCATTTACACTGTGGTATTCCGTGGTGCAACTCTCCCCATCCCTCTCATGACCAGACTTGCTTGATTCCATCAGGGCTTCCATTTTGTCTCCACTCTTGCCACTTTCGGTGCCACAATCTATGTTGTTTCAACACTGTCTGATCTACAGTGCATGACATCCAGCTCCACACTTGTGTGCTGCATTCCCACAGATGCCCTACATGATGCAGCACCACTTCATCTCCAACATGACCCTTTCTGGATCCTACTCAATGTCAACCTTCCTTTCACTGCTAGATGCCTACCTTGCCCCTACTCACCCTCCTGCACCATTCTCTCTTACCCCAGGCCTTTGTAATATTCCACACTCCTTTATATGCCAGGGCCCACTTTGAATACCCCTCTCCAACCTCTGAGAGCTCCCTCCCAGCAGAACCCTGTTCAGATCTTGCTCTTTGCCTTTGCCCTCCAAGAAGGGCTGGTCTCTTTCATCATGGTTTCCACATGACAACCTCCTAACAACTGGAACCCTGCCATCACTTCCCACCCACGCTGCCTTCTGGAAACCATGCAACTGAGTTTGAGTGCCAGCATGTCCTGCTAGTAGCTACCCTAGGTATTTAAGTTGCTTATTGGCAGAACACCTTTCAAGATGCTTCTGTTCCCTGCACACCTCACACACAAGGGCCCACCTTGATTATCCCTCACCAGCATCTGAGGGTTCATGTACAACACTTCTTTGGTGCAGTACTTTCTCATCATGTTTGTTCTCCAAGGAAGGCTGGCCCTTTTCATCATGGCCAATGGCATTATGACTTTGCAACAACAGAGGCCATATCAATTCCCCATGCTCTGAGACTGAAGGACTGAGCAGAGTGCTGGCCTATCGTTTTGGCTCCTACCTGATGTATGTATGGTGCATGTCTGCACCCCAATGTCCCTTCATGATCATGAAGCCCTCTTACCACACACAATGGCCCTCCTTTACTGCCCTATGCAACCATCTGAGGAGTTCCCTTCCAGCGGGACAATTAAGTAGGGCATTGTCATCCATTTGCTCTCCAGAGAAGGCTAACCCCTTCTATAATGGCCACCAGCATTATCACTGTGTATCAAATGATGTTCTGCAATCATTTTCCAAGCTGAAGCACACTCTGATTGGCCTCCCAGAGACCTGGTGACTGGGATTGAGTGCTTACCCATCCTCTGTACTCCTACCTAGGTCTGCGCGTGGACAGCCGAGATGTCTCTGATGCAAGAAGAGGCAGCCGGATTACCAGAAAGCGAGAAATCTGGGATGGGCAGGATTTTAGGGTGCTGACCATACAAGACATAGAAGGGAGAGAAACCAGTGGAGGAGTGCACCGCGTTGTTATAGGCGAATTCAGCCATATGCAAGATGCGAAACCAGGACTGTTGATGCTGGAGAGTCAGACAACGCAGGTACTGCTCCATGGTTTGATTAACCCTCTCGGTCTGTCCATCCGTCTCCGGATGGTAGGCCGAAGAGTGTTTTTTAAGGTTCCTTTGGGAAACCACTGCCCCTCATGTTCGTGTAGCCCCTGGCATACCAGTGCCCCGTCTGAATATCCCCCACTGCTATCTGAGGGCTCCCTTACAGTGCAATACATGTTCAAGACTTTCTCGTTTCGTTTTCTCCCAGAGGAAAGTCAGTCCCTCCCATCATGGTTGCCAGCACCTTATAACAACGGAGGCCCCATGATCACTTCCCTGCCGAAGTCACATGCTGATTGGCTAGCCGGTGACCATGCGACCATGTCCTCGATTTAAGTACAGATGAACCAGAGCACACGTTGCCAGGAAGCCCCGTCAAGGGAAGCTTTGCAAGAGGTAAAGACTTATGGCCTCTTCACCAAGCTCACTCTCCCATCCACTCTATCTGGCACCCAACATCCTTGATTACCTGTGACCTTAAACCTCCCTCAGACTGTGACTACTGGCATCTTTGTGCCATAGGTCGCCTCAGATCCTTTACCCCTAGCCCTTTGATCCATTTTATTCATAATATCTCTATCTAACTTATGCTTGCAGCACCCTTCATCTGTGTTCAGTGTCTTTCCTTTCAACTTGACCACCCAGGGGCCACCATCACCACTCTCTGTTTTTCCATTTTCATCCCCTTGTCAAATATTCCTTCAATTCCTGGCAGTGCCACCTTCCCACCTGCCTCTTTGGAGTTTCCACTCATTATGACTCAACCTTGTACCTGCCACAGGACCGATTCCTTTCAAGCTTCCCTCAGTATCTACTCTGTTACTATGGGCCTCCTCCACATCTGTATATACTGCTGTGTCAGTACTAATAAACCTACTGTTTTCACCACCTTCACCTTTCCTCCCATCCCTCATCTCTATGTATGCCCCATCTTCTTCCCTTTCTGCACTAACACTCTTTATTCATTGCTCACCAAGCTTCATGAGAATGTGTATCGGAGTTCTTGGTACTCTCACCTTCTTCCCAAGGCTCACTCTCTCTACTACAATTTCTCAAAACCACTCAGTTACCAGAGTTCCCACCAATTCTTGAATCTGTCACTTAAACGTTACTTCTCCTTCTCCTAGGGCAACTAATCCTCACTTCATTCAGTTACTATCCCTTCTTGACCTTCTACTATGCATACTATTACCTCAATCTCCCCCATACTGTGTCCTCATTGGCCTCCTGATGGCTTTTCCTTTGCTCTAAAGGTCCAGGTTCAATGCTTTCAAGCGGGAAAGCATATCAATTGCACAAGGAGCGTGGTGACGTCAAGAGGGACGTGGGCGGTGATATCGGGGATGGGGATATCATTGAACTCAGCGCAACATGCATAGGGAAACACAGAAGCAGGCACAGCACAAGAAGTCCCATGGTGGAACGCAAGAAAGAGTGGATGGTTTTGTGTAGCAGTGGGGTAGTTTGCACAGTGTGTGCACGGGGTGGGGTGCAAGGTGCCATAGTGAATATATATGACAGGGCCTTTGAGCAATATGTGAACAGTGGAGAAGCCATTTTATTGTGGGCCCACATTAGGAAAGAATTTTTGCACACAGCTCATAATAGAAGGGCTGCAGGCTGTTGTGACAGGGTGATTGAATGTAAGGGGTTCGCCAAAGGCTACCAGTGTGCTAAAGAGCTCCACCTGGAAAAATAACTGAGAAAAGAAGCTGAGAAAAAGGCAGCCTGCTGTGTTTTTACTTCCACCGAGCTCCCCCAAACAAAGTGAAGATCTAATAGAAGTGTTTTGGATTAGTTGGAAGTAAATTGAATCGCGCACTGCCAAAAGGAGAGAATTCTGCGAAAAATCCTATTTGCAAATGATGTTAAAGACACAAATACACTTGTATTGTTTGCATAAGAAAATGTAATCAGGTAGTGAACAGCCAATACGTGTTTCGACCCAACAGATCGTTCTCAAGGCTGTGTAATATGTATATAAAACAACGCAGCGATAACCACAGGTAAATCAAAATAAGCAGAGGATGGACAAAAAAAGAGATTGCAATTCACAAATTGGTTATAGTGAGTATATATTTCAGTCACAAGTGTATTTGTGACTATAACATGATTTGCAAATAAGATTTTTCACAGAATTATCTCCTTTTGGCAGTGAGCGATTCAATTTACTTCCAACCAATCCAAAAGGCTGTTGTGACACCACTGTGCATTTTTTGATAATCAGCAGAAACAGAGCACAGAAATATTGCAAGACTGTGGGGGTCATTACGAGTTGGGTGGTAAGGTTTAACGGTCACCGGTAATGATTGCGTGCTTATAAACCCTTACTGTCCTATTCCGAGGTCCCTTAGTGGGTCCCAGCAGGAACGGCTGGTCTGACCAGCCGTTCTCTGCGGAGCTTGAAGCTAATAACGGGCCCGTTATTAGCACCTTCCCCATTCCCATTGAGCCCTATCAGGGCTCAAATGGGAATGGGGAATGGTTAACTGAATGGGGATTTACCAGGTCCGCATAGGTCGGAATGTCCCGGTAAGTCCCCATTCAGCCAGACCGGACCCGGACCCGGACCCGGACCCGGACCCGGACCCGGACCCGGACCCGGACCCGGACCCAGGTTTGGAGGCAGCCATGGCGCTAATAGCGCCATGGCTACCTCCAAACTCGTAATGACCCCCTGTAAGTTTCACAGGATAACGCAGTCCAAGCAAAGTCAGTCCAATAGATACTTTGGAGACCAACGAACTAGGCACATGGGTGTGTGAGAAGAATTGACAGAGAAATAAAAATCAAATACAGTTAATTCAAATCCAGTCATGCCGTGTTATATTTTTTTAAGACTGTCCTTGGCAGCAAGGCGTGAGAAGCGAGCTAGGGGTGCCAGAGCAATGGGGTAGAGGTTATGCGGCATGTGACTGGGAGCCAATTGGGAGAGAGAGGTTTCAGTGTCCCTAGAGCGCAACAGTGTTCAGTGTCCTTGCTGATATCCACGGGGCATATCATTGGTCAGACTCGGTGTGAATGTCTTGCCCCTTGAATTATCAAGATGTTTGTGCAATTAGTATGCAGACGTTTATTCTTTTGTATATTGGGCATTGCCAAGCAATGGCAAACAAGTGTTTTTGATTGACCAGCACCACCACGTAATTGTCGGGCAGTGTGGGAAAATGTGTGATGTCACAAGGGGTGTTAATGTAATTTTGGCCAAAAGATGTATTGTCCAATCAGGGTCACTTCACATATATTTCTATATAGAGGACTGATGTAGTCCCACCAATCAGCTCCTGTGACCTGTCTTAAAAATGTAACTAACATGTTGTATGAAAATTCGGCAATGTGTGTATAAAATGTTCAGCCGCAGTGGGTGGTGTTGAGAGCTCATTTCATTCAGTTCAGTTCAATGTGGCTGTCTGATTCATGCTTCCCAGCTGTTTGGGTCCAATAAACCTGTGTTACTTCTTGCTTGGTGGAGGATGATTGGCCTTAGTAGTCATAGATGTTAATTCCACCCCTGCGATAGGGAAAGTGTGTGTGGCGGGCACATGTGTGGCAGATCAGAGGAGTGTGTAGACTGTTGCGGACCTCCATTAGATGGAGTGGTGCATAGTATGGGTGATTGTATAGTTGCATCATTTTTTCTTTTGAGGAATTGGTAGCAGAGATTGTTGAGGTAAGCGCTGATTTGTCTTGAGGTGCGCATGCAGTAGAGTAGAACTATTGAGGTATATTTTGCTGGCTGAGGTGGAAGGGCTGGCGTAAAGCTGTTGTTGTAAATAATAGTTCCAAGTGATAGTTTAAGTTGTTTGGTTCCCCAAGGAGGAGGGGCTAGGTATGCATAGAATATAATTGACTAATTGGTAGATATCATTTCATGGGTTGCATGGGCCTACGGAGAGAGGCCATTGAGTGTTATATTGGTGTGACTGTGTGATTGGAAGGTGAGAATGTGTGAGATGAGTGGAGTGTTGAGTGAGGGTAAGTGGGGTGTGTATTGGGTATGTTTTCTGAGACTTGTACAAGTGAATACATTGTAATTGGTATATACATGTGTGTTGTGAGCAAGCGGCGAGTAACGTCGCGAAACGCGTCAACTTTTTGTTGGGAAAGCCGTTATACAAGGCATATCATACATGTAGATGCCAACTTTTAATCAATAAAGAAGTTACAAACGACATGCCGAGATTGATGTAAATCTCTAAGTAATATCCGAAGGCGAGTGCTCCTCAAATGACTGATGGCAAGTCAGTTACATGGATAATACATGTATATATATATATATACCAATTGGGAGGGAAGTTAAATTGCACGAGGGTAAGGAGGGGGGAACTCTCGACTATGGTTAGTGAGTCAGAGTGAAATAAAGGGTGGAGGATGCTCCCTTATAACACTTATGTAATAAATGGCTGCAGTATTAATATTTTAAAATGCCACTTTCAGTGCATTGTTCTCAAGAATGGCCAGAAGAAGGACCATTCAGCAGTGACACCGTAGAGAACATGTTTTCCTATTTATTGAAGACATAAAAGGGTGCTAAATTGAAGTGTAGGCAAAATATCGTAGGCCTATGGAAGTAATATGAAGAGAAAAAAAAGGAACCCACCAAAGAGGCGGGGCAAGGTAGTGACACAGTAGTGCTGCTCATCGCACCACCAACTCCCTATTGGTTGTATCCTACACTGGTGCTTGCAGCAGGGTACACAAATCTATGACAGGTGTCCCCAAATAGGGACAAGGCAGAAACGGTGAAGGGGAAGCCAGAGCCTATAAGAACGACCACAGAGAGAACAGCAGCAAATACCAAGAAGTATTTAGATGAAATAGAACAAAGTGTGAGCTGACAGTTAGAAACTGTGTTCAAAGCAGCAGAGGATGAGATAGAGAAGGCAGTTTGTAAACATAAGGAGGCGCAAGGAGAGCCGGGAACACCAGGTGGCTGGATGTCTGGGAAAATGATGTTTATATTAGATGAAAAGACTACAGAGGAGGGTGGCTCAGTGGGGTCTAAAGTGGACCCAAACGACACAGTTGCAAACAGAGGAGCAGAGTCTGACAAAGGGAGGATGCGGGATGAAGTGGATTCGGATGAGTTTAGAGAAAAGGAAAGGGAGGAAGAGAGAAGGCGGAGGAGTGGACATGAAAGAGAGAAGGAGAAAGAAAGGAGGATAGAGTGGAGCATCAGTATGTACTGGTCACAGACCCTCCAAAATAGGGCAGGAAGGATGGCAGTAGCCAGCGCTGCAAAGGATGGGGCTACCCCCATGCCACATACACAGCTGCCCCTGTTATAGAAAGGCAGGGTAGGAGTGCAGTACATATCATCGCAGAGCATGGACAGAGACAATTTGATGTATAGCTTGACATACCTCGCAGCAGGGGCAGGCAAATGGATATATAACTTCAAGAAGGAGAGAGCAGAGATTACCCAGCCTCTGTACATCCACACGTCCCTCCAAGTGTTGTGGAATTCCAGAGTTGTCATCAAAGGTTTTTGGCCAGCTGTTTTTCAAAACAACTTCCTTGATGCGGAGGAGATGCCTAGTCGGATAATTTCGCATTTCTTCACACACATGTCATACAGTGTGTACGGCTTACTATCTGCTGACCGTAGCACACAGTAGGACCTGAGCGCTGCTGGTGGCATTATTATTAGTCTCCTTCTGTGCTTGGTGTTGTACTTTTTCTTTAAAAATTGCTTGAATTCATCCAGCCACCTTGCAGCCTGCAAAGAGTATTTTCCTGCTTCCTGACCCCTTGTTCCTCCCCTTCTCCCTCCCTCTGCCCAACCCCCAACCCTGGTTGGGCACTACCCCATTGTTGTGTGGGTGTATTCAACAAAGTGTTGCTTGGCTCAGCTCTTACTATCTGCTAGCCGTAGCACACGGTAGGACCTAAGCGCTGCTCATGGTGTGAGCATTAGCCTACATTTGTGCTTGGCACTATATTTTTTCTATAAAAATTGCTTGAATTCATCCAGCCATCATGCGGCCTGGCAAGTTTATTTTCCTGCTTCACGAACCCTTCTCCCTCCCCTGCTCCCTCCCTCTGCCCGTCCCCTGACCCTAATTGGGCACTGGTCCGTTGTTGTGTGGGTGTATTCAACACAGTGGTGCTAGGCTCAGCTCTTACTATCTGCTGGCCGCAGCACACTGTAGAACCCGAGTGATGCTCGTGGCGTGAGCATTAGCCTCCATCTGTGCTTGGCGCTGTATTTTTTCTTTGAAAGTTACTTAAATTCATCCAGACACCTCGCGGCCTGCAAACTTTATTTTCCTGCTTCCTGACCCCTTGTTCCTCCCCTGCTCCCTCCCTCTGCCCACCCCCTGACCCTCATTGGGCACTGGTCTGTTGTTGTGCTGGTGTATTCAACACTCTGGTGCCCAGCTCAGCTCTTATTATCTGCTGCCCGTAACACACAGTATGACCTGAGCGCTGTTCGTGGCATCATCATTAGCCTCCATCTGCCCTTGCCGCTCTAGTTTTTCTTTAAAAAATTGCATTAATTCTTCCAGGTTCCTCGTGGCCGGCAAAGTTTAGTTTCCTGCTTCCTGACCCCTTGTTCCTTCAATGCTCTCTCGCTCTGCCCGCCCCTGACCCTGATTGGGCACTGGCCTGTTGTTGTGTGGGTGTATTCAAAAACGTGGTGCTCGGATCAGCTCTTACTATTTACTGGCAGCAGCACACGGTAGGACCTGAGTGCTGCTTGTGACATGAACATTAGCCTCCATATGTGCTTACATTCATCCAGCTGCCTTGCGTCTTGCAAAGATTTTTTTTCCTGCTTACTGCCCTTTCGTTCCTCGCCTGCTCCCTCTGTCTGCCTGCCATCCGACCCTGATGAGCACTTGGCTCTACTTTACTATCGCATTCAGGGCAGCCCCACTGCCCGTTGCAGCTCCCTGTGGCAAAGGACTCTGAGGCAAAGTACAGCTCCAGAAGAGGCAGCTCCAGACCGTGTTGGCCCGTGTTAGCCTGTGAAGCCTGCAGTGTAAGTGCAGTTCAGACAGGGGGTGCAACCATTACTGTTCCCCACTAAACTGACCTACCCAATCTTATTTTACCTCATCTTATTCACTATTTAGCATATAGTCTGATGCGTACAGCCCAGAGTTTGTATAGCAATCTTATATACCACGTATCCTGATTGTGTTAGTTTGGCAAATCTCCCACTTAGCCTGATTGTACTAGTTAGCCATATCTCGCATTTAGCCTGTCTGTGTCAGTTAGGCAAATCTCGCTTTATTCTCATGGCTTTGGTGAACCATACATTTTAAGCATTACTGCATTTGTCTCGGGAGGATAGCTCAGGCGCAACTTGCTCACCTTGGAAACAAAATAATACGTAGCAACAAAGGTTCAATCCCCAGGTACGCACTTAGAAACCTCTGGATATTAAGCATGTTATAAATAATCAATTATAATTATTTACAGTTGTACCCCCTTTTAGGCCATTCTCCCTCTACCCATGTGTCCCAAATCTAGGTGTTACTAGACTCACTGTTGTGCATTTACTGTTGCGCCCCCATTTTAGGTGCTTTCTCCCTCTATCCAGGTGTCTCAAATCTAGGTGTTATTACACTTACTGCTTTGCCCCTATTTTCGGTGCTTTCTCCCTCGACCCATGTGTCTCAAATTTAGGTGTTATTGGATTTCCTGTTGTGTCCCATTTTTGGTGCTTTCTCCCTCTATCCACGTGTCTCAAATCTAGGTGCTATTGTATTCACTGCTGTGCCCCATTTTAGGCACTTTCTCCCTTTATCCAGGTGTTTCAAATCTAGGTGTTATTACATTTACTCTTGTGCCCCATTTTAGATGCGTTTTCCCTCTAGCTATGTGTCAGCTAAGGTGAGTATCGTTTCAGGGATTCATGTGCCTAAAAACAGATGGATGTGCCAGCGGGCCGCCGGTAAGTGATACAAGTACTCACGACCCTCAACACAGTCCAGGCCAAACTTTTCCAGTCTTGTCCAGTTTGCTAGCAGGTTTCACCCCTGCAGTTACAGGTTCCTCCGGCTCTCAGTGGCTGTGGGATGGGACAATCGTCCATGGTGGGACAGTAGCCTTTTCTCAGCTCTCAAAGAAAAGAGATGGATAGTTCCAGTGCAGCACATCTCAGGTCACGATTGGGCAGGTCTGAAGGCACTTACAGTGACAGTCACCACAGCGGGGGACACAGGGACTGCAAATGCTCATGGCATGGCACACTCTGATGAATCACAACCCAGAGGAGTTAGGACAAAGAGTTTTGGTGGGAGAGGGCCCAGGACAACAAGTAATCGATGCCCAAAGTCTTGAGTCTTAACTCGAGACAGCAGAGTTCCTATACGATACCCCAGGTTTGAGTTGGTCAGTTCACTGGATGGCCCAGGAACACTTCCGAAGAGTCTCTTTGCGAGGGTAAGCAGGAAGTGCCGGGAGTAGTCGGTCTCACTAATCTAAAGTGTGGAAGCACCCTTGAAGGCCTTCTTGGTACGACACAAAAGCAGGGGCCTGATGGGATAACAGCAGGGTAAAGGTGCCAAACCTTCCAGCATGTCTCCGGCAGTTCCATGGGTCTGCTCTTTCATTCAGGATACTTGGCTCCTTCTATAGTTTGGTGTGAGCTTCAAGTGATCGACCTGGATGGATGCAGAGCCCCGTCTCTTATCCAAGATTAATTTTGCGCTCACATCTGAGATAGCCAATGGAAGGATAGTCGTGGCCCATAGTGGTTCCAGTCCTTCAGGCATACGAGACATACTGGAACCAGTAGAGTGGATTGGGACCAGACAGTCCCAACCCTCTTTCTGGGTACTAGCACATGTGACATGCAGGAGCCCACAAAAGATGTCGTTTTTGCGGGAGGCGGCATGCCTGAAAAAGGAATACTTAGGTCTCTCGACCTGGGCGAAGGCAAAGGGACATAATTGCCAAAAGACAGAACAAAAGACTTTGTTACATGCCCTTTTTTCAGCACTGGACACAGTCTTTTGCCAAACGCTGTAAACATGGTTTGGTCCATAAAAACAAAGTAAAAATATGTTAAGATTAAACTGCTGCGACCAGTTCATCCTAGGCACACATTTACAAACACGAAAACATCCTTAGAAGGTGGCTAGGGTCATAAAGCAAAAGGACCTCTGTGCAATATACTGTAAGGTACTAGGCACATAGGTAAAAAATAACCAAGAAATGGCAACAAAGTTGTAGACTAAGGGAAAATTAGTTTCCCAATACTGACAGCCTGAAGGAAGTGTCAGTTTCCCCATAAAAAATGAGCAAAAGCCCAGAGGAGTGCAGCTGAAGGCTGTGCTGCACTGGAAAAAGACTGGTTAGGTAAGCAAGATAAAAGCAAAAGGTATGGGGGGGGGTTTCATAATTGAGGGAAAATTGCACCTAAGGGAAATGTTTCCTAACAGCACCATATCAAAACACTCACATCCCTGTGCCGATATGCATACCCTCCATCCCTTCCACATCTGACACGCCCCACCTCACCCCCAGCTCTCTTCGCATGAAAACCCGGCATCCCCTAGATGGCCCCATTCCACTCACAACCCCCCCGCCCCAAAACTCCACCCAGTCAGGGCCCCCTTCCACATCACCTGCTATGCCCACAACCCACCCACTCACATGCTTCTCCCACCCCAACATGGCATCCCCTCACCCTCCATCTACAGACCACCCCTTTTGACCATTTTCCCTTCTCTTAGCATGGCATGCCTTGCTCTTTCCAGAATGATTGCTTCATCCCTCTACCCCTCTGACCCCCTACCCTCTCAAACACACTTCCTGCACCCAAATGCACAAAAGATATGAAGAGAGACCATCCAACACCCTCAATTCTTCATGCCTCACCTCTCCTGTATCGGTCTCCCCTCCCCACGATCCCAAACCCAGCTGTCAGGACCTCCCTGCTAGCCACTTTCCGACTCTCCCTCTTTGAACACGACCAAGCGACACCTCATCTACACCTCCATACTCTGATCCACCCCCTTTCATCTCATGCAAACTGGTCACCTGCTCCCGACCCACCTCACTCACCACCCTTCAAAAAATATCCCAGATCCAAACTACCACCACCACTGCTCAGTCAGGTTCAGTTACTCCAACTGTTATGGCCCTACCGCCCACTCTGCCCACCCCCCTGTGAATGACACCTCCTCACTGGCCACTCAGTCCTGCCAAATCCATCTGGCCATGAGCATCAGGGGAACCACCACATCCCCTCAAGTCACCTGCCTTCTATTCAATGCCCCCTCCGTGATCAAAAACAGACACAGCATCTTTGACCTCTTACCCTCTGACAATCCCAATCTCATCTTCATCACTGAAACATGGTTTGGAGGCGATTTCAAACCAGTCATGCACAAGGCTTTCCCGCGCGACTACTCGCTCATCTCCCACAACAAACCTACCAGAGGTGGTGGAGTAACCATATTCTAGAAACCTCACATCTCCATCTCACTCACCGAAACCCAGCCATCCACAGCTAACTGCAAATTCGTCCTAGTCAGACTCTCCCTGTTGCCCACTTTCTCACACAGCTTCCTGTGCATCTACAGGCCACTGGGATGTGACAGACATTTTGCCAACAGTCTCTGCAACTCACTAGCTACCACTATGGTCTGCCACCGAGCACTCACGCTACTGAGGGACTTTAATATCTGATTTGATGTGCCCAACAACTCCATGACCATCCCCTGATTGATAGTCTAGAGGCACTAGGCCTTTCCCGGTATACCACAGGCCCAACCCACACTGGATGCCACATCCTTGATGCAATCTTCATCTCCTCCGACCTCGTCACCGGCCCCAACCCCCTCATCTAGACAGACCACTCAGCCATACCTTACTCTGACTGCACAACACCCCGACCACTCAAGGCCCGCACTGTTCCCACACATGATCACAAATGCTGGAACACGGTCATGGTTCTACCTGACCTGGCTGAACCCCTATTACGCACACTCTGCCAGTCAATTACAATCAATTACAGGCCCTTCTCCAACACCTGATTCTTGGTGAAACTCATTGACCGCTCTACTCACTCTCAGCTCCACCTTTTCGAAGAATGCAAATACTTAGCTGACCCTACCCAATCGGGCTTCCGGCCATGCCACGTAACAGAAACTGTCATGATCTCTGCTTCCAAAAGGTCAGGACTTACCCAACTCCCTTGGAAGCAGAACCATAACCCAGGTTCCGAGCGCCAACCAGTCCCAATTGGGACCTTTTGGACCCTGTCCTGGCGCCAGTGGCGCCAGGCTCATAAATGTGCCCAGTCCCAGCGCTGGAAGCGCCGGGCTCATAATGCTTGGGTGGACTTACCTGCGGCAGACCATGTTGCTTACTTACCTGCCAGTTGAGCCTCTGATCCTCTTCTGTTTGGGACTACTTTTCCTGTTGGGTGGGGCAGGAGCCACTCCCTTGGTTCAGAACACTGGAACTCTTCTGGAAAGCAGGAACTCTTTTCTTTCCCAGGCGTGGCTGTGGAAGAAGACACCTAAGCACTACAGGAGGCTATTTAAACCACACCCGATGGATGAATCTTGCTTTGCGTTATTCTGCATCCTCTGCAGCAGAACGCTCATCGTGTCTTCTGCATCTGATCCTGGGCCTAAAGGAAAAGGCTTACCATCCTGAATCCAGTCTTCAGCAACACCTATAAAGACAAGAAAGAACAGGTTAGCACTACGGTCTTCAGTGACAGCGCATCTCTTACCTGGTCCATCGGCTGTCACCAACGCCTCGCGTTGCCTTCCGGCATCTAAAAGACAAAGGCTTACCTACTCTTCGCATGCTCCGGAGGTCTTCGCACTGCATTCCGGCATCTGAAAGATAAAAACTTACCAACGCTTCGCACGCTCCGGAGGCCTTCGGCGCTGCATCCCGCATCTGAAAGAATAAAGAAGGTGCGTTTAAAGTCATTGGATAACTTTAATACTCACGTGCCATGACTCCTTCCCACGCCGAATCCAGTGGGTATTCCGGGACCTTCAGCAGCTCCGAACTTGTACCTGCAAGGTAAAAGGACAGTTAGTGCGCATCGTGAAGTAGGCAACAAGCGCTTACTTACGTGCTTCCAGGCGCATCTATTTCTCACACGGGTTCCAACCTCAACTCACTTCAGTCCGCCATCCGCCATCGCCGGAACCCTGCAAAACAAGAGACATCATTATAAAAGACATTTAAAGACATTTGAAATACCCAGAACTTACCGTTTGTGCAGTAAACGACGGACAGCAGTCCTCTGAGGTTAAGAGGTCTGCACCCTTACCCAGTGAAGAAACTGGTTACGGCACCCTGCCCCGAGGCAGATGGAGAGCTCGGCGTTCACTTACCTAAGGTGAGAGCATTAACCTTGGGGTTCTACAGGAGAAGAGAAGGGAAGAAGAGAGGCACACCCAATAACCCCAGTTCATTAATCCCATATTTTCTATCTGCAGACATCTTACTCTTCGAGTCAGGCATACAGTGCACAGAGGTCCAGCCCAAAGAGCCCACCGTGTGTTACACATCGTCTTTGAAGATACGGTATTCGCCCAGTCAAGACCGGCGCCTCTGCGGGAATCAGGTGAGCATTACAGAACGCAAAGCCTACCGCAAAACTCCCGCCCAGGCGCTATGGAAACCTCGGATACCGACCAGCTAGCCCAGTTACTTGGGGAACTAAGAGCAGAAGTGCATGCAGCCCGCCAGGAAACAAATGCTCTAAGAAGGGAACTGATTATTTCCAAGGAGCGAACAGACGATCTTGCTAGACAATTGCTACAGTCACAAGCCGGACAGACCCCGTTACCCGCATCAGGGGCAAATCTTCCTTCAACATCCTCCATGAATCCAGTGCAGATCAACCTACCTGGGAATGTACCTCTGGCTCCGCCCGAACGATTTTCCGGTGACCCAAAGAGGTTTGCCGTATTTATCAATCAGTGCCGGTTGCATTTCTTATGCCGGCCAGCAGCCTTTCCAACTGATCAAGCTAAAGTAGCTTTCGTGCTTTCGTACCTTAGTGGCAATTTTTTTATTTATTTATTTATTCGCATTTGTTTAGCACACATGCAGCCCAGGGGCATCGTGGCGATTGTTACAGATATGATTTGTTGTACATACATTGAAGTCATTTATTAGTTGCATGAGAAGATTGCAGCTATGAGAAATGGCTAGTTGTGCATACATTGAAATCATTACTTAGTTGCAGGAGAGCGAGAAATAGCTACAGGGAGGAGGAGAGGAGATCAAAGAGGAGAGCGTAGCAAACTAGAAGAAGAGGAATTAGTTAAACAAGATAGTTTTCAGCTCTTTTCGGAAGGCAATGAGAGAAGTTTCTGCTCTGAGTGTGCTAGGTAGCGCGTTCCATAGCTTAGGGGCAATGTAGGGGAAGCTTATTCCCCCTGCTCTAGCTCGTTTGATGCGTGGGACCCTGAGCTGGTTGGAGTGGCATTGCCTAGTTGGTCTGGAGGAGCGAGATCTGACTAGGGTGTCAGACAGGTAGGAGGGTGCGGTCAGGTTGATACACTTGTGTGCGGTGGTGAGTATTTTGAAAATGATGCAATGCGGCAGACTGGTCGATCCCTCTAGTTAATCAAAATGATCCGGTTCTCCATGATTTTCAAGCTTTTCAGCTCAGTATGGAAAAACTGTTCGCAAGACATTCACAGGGGCAGGCCTTGGACAATGAGCTTCTTTCTTTGCGACAGGGTAATCAAGACCTTTTGGCTTATATTGCGTCTTTCACCAGACTGATAGTGGAAACTCAATGGCCTGAGGACAAAAGGATTACGCTGTTTTATAGAGGTCTACGTGGAGAGCTCAAAGATGTGTTAGCCCAAGTAGTGAATCCCCCGCAAGACTGTTCGGACTACATAGATTTAGTCGTTCAAATAGATCACAGACTGCAGAACAGGAAGGTCGATCGTTACAAGTTTGATGCTCGAGTATTTTTCCAAACCACCAACTCCTTCCAAAGGAGTAGACTCCGGGGAACCCATGCAAATAGGGGGCCTGAAAGGACCACTAACACAAAAGGAGCGGGAAAGGAGGAAACAGCTGCAATTATGCCTCTATTGGGGAAACTCAGGGCACTTTCTTCGAGACTGTCCGGTGAAACCCGCAAAGAAGGCAGTAGGAGCTGCAGTTACCAAGGTCACAAACTCTGAGCAGGGAAACGACCTTGCCCGACAAGAATAGAGGTCCTCTTGCCGAGCGTTAAAACCAGTTCCGTGACCTCGCATTTCGTGATACCTATGGTCCTCATTAGCCCTGATCATCCGGATCGATTACATGCGATTGAAGCTTACGTCGACAGTGGTGCCATCGGCAATTATGTGGATCAGGAAATGGTTTTGAGGATGAATCTAACTCTTTGTCCCAAGGCTGTAAAGGACGTCATTACTACGGTGGATGGTACGGAGATAGCCTCCGGACCAGTAACGCATACCACTCAAGAAGTGACGCTAGTAAGTCAAGATGTACACCGTGAGAAGATCGTGTTCGATGTGATCAAGGCCCCTCAGTTCCAGATTATTCTAGGAATACCTTGGTTAGAGAAACACAATCCTCAGATCGATTGGCGGGCAAGAACGGTTCAGTTTCCAGAATGTGTTTCTACTTGTCACCCTCCACCTGGTGTTGCACTGGCAGCAATTTCTTCGGAGACTCCCCAGTTACCTCCCGAATACCTAGAATTCCAAGATGTTTTCCGGAAGGATCAGGCTAACTCTCTACCTCCTCATAGGTCTTATGACTGCCAGATAGACCTGATACCTGGATCTACTCCTCCTTGTAGTAGAATTTATGCCCTCACCGAGCCTGAGAACCTTCACCTCCGACAATACCTGGATCAATACCTAGCGAATGGATTTATTCGTCCATCCAAGTCCCCTGCTTCTTCAGCTTTGTTCTTCGTTCCAAAAAAAGAAGGGGACCTTAGAACTTGTATAGATTATCGCGCCCTGAACCAGATCACCGTTAAGAATAGATATCCGTTACCTTTGATCCCTGAACTCCTGGACCAAGTCAGAAAAGCATGCATATATACAAAGCTGGATCTTAGAGGAGCCTACCACTTGGTACGAGTAAAAGAGGGCGATGAATGGAAGACGGCCTTCCGCACCAAGTATGGGCTATTTGAATATCAGGTTATGCCCTTCGGACTTTGCAATGCCCCGGCCGCCTTTCAATATTTTATGAACGATGTCCTCAGAGAGCTCATAGATGTGTGTGTTGTTGTTTACATTGACGACATCCTCGTTTATTCTTCATCGGAATCTGAACATCGGAAACACGTGAAAATGGTCCTCGAGAGATTGCGCCAACACAAACTTTTCGCTAAGTTGGAAAAATGTGTTTTCAACGTGACTGAAGTTGAATTCTTGTGATTCATATTAACACCTAGCGGAGTGCGTATGGATTCAAAGAAGGTCGATGCAATTCTCAAATGGCCATCACCATCCTCCGTAAAAGGTGTTCAAAGCCTGTTAGGCTTCGCTAACTTTTACCGCAGATTTATCCCCGAATTCTCTCGAATAGTCCAACCCATCACTGCCTTATTAAAGAAAAACAAACGTTTTGAATGGTCTACCGAAGCGGAGCAAGCTTTCCAGGATTTGAAGACTAAATTTATCTCTGCACCAATTTTAAAACATCCTCGCCCAGAACTCCCCTACATCGTTGAAACTGATGCTTCGAGCCTTGACATGGGGGCAGTTCTATCACAAAAGGACCCAGTAACCAATCAGTTGCATCCCGTGGCATTTTGGTCCCGCAAATTCTCGCCTCCTGAAATCAATTACACTATTACTGATAAGGAACTTTTCGCTATCAAGTCTGCCTTTAAGGCTTGGCAGCATTATCTTCTGGGGGCCCGACACACAGTTACTGTGATTACAGATCACCGAAACCTGCAATATTTGAAAACCGCAAAAGCCCAATCCTCTAGACAACTCCGTTGGACACTATTCTTTGCCGAGTTTGACTTCATAATTACCTATCGACCTGGTACAAAAAATGGTAAAGCTGATGCTCTTTCTCGGATGGGAGTGGAAGAACACTTGACCAACCCTAAACCTATACCTATCATTCCCGAACAAAGAATTCTAGGTGTAATCGCCACACAATCCATAGAGAAAGTTAAGGATAAAGCCAGGCAACTTGTAACTCCAGCAGACATACAGAATTGGCATCTGCAGGGAAAGGACTTTGCAGTGAAGGACAACTTATTGTATTTCCAAGAACGATTATATCTGCCTAGCACAGATTTACAAAAAAAGGTAATCTCTTGTTATCACGATTCTTTAATGCAAGGACATCCCGGTATGGCCAAAACTTCAGAAAAGATCAAGCGCTACTTCTGGTGGCCGTCTTGGAAAAAAGATATCAGAGACTTTATAATGACCTGTGGAGTATGCACCCAAAACAAGAGTCAAAAGGAAAAACCAGCCGGCCTCTTACGCCCTCTTGACATCCCACCTCGCCCTTGGCATACGCTTTCTATGGACTTCATCACCGATCTACCTCCATGCTCCGGATACAATACGATCTTAGTAGTCGTGGACTTATTCTCCAAGATGGCGCATTTCATTCCACTCAAAGGCTTGCCAACAGCAACAACTCTGGCCAGAGAATTTCTCGAAAACATCGTCCGACTGCACAGTTTTCCTTCAGTTCTAATTTCGGATCGAGGAAGTCAATTTATTTCTCATTTTTGGAGAAGTTGCTGTCGGTCAGCTCAAATTGATGTGAGACTTTCGACCAGTCACCACCCTCAAACCGACGGTCAAACCGAGAGGACCAATCAAACTCTGGAACAGTATTTACGCTGCATGCTGCAACAAACTGAAAAAACTTGGAAAGATATCCTTTGGATAGCCGAATATGCCTACAATAACTCTGTCCACTCGGGAACTGGGAAGACCCCGTTTTTTCTTTTATATGGCAATCACCCTCGAACCTCGGAGTTGGATCCACTCCAAGATCTTGGAACACCGGCAGTGGACCACCTGCATTCAACAATCACCCAAGCCTTTAGGGAAGCCGTTTCTCACCTTCAAAGGGCCAAGGAACAATACAAGAAAGGAGCAGATCAACATCGGAAGGAAGCCCCCCAATACCAAGTAGGAGATCAAGTCTGGTTATCCACCAAATATCTACCTCTAAAAGGACCACGCACATTCAACCCAAGATACCTTGGTCCATATTCCATCACTACCATAGTAAACCCTGTAGCGGTCAAGTTGGAATTGCCCCCTCACATGAAGATACATCCGGTCTTCCACGTCTCTCTATTGAAACCCGCGCAACCTCAAACCCGACTAACTAAATCTCCAAAACCTATCCTAGTCGATGGAGAACTCGAGTTTGAAGTTAGAAGCACCCTGGACTCCAAGATCTCCAAATCTAAACTATTTTACCTAATTGACTGGAAAGGTTACGGACCCCAAGAAAGATCCTGGGAACCTGCAGAATATGTCCACGCTCCTCGTCTAATCAAAAAATTTCATCGAACATTTCCTGACAAACCCAAACCCCCGGAAAAGCCCGGGTTTGGGAGGTGCGTTGAGGGGGGGTACTGTCATGATCTCTGCTTCCAAAAGGTCAGGACCTACCCAACTCCCTTGGAAGCAGAACCATAACCCAGGTTCCGAGCGCCAACCAGTCCCAATTGGGACCTTTTGGACCCTGTCCTGACGCCGCTGGCGCCAGGCTCATAAATGTGCCCAGTCCCAGCGCTGGAAGCGCTGGGCTCATAATGCTTGGGTGGACTTACCTGCGGCAGACCATGCTGCTTACTTACCTGCCAGTTGAGCCTCTGATCCTCTTCTGTTTGGGACTACTTTTCCTGTTGGGTGGGGCAGGAACCACTCCCTAGGTTCAGAACACTGGAACTCTTCTGGAAAGCAGGAACTCTTTTCTTTCCTAGGCGTGGCTGTGGAAGAAGACACCTAAGCACTACAGGAGGCTATTTAAACCACACCCGATGGATGAATCTTGCTTTGCGTTATTCTGCATCCTCTGCAGCAGAACGCTCATCGTGTCTTCTGCATCTGATCCCGGGCCTAAAGGAAAAGGCTTACCATCCTGAATCCAGTCTTCAGCAACACCTATAAAGACAAGAAAGAACAGGTTAGCACTACGGTCTTCAGTGACAGCGCATCTCTTACCTGGTCCATCGGCTGTCACCAACGCCTCGCGTTGCCTTCCGGCATCTAAAAGACAAAGGCTTACCTACTCTTCGCATGCTCCGGAGGTCTTCGCACTGCATTCCGGCATCTGAAAGATAAAAGCTTACCAACGCTTCGCACGCTCCGGAGGCCTTTGGCGCTGCATCCCGCATCTGAAAGAATAAAGAAGGTGCGTTTAAAGACATTGGATAACTTTAATACTCACGTGCCATTACTCCTTCCCACGCCGAATCCAGTGGGTATTCCGGGACCTTCAGCAGCTCCAAACTTGTACCTGCAAGGTAAAAGGACAGTTAGTGCGCATCGTGAAGTAGGCAACAAGCGCTTACTTATGTGCTTCCAGGCGCTTCTATTTCTCACACGGGTTCCAACCTCAACTCACTTCAGTCCGCCATCCGCCATCGCCGGAACCCTGCAAAACAAGAGACATCATTATAAAAGACATTTAAAGACATTTGAAATACCCAGAACTTACCGTTCGTGCAGTAAACGACGGACAGCAGTCCTCTGAGGTCAAGAGGTCTGCACCCTTACCCAGTGAAGAAACTGGTTACGGCACCCTGCCCCGAGGCAGATGGAGAGCTCGGCGTTCACTTACCTAAGGTGAGAGCATTAACCTTGGGGTTCTACAGGAGAAGAGACGGGAAGAAGAGAGGGACACCCAATAACCCCAGTTCATTAATCCCATATTTTCTATCTGCAGACATCTTACTCTTCGAGTCAGGCATACAGTGCACAGAGGTCCAGCCCAAAGAGCCCACCGTGTGTTACACATCGTCTTTGAAGATACGGTATTCGCCCAGTCAAGACCGGCGCCTCTGAGGGAATCAGGTGAGCGTTACAGAAACCACACTGATCTTGATCTGGGATGACCTCCAAGTCTCGGCAGACTCTGCAGAATGTGATGTGCTAGTTCTCTTTGATCTCTCAGCATCTTTTGACACCATTAACCACTGAATCCTCCTTGAGCGACTCCACTCCCTAGGAATCCGAGACGCAGCACTAGACTGGATTGCCTCGATCCTCAACAACAGGAAACAAATTACTTTCCTCCCTGTTTTTCTCTCCACCGCTTGCCCTCTGAACACCGGAGTACCCCAAAGCGCTTGCCTCTCACCTCTCGTTTTCAACCTCTAAATGACTGCTCTGTCAGGATCATCCACAAGTACATACTCACCTACTCTAACTACGCTGACGACATCCAAATTATCCTGAGAATCCCCAAAAAACGAGCTCTGAACCATAACCCGACCTAGCAGATTGCATAAGAGATATGGAGCTTTGGATAACAAGAAACCACCTCCCTTTTAACCCAGGGAAAAGAGAGATTATGGTGTGCAGCAACACAGCTTTACTCCTGCAACCACTCCCATGGACCCCTTCCCTCGGGACACCCCTCCCCGACCTCCAACACAGTCAAAAGTCTTGGCTGCACAATAGACTTGGGCCTAACCCTGTCCCACCAGATCAATAATGTATCCACATCCTGCCACCGACTCCTTAGACCCCCTTAAATGTAAGTGGGTCGCAAAGAAGAAGAACAACTTGTGGTTCTAGCCTGAGTTAAAACAGCTGAAGGCTAAACAAAGTAAATGCTTCTATGCCTGGAGGCTGCCTAACTTGCTGGGGATAAAGACGTCTATACGATTGCAGCTAAAGAGTAGGAAACTGATATTATCATAAAGGATGTACACCATGATCCATGGGCAACTAAGAAAAGCACCTACGATATTAGGATTAGTAATGCTCAATCCAGCTCTAAGGAATTGTTTAAAATATTAAAGGAGCTGGAAGATCCTTGTAAGACCAAAACAGATATTATCATAAAGGATGTACACCATGATCCAGGAGGCCATGCTTGGGAAATTGTATAAAATAAAAAAGTCCATAGAGAATAATCAGAAAGCCTGTACCTCGATAGCTATCCCTTGTGAGGACTGTAGTCAGTCCATCCACAACCTTGATCTTCAATTTAATTTTAGTCCTATATCGGAGAGTGACCTAGCGTTGATCATTGCAAATTTAAAACCGACAAATTTGTTAGGGAGATTCCTGTCCAGCCTTGGTGATTAAGAAGTGTGCCGCTGTACTGGTGTGTACTCTGCAAGTTTATGAATGCATCCTTTCTGGAGAATCATGTCCCAGTAGAACTTAAGGATGCCTGGATCAACCCCTTACTTAAAATAACAGGATTACCTCTCCTGTTACTCCCACAAACTGTAGGCCAATAACTAAGACACTTTCTTTTGAAGATTTTGGTCCGGGTGGTGTACATACAGCTATCAGCCTTCCAGAATAACCATGATATTGTGAATAAATGGCAAACGGGTTTTAGGCAGGGGCATGGCACTGAGACGGCCCTCTGTACCTTAAATCCAGAGTATTACAGCACATTGACAAAGGACAGACAGTAATGCTGATGTTGCTGGATCGATCTTCTGCCTTTGAGCTGGTCGGGCCATGGGAGGTTGGTCACTAGGTTAAGGGAGGTAGCTTTCTTCTCTGACAATGCTGCATAGTTGATTGCATCTTTTCTGAGTGAAGGGTCGCGTGGAGTGTGGAGTGATTTGGCTGAAGCGTCCGTTGCATGCTTGAATTTTGGCATGCCCGAGCGAGCGTGTCTATCACCTTCCCTATATAATATTTTGACAGTTCCATTTTTTTATTTACTGTCAGAAAGTAACATAGGATTTACGAATTATGCGGATGACACTCAATGTGTCATCCCGCTTTCAGGACTGTATAAGGAAGATGAACAAACAATAAATAAAATCAATGAAATCCTACTTCTATGGATGATGGAAATGGATTGACATTAAACAAAGAGAAAACTGAGTTAATGGTGATAGATACCAGCAATAAGTAAATTGGGTCCAGAGTATGGGCATTTCGTTGTATCAGGCTGTAATCTTGAAACCAAGAAAAAGGTGAAAATCTTGGGTATCATTTTAGATCAAAATCTGTATATGAGGTCACAGAAAAATAGCTTGGTCTCATCTACGGCATATCATATTAAATGACTAGCCCAATTGCGGCCTTACATCTCCCAAATGAATTGTGAGATGGTGGCCAGGGCCATTGTAGGATCCAAAACTGTCTATTGCAGCAGCCTTGTGGTTGGAATTGCCAAGTGTGACATTGGGTTGCTGCAAACATTACAAAACAGCACGGTCAGGATTATTGTTGGTCTTAAAAAACGATTGAAGCCAGGATTCACTTTTGGTTATTAGTGTTAACACATAAGTGTCTCAAGGGCACGGGCCATGGCTACCTGTCTGTTAAGCCCAAAGTTAGGACACTCAGGTTGAACAATACCAATCATCTTCAAACTCCTAGGTGTCTACTTACTCAGGTGATGAAATCGGCATTCTGCGTGGCAGGACCTAAGGCAGGGATTGCCATCCCACCTGACATCAGGGAAATGGAATCTACTGCTATCTTTAAAAATAAAATGAAAACATTGTTACTTCAATAATGATGGTGGATTTCCTCCTCTTTTCCTGCAGCTGTTTTGGGATTATCATGGTTGACGTGCCTCCTCTTTTGACTGTTTGTCTAGTCTTGTGTTTTTTGTGTTGCCCAATACAAATTAATCTTAATGTAAGCCACTATCACCTGAGCTTCTGAGACACATCTTCCCTTACCTAACCTACCCCCTGAATGACTGACTGCTATTATGTCCATTGTCATGTCCAGACTGGACTATGTGAATTCTGTCTACTTGGGTGCACCGGTTTACCAACTTAACAAACTGCAAAGAGTCC
Source organism: Ambystoma mexicanum (assembly GCF_040938575.1). Lineage (NCBI taxonomy): Eukaryota > Metazoa > Chordata > Amphibia > Caudata > Ambystomatidae > Ambystoma > Ambystoma mexicanum. The sequence continues at coordinate 1,408,915,120 of NC_090931.1, read as the reverse complement.
AGAACGTGGCCGCCAGACTCTTCCTTGCACTGGGATGAAGGATCCCATCTCGCCTGCTCTCTGCACACTTCACTGGATCCCTATTGGACGAAGGTCCACTTTCAAAATCTTATGCATCACCCATGTCCCACCGAGCAGTGCGCAAGATCGGCCCGGTATTCCTTCAAGAGAAATGTACGCCCTACCTCCCATTATGCACCCTTAGGTCAAGCATGGCCCTCTTTCTAGTGATTCCAATTCAGCCAGGTTTGGAGGGTCCGCCTGCTCTACCTTGGCACCAACATTGTTGGAACTTACTGCCTCCCAACATTCGACACAACCAGGACTACATTTCCTTCCGTAAAGCATTGCAATCCTGGCTTTTCCCTAATTCATGAATGGACCACCTAAGGCCGCCAGACACTCAATTGCCAGATTTTGGTTAAAATTGGCTAGAACAGCATTATTTCAAAAGGTACTAACCTTCGGGCCATGGAAGCTGAATAATAAGGCATCACCACGGAAAAGTAGGAACATTTGGTGCACGGAAGCCGGCTTAATAGACCAGCAGGCTTTGGGCTAGGCAGCTGTGTGCTCTCCACTCCCCAGCTCAACTAGAATGACCTAGCAGCCCTACTTGTTCCAACAAGTTAGCCATGACCCCATGCACTCCAATCCCCATTGCCCACAACTCCAAACCTAACACCTACACTATAAATCGTATGCTATGACCAGGCAAGCTCTCTGCCACCCGAGCAGACATTCCCCGCCCTCTATGACCAGGAGGTGTCTGTCTGTATATATCAACCTGGAAACTAGAGATTAACAGCCCCATAACTGGTCTTAATAATTATCTTCCCATAAGGAAGCACAGCACTGTCACTCCAGCAGATGCCAACCACTGTCATACAAACCTATTGCCAGACCCCTGCGCACCACCACATTCCCAAAGTGTAATAGCCCCTCTGACAGCTAAATGCGACAGAACCCATTACTATCAAACTTTACCCATCTGGGAATTAACACGCAAAGCCACCATTGTAGCCACCCCACCCCATTCAGCCAACAATGTTTGGCCCTGTTACTGTTAACCCTGTGTCAAGATCTACCTATTCCGGAATTAACTCATAGAACCTCTACTGCAAAGCCTCATAGCACTTACGTTTCTAACATTACAGATGGGTCATATCATGTCACCTATTGGGCACATAAGCTGGTATATGCTCAAGTCAGGCAACCCTGGCCTACCTAGGAATAAGGCCAAGTACTCCCACACCCAAGGCGCTAGAGCAATTATGTTTGGTTGGACTCTCCTGAGAATCATGCAGTAACCACAAACGTGTCAGGAATTACCCAGCCATCGGCCATAAACTATGACCAGGGACCCAGAAAATGGGGCCTCTGATACCTACAACAGAGCCTCTGGAAAAAGGACTGTCCAACCGGGCAAACACAACATACTCTGCACCAGCCAAAGAATCTCTCTCGGAGATGCACTACTGCAAACCACCAGGACAGACACAGCCAGCTCATCAGGTTCTGGAAAATAACTAGGAACAGGGGCCTCCTACCAGTAAGCACAGACGCTCACTCCTACCAATATGCTCTGTGATGCTGGAAATGCATCGGAGGGACAGGGCCTCTGTATCCTTGTCCTTTACTGCTTTTAATCGTGTGTTCTGTCGTGTTTTCAGTGCTGGAGTTCATGTGGGACTCCTGGCGGTGCAGCTCTCTCCTTTGGTTTGGTGAACAGACCCATGGGATACCCTTATGGCACCCATGGGTAGGGGTGCAACCCTGTGCGCCTAGTGTATGTTTTTGGGCACCTGTGTGTGACCAACAGAGCAGGGTATGGGCTGGTGGCAGCTCCGTGCTGAAATGACTGGTGCTCTGAGCGTCCTCCATTTTGGGATGCCCAGGCCCTGTCATTGGAATCGGTAGATTCCCGATGGAGACAAGATGGCCCCCATGGCCTCTTTTAAAATAAAAAAAAAAATAAAAAAAAAAATAAAAAAATCTAACAGTTGCACATTACTTATAATTGTACCAAATTACTACCAACAGAGGCCACGACCACAGCACACATGGCCCAAGCGCACGCCAATACTAAGCATACACTCTCACCACAACAGCATACACTACAATCGCAAGCAATTGAAATCATGAACAGGCCTCAAATCACTACTACGTTTGCTAAACGTTAATTCTAAATATCAATAATACAACTACAATCATGTTAACATTAAAATGTGCACGCATATACATGGAAACATATTTCATGACTTCCGCAGCAAATATCTTCAAAAAACAAAAAAAAAAAACGCTGCACCAATTGCCATTCTTGAGTAAATGCACCACCATTATGGGACTCCAGTCACTGACCAAAACATTCCCGAATACCTTTGCTGGCCTCCACCATATTGCCAGCCGCAACCGCTGGAACTCACCGCCATTCTTCTCTGAGTGTCTCCACACCCGCCGAACTTCCCCACGCTCACAATGAAAATCGCAGCACATGGCCAACAGGGAACACGGCCCCTCTTATCAATGATACCGGAAATAAAAACTGTGATCCTCCTCCTCCTCCTTCTTCAGCTTCCTACGCACCCTTAGACCACAAGTTACACCAACAAAGAAAGAACTTCCTATGCCATAGCCGTAACGTTGCGACGTTAAACCTGGTCGTATGGTCCTTTTCTTTAAGTATTGAGTCCTTCCTTAGCTCCGAATCAATGGACTTCCAGTGCTGACGTCCCCATTATGCCGGGACCATCGCCAAAACTCATGGCATTCTACAGCACGTCATCACTCGAGTTAAGCAGCTGAGAGAGGCAGATCTCTCCCAACCAACAGTCGCCGCCCATCACAAAGCTTCCTCATCAATAGCTTCACACCATCAAGCGCCCATGCCTACTGCCTGCACCGCGCCACACAGGTATCTGGTGTGCATGTCTCTCCTATTATCGCCGCACTGCTCAGCTCTCAATGCTGCTTCTTCTCCTTGAATTTTGTCGCCCTGCATAACCAAATTTCTCACAGTTATGCCGCAGCTCCACACCTGAAACGTGTCTCCAGCCAAGATGAGCCACACTGCAACTGCCACGGCTCCTTTAAACAGTTCCCAATGGACCTCTACACTTGCTTTGTAGCACCACCTCACTACCTCCTTAGTACTGTAGCACCTCTACCTCTTCACCTTAGCATGAAGCTTCTCTTCACTGTTGCAGTGACTCACTGCACCATACAGCGCCTCACTTTGTTTCACTGCACCATAAAGCGCCTCACTTTTCTCTGCAGCTCTCCCACTGCCTCCAGAGCTCATCGGCTGGACCTCTGACCCACTGCCTCAGCAACACCACTGGCTGGACTGCAGCACCATTGGCTAGACCTCTGTCCCACTGCCACTGCAGCACCTCTGGCTGGACCTCTGTCCCATTGCCTCCAAAGTTCTTCCTCAACTGTTGACCTTCTCTGTGCGCACTAGATCTTGCAGCGCTTCTGTCTTTCTGTCAGGGCCTTTCTTGTCCCCACTGCCCTTGCAGTGCTTCTCACCTGTGAGAGGATCACTTCTCTTGGGGGGCGGTGGGTGTCTCTCCTTGGTGCTGTCCCCCCAGCACAGCTAGCTTCATCCTCGTCGCCAATTCTGGGTTCTGCATCTGGCCACAAATAACTCTGACAACTCTAAGTGAACTGTCAACTCTATACTTAGTTCAAGGTTCATCAAATACAGTTCATGGCGTCAGGTAAGTCATGGGGACATAGGACACCCACCAGCATCCTCTCTCAGGGCTTACATCTTTGCAACTGACAACCCTGGAACACTCTCATAGGTAAACAGTTTCTTCTCTGCATTCCATCTCAACATTCCATTCACTTGCACCAGATGCAGACAGAGCTAAACACAACACATATCAAGGTGCCCTCTGAAAAATAGTGGGGGGACTCCATCGACCCACGTGTACCCTTGATTTGATCCATGATCACTGTCGAAACAATGACTATGACGGTATACAGGCGACCTTTTAACACAGTTTATTTTGTTGAGTGTATTTAAAGCTTCAAAATAATGTGTGAACTCCAGATGAGATAATTGTTATGCTCATAAAAATGTGTGTTTTGGTACGGTATACAGCCCTGGATGAAGTAGAAAATAATACTGCCACAGGTTCATTCGCATTTTACATAACCTGTTTCTGTAAGTTGTTTTTCTTTAAATATTGTCATGAATGGTTATCATGTGATTTGTGTACTTTCCAAACCAGGTCTACAAAACAGGGGATTATGTTAGTTCATGAAAGTTAAACATTCACACATAATTACGCATTATTTTATTAACAAAGAAAGGGGCAAAATCTGAAATGTAAGTCTCGGCTAAATTGCCAACTTCAACACATTACCAACGTGTGTGACCATGGGTAGCTCGTTTGATATAATAGTGCCAAACCTCTCAACCTTGTCAGTCTTTACCCGTTTGAAATAAAAAGATCCTATGAGCAACATAAATCTCACAAAACGCTCTTTAAAAATACCTCACTCATTGTTTAATTAGCTTCAGTATTGCTCCACATATATTAATAGTGACCATTTACATTGCTACTGAATGCATAGATCATGGGGCAGACAGGAGTGCTTGCGTGGGGCAGACAGGAGTGCTTGCGTGGGGCAGACAAGAGTGCATGCGTGGGGCAACAAGAGTGCATGCGTGGAGCCGACAAGAGTGCATGCCTGGTGCAGACTGGAGTACACAGGGCAGACTGGAGCACGCGGGACGGACTGGAGCGCGCGGGGCGGGATGGAATGCATGAGAGCGTGGAGCGGACCGGAGTGTGTGGAGCAGACTGGGCTGCACGGAGTGGATAGGAGTGCATGGAACGGACTGGAGCGCATAGAATTGCGTGATGTATATAGTATGGTTTGGAATGCAGAGAACATTTGAAAGAGCATATAACCCATCATTTCATACCACCATGCTTACTCTCTTTTACATCACCACTCAACTAGAACAAAGAGATACTACTCATTCGGTATAACTGTTCTCATACCTACATCCGCCGCACACGCCACATCATTCTAAGTAAACACTGCTGGTTACACCCCCCCCAGCCAGGCGTTCTCCTCAGGCCTAACGCAGCCACATCCCGTCTGGATAAATCCTGCCAGAACGAACACATACTCCTGATCTCTCAACCACCACACCTACTGCTAACAAGCAGCTATTACACGAATACCCACAAGCTGCACACATACCCGGTGCTCACACGCACCTTTTGACTCTCTCTACTGATCTGAACTTCGGTTCCCAAGAGCGTTCAACCAACCAGCGCCTTCAGACCACATCAATGGTATATAAGGCGCTATATAAATGCAAAATAACAATAGCACACAACAAGATATTGTTTTTCTTCAAGCACGCACAGAGCAGCATAACTTGAAAACCTTACATATCCCTCTTCTAATGTCAGTCTGTGTTCGGATATGTGGTCCTTTCAGGTAATTGCTAATCTGCAGGCCTTCTTACCAGTTGGTCAGCAATTATCCTGGGATTACCGCCAGACTCGTTTACCATTAGTGGCGTGCCACTCTGTCCAGCGGAATTCCTGCCCAAGTAAGAGCACAGGAACAGCATTGTTAATCCCCATTTATTTTTGGGGTCCATAGAAATCCATTGGTGATTCTGGAGGAATTCCTTAATTTTCAGATGCTGAAGTAGAGGAGACATCTCCTGCCACCTTTCCTTGAAATGTATAATTCGGCGGTGTGGAAGAGTGGCAGTGATACTGGTTCTTTTCTGCCTTTCGTATCTGCATAGCTGATCTTGTAAGGAAGTTCTGTATGCTGTGATATTGTTATCTTCCTCATCTGTCTCCTGCACCTGTGCTTGAGCACTTGTGCACTCCGTGAGGCTGGCAATCTAATCTGTGTCCTGTGTCTATGCGATGGCCTGTAAACCTCGCCAGTGGCTCCGATGTTTAAAATGAGTCCCGCACCCATGTTTTATCTAAGGTGCCCATGTTGCGCACGCCTAATGTTACCCCTGAAGTGCCACTTTTTTATTATTCTGATCCCAGCCAGGATGACTGGGCTGTGGGGACTTGAAGGGTGTACCCATGCTTATTGTAATCGCTGCTGGGCAGCATACCAAGCTTTGGGTTGGCATCTCCACAAATTGGATGGGCAGGGAACAGGGATTCTTGGATCCCTTCACCTCTTGGGTTTCGTTGGAGTGGTAGGAAAATGTTTGTGTGCCTGGGGGGCTCCCAAAATACCTTAAAACGTCCCGGCTCAGAGCCCCTGACCTTTTGGTGCTCCCTGGCCCTGAGATGCACCGTTTCTTCGTACATAAACGCGCTCTCTGAGCCTTCTCAAAACTTGGAAAGTAGTGTGAGAAAGGCCAGGCTTGAGGGATTTTAGTTTGTTTTCCCAAGAACGTAGCTCCCACTCCTGATGCTGTGTAATAATTAGAAGCTGCTGCAGACGCTGCGCGATAAAGCCTTTCTGCGCAGGACTGCTCTGTTGCTTTTCTCGCAGTTTACGCAAAGCTGATCATGTCACGTGACCGCGGCCTTTCCTGACTGAATAGCCGCGCACTTCTTACAAGTTCAGGCAGGGCATGTTTCAGTCGCAGATGAGTGCCAGGCTCAGGAAAAAGGCAGGTTTGAGACACATCTCTTATTATTGGGAAATAATTGCGTAGCTTTTCCTTGTTTCATCGATCGTGAAATCTGATCTGAGCACCTGAATTCTGCTGTGTAATACCACTACCTATTATTAAAGTGCCAACAAGCTATTCAGTTTTTGGCCTGCAATGTATATAGTCCATACATGCCAACATTTCGACCCACCTGTGAGGGAGATTTCATCCGAAAAATCGGGAGACAAAGATTTTGCCATAGGAATGCATTAGGCACAGATTTATTTTAGGCGGGAGATTTTCAAAAATAGCAATATTTTTCACTGAAAAATCGGGAGTCTCCCGCCTAAATCGGGAGGGTTGTCAGGTATGATAGTCCATACATACTTGCCAACCCTACAGTTGTAGGCAGTAGGCTACTGCTTTTGAAGCAGCCCTACCACCCAAAGATTTTGGTGACAGATCCTACTGCTTTTTTGCAGTGGCAAGTCATGTATGTGATTCTAAGGCAGGCTCCAGGCGGCGCATGCAACACATTAATTAGCCTGTCTATACAGTGGCCTGGTAGGTGATTACTTTGATTGCACTCAGACCAATCCACTGACCTGACAGGTGCGTGACTCTGTCCTGCAGTCTTGTTGGTACAACTCGTAGGTGAACCACCAGGGAAGGCAAGGGGCAGAGCGTACCACCATCACACAGCATCTGCCGACAATTTGGTGTTAGCGTTCAGAAGTATACATGTTTAACTTTTCAACATCTTTCCATGTTGTGCTGTTTGTATGCTTTGTATTTTCCTGTGATGTCATTGTCATGGGAATTATTAATTTTCAAACTTGAAAAATCCTATATCTTTTTGGTCACAGAATGTTGGCAAGTATGTCAATAAAAGGCAAAAAAATGACTCCCTTCTGACCTGCATGAAAGGCTTGAGGTGCACTGGTGGGCAGTGTGTGGGTGCGTTCACTTCTGTGGCTCACTGAATTCTTCTGGGTCCAACCCTTCAGGTCCTCCATTTGGCACTGCAGACTTTAAAAATACAATTTCCCAAAATGTCCACAAGAGGCGCGCATTCCCTTTACTGGGCCTGATTTGCAGCCCAACTCATTGCCTTTTCAAATGCAAGGACAAGTTGGGCACACTCCTAGGTCTGTTTGGAACAGGGTTGCATGAAAGGCTAATTTCTGACCCTTTCAGGTGGTTTTCCAAAAATGGAACAGCAACAGTATAAACCTTTGCTGTCTCACTGTACTACATTTCACACAGTGAGAAGGACCTTGTCGGAGGGCAGATGTGATGATTTAAGGACATTTTTTTAAATTTGATTTATTTATTTGCATTTGTTAAGCGCACTTGCAGCCTGTGGGCATCGCGGCGCTGTTATAGGATTATGTAAGAACTTTTGATTAAAGGTTACAGATGTCTATTAGTTACAGAAGGCATAGACACTGTGCGGTACAGCGAAAAAGAATGCTACAGACAGAGGTATAAATTCAGTGGTTAGGTATACAGCCTGCATGAAGAGAATGAGTCTCTAGATAAAGAGTTTGGTTTTGATGGCTTTCCGGAAGGCTTGATGCGAGTCTATCATTCTTAGGTGAAAGGGAAGTGCATTCCAGTGGATGGCTGCCAGGGTGGGGAAGCTAGATCCTTCTGTGCGGGTTTTTCGGGTTTTGGGTGTGACGATCATGTTGGAATAGCACTTCCTGAGTGGTCTGGTGGCGGTGTGCTTTGTGATTCGCTGAGCAAGGTATGGAGTAGCAAGCTCATGGAGGCATTTATGCGTGATGGCAAGGGTTTTGAACACAATCCTCTCTTTGACAGGGAGCCAATAGGCCTGCCTTCTAACTTGAGATATGTGATCTTTTCTGGAGGTTCCTGTGGCAGTCCTAAGGGCGTTATTTTGAACAAGCTGGAGTTTGGTTACATTTTTGCAAGATGTCCCTAGGATTAGGGCTTTGCAGTAGTCAAGCCTTGAACCAATTATTGCCCTGGCAATAGTAAGGCAGTTCTTGCCTTTCGATGTGATACATGCATTCTATGAGGTACTCACATGTGATTGACTCCGTCATGTGCCAAATAATACATAACTACCACATAGTTCCTTAAAGGCCCACTCTGTGAAATGATCGGAAAAAATAAAAATAAAAGTGTTTCCATCCTCGTTTTGGGGGTGAGAATGCAAGTATGGCATCCGCAGTTTAAACCGCGGCTGTCACACTCACAGAAATATTCCTGTCAGGGTCTGAAATTGCCATTTCATTATTTGCGCTTCCCCCTGCGCCTATTTCCAACAGGCGTCGGAGGATGAGCCTCATGAGTACTTAAAAGCGCATCCCGTTTAAATGTGTAGCAGCACCCCCTGATTTGCTCTAATGCACCAAGGGTCGAACAAAGGCCTCTGAAGGACCGCATTTAGGATGCGCTCATTCAAATGTCCTTTGTGGGTTGGCCTGCTCCTTTTTTTAGCAGAAGTGATGAGATGCACAATGTCACTGCCGTGCTGCACCCAAACAATGGGGTGTGCTGCAACCTTATCCCCTCTCATATCCCCCCTCTATGTCACTGGGGGTGCTCGGTGGCAGCCCAAGTCACTAGCAGGGTCTATGGAGGCAGGGGACTTGCTGTCCTGGTACTTGCAATTGCACCCGGCACAGACCATGACATTCTGTTCCGCCTCCCCCTCCTCCCACAGCCACCCACCATGCCTAAGACCCCAGTCTGCTTGTCCTTGAATGTCTTTCCTTGTAGCATGGCAAAGTAGTCCCACACAATGGTCCATATGCGCTTTGTAGGGTTGGGGTTGAGGCCATCACTCCTTTGGGCTCCCCCTATGCCTGGCTTTCCCCCTCCTCCATTGTTGTGGCATTCCTCCTCCACCACTTTATTGGCCTCCATCCTGCTGCTCTTTCTCCCGTGCAGTAGACACGCCACCTTCCATCGGCTGATACTCCCTCTGAGCCTCCTCTTGATAGACCTCCCCCTAATCCTCAGCAGCACCTTTGCCCTGCTGGCTGGAGACCGCTTACTGCCCCTTTAGTGTGGTTGCTGCAGCCATCACTCCTCCCACTTGGGAAACTTGCCCTCATCCTCTTCCACTGGCTCTGCTTCCACGGGGGCATCCAAAAGTGGCAATGCCTCCCTTTTATCTGTGGTGGTGTTGAAAAGATGCCCGGCCTCCCCTGCCCCTGTACCGGTAGTCAGTGGCTCTTCCAATGGGCCTGTCCCTTTCTCACTCCTTCTCAAGGCCTTCCCCAATGCCCCAGGATCTTCCAACGACTCAGAGGATTGTTGACTCTCTGTGACCCACTCCCACAAATGGGCAGCAACAAACAGCACACTATTCTTCTCTTCCCATCTATCATGTAGATGTACTCTGCTTGTGATGAAAAATGCAGCACCTTATTGTTATAGAATTAGCTTTCTTGTTTGCTTTTAAAACAATAATTTGACTAGGGTACACACGAGAGAAAGGACACAAAAAGAAAAGGGTAACATCGTTTTTTTTTTTTCTATCTGAGGGGAACTACAACAAACTAACAGCACAGTGAACAAACACATGTGGGGATGCTGTTGGCACTCTTTCCTTCACAGCCTATCAAACCCCACAGGGGAACAGCAAGTGAGCTGGGCTTTTATAGAGGGTCACGCTTCTTCTAGGAGATTCTAGGGGTCTGATTGGATGAACAAACTCAAGGGATCAGCTCAAGTGAGATCTGATTGCCCGGGCAAAAACCCCCCAAAATAAACATGAAATTCAAGTCTCCCAATTGCATGATGAATCTTCACGTGAGATCGGGAAGTCTTCCATCAGTTCAATGTAGGCTACATTAGCCCTAACAAGCCATTTCATACCCAAAGTAACTGACAGCATTTAAATTGTGGGATATAGTTGGATTAAAACGTACTTCTTCGTGTGTCATTGTGTAGTGTAACACACCAACCCCATATTCAAATAGCATTTACTTAATTAAATGTATTCCAACCAACCCAGCCGGTGGATTATGTGCTTTATAAATGCTAAATAAATAAATAAATAAATAAATAAACCCAATTAAATGAATTCCAATCAGCATGCAATGGGTAGGTGATACAACGGGAGGTGAAAAAGATGCACCTGTTCCGACAGTATCCTAGGGCAACACATGTTGAGGTGTGGATGTCATGCAATTGCTGTCTAGGACCAGTGTCTGCATCCTTCGGCCCTCCAGATGTTTTGGACTACACCATCAGTCGGAGACCGCACAGCCAGTGGTGAGAGTCATACTCGGAAGTATATGGAGAGCCACAGGTTGCAGACCCCTGCTCTAAGAGGTTCATTGGGTATGTATGCTTGCTTGGTTTTTGGTAGCGTATTGACTCATTGGACTGGACTTTGGTAGCTAATCTTCTAGACAGAATTTGGTTCTAATAAACACCCAATCAAAGTATTGTGTGTCTAGGGCTGTAAAAATGTTTTTTTATTAAGAATGTTAAACGAATCAGAGAAAGGGAGGATAATGGTTAGTCAACCATACACAAGCCAGTGAAAGAACCGGCTTTGGGCACACATTCACAAGTATTTTGCAGAATATTAGGAGTTCCTTTCATTTTTTTTAACATTTTTTTTGGATAGTCGTGTTCGGACCTTGTCTGCCCGCATTGTTCGCAGAAAAACAACTTTTTGTTAGCCATAGACCCAGAGGGAATACCCCGAAGTGTATGAAATTGTTTTTCCTTGTCAGCAGCAAAACCTCAGCCCCCACGAACCCCTCCGCTGCTCTCAAAGTGATCGTTCTTTCACCCGAGTAAAGTATTGCCGCTCTTCGAGGCTGCAGAATTGAGTTAATAAGGGGGCAGAATGTTGCAATTATTTTCTGGCATGAAACAGTGGAAAGAACAGAGATCAGCTCAAGATTTCATTTTCCATTGTGCTTGTAATGCGCCTGCATTCCGCTGTGGCAGCTCTGTTTCTGCTTTGTGCGCGTTTGCCATGTCCTCTGCATTGTGTAAAGGGATCGGAATATAATCTCTACAAATTCAGTTCCACAGCTGGAAAAGATAACATATATAATCATTGCAAACGTGGCCAAAAATACCCGTTCCATATGGATTCATCCGAATCGATACAGAGGCTTTTGTAAGGATGCACCTAGGGCTGCCAATAAGATTTTGAGGCAGTTTAAAAAAAAAAATGTTTATAAAAATGTGTATATGGTTTACAAAACGAACCTTTACAGACATCCATGTATCATACATCAAAGTTATCTTAGAGTAAATCGTTGTTTTTAAAAACATAACAACACCCTTTAACACTGTAAGGACTATAAAAACATAAAATATTTAAATTTAAACAAAATACATTTTAAGCACCAACATCAGCAGAGAGAGAATAGACACAACATTCCGAAAAATAAAGATAAAACATTCACACTAAACCTTTTGGTGAATTAAAGCTAACTTGAATTACACAAGTACTTTAGAGACATAAACGTTGAAAAAAAAATCATATTACAGATCCATTTTATTTTCAGTTTGGGCAGATATCTACCCAATCCTAATAAAAAGATCAGCCCGACATTCCAAAAAATGAAAGTAAATCGTTGACATTAGACCTTATGCTAGGTTAAAGCTCACTTGGGCTAGACATTTTTTAAAGAATTTATAGATGATAAAGAAGGGTTATTATAAAAGACAAGTCATTGAAATTGAGTCCTGTTCAACATCACAAGCATTTCTTCAAGTCTAGCCAAATATCTGCCCAGTGCCAATATTAGACAAGTGCCGTTTCCTGTCATAGCCCTTTCCCAGAAAGACTGTCGGGTGATCAACGTTAGCTCAGGATAGTAACCACACAGTAAGTCTTCTCTGTTGGTTACAAAATGAGGACAATGGGCCTCATTACACGGAAGACGGTAAGGGATTACCGGAAATAAGGGCATCGGTGCCGGTAATCACTTACCGCCCTACTACGAGGTCCCTTAGCGGGTCCCTCCCCCAACGCCTGGTTTTACCAGGCGTTAAGGAAGGGACCCGCTAAGGGACTTCAGAGCTAATAACGGTACCGCAAATTGCGGTACCATTATTAGCTCCTTCCCCATTCCCATTGAGCCCTGTGGGGGCTCGAATGGGAATGGGGAATGGTTCCTGGAATGGGGACTTACCGGGTCCTCCAGGGTCGGAATGACCTGGTAAGTCCCTATTCCGTGAACATGGACCCGGGATGCGGTAAGGGGGTAGCTAATAGCGCCATGGCTACCGCCTACCGTGTAATGAGGCCCAATATAAAACTAGGTGTTTTATTGTTTGCTCTTGGGTATTAATATGACAAAAACGACAAGCTCTTTTATTGCGTACCATTAGAGGAATTTTATACTGCACACGTTCCAAAGTGGGAAGCTGATTCAATTTAAATCTCATATAAGTCATACGTACCTTCGGGCAAGGAAACCTTATTATATAGGAAGCCCGGACAGATCTTTTTGTTACAAATAAGGCATATTGGTTTTATATGTGTGATTGGAATCAATGGTGTGGATCCAATACATTTCATACAGATTAAGTTTCATCCTCGGAAGGCCCAAGAGTAGATCGTCTTGAGATGCATTAATGCGTGCCAAAACTTCCTTCGTTTGGACACCAAAATCGAAAGCGGGGGCGAGAGGGGATTTCCGTAATAGTCATCCATGCAACCTCATCCTCTGAATTGCAAGTAACAGTGCTACATAGAATGTGACAGCCTTTTTGGGAACCACATGACCGACTCAGAATGTGTCTGCTGACTGATTTCTTGTAGTATTCTTATTACTCTGACCACTTCTTAACATTCTTTGACATTGATTTGTGTATATGCATGTTGTTCAATCTTGTCGTACATGTAGCCCCTGTTTTCTAGTCCTGGCCAATGGCCTGGATGTACACCTCCCTCACCCCATACCAGGGATAGTGCCCCCGGAAGCCAACCACCGCCACACCCGGACCAGCTAAAAAGGTAGGGGTGCACTGAAACCTATAGATACAATTGATTTTAACAGGAGATGGTATATACCCAGAATTCTTACCTTTTCAACTTGCTGAGACACAGACGCCAAGGTGAATTGTTTAGGGATCCCAGTGCAGACCCCCCATTATTTATAAAACACATAAAACACACTGGGCCTTCTCAGAAGTCAGCCGGTATCCTGATGGTAAATGTGCCGGGGTACCACCCAACGCAAATAGCTCTACCGCAACTTGGTCTGGTGCTATTAGTTCCGGATCCTGAGTTGCGGCAATGCTGTTACTCCCCATTTTTTTAATAGTCCGTAGGACTCCATGGGGCAGTATCGGCGCAATTACTGCAGTGCATATTGCGCTGCAGTAATTGCACCAAAAATGGGAAGAAATTGGAGGTAAATATCCTAGTTTCTGCTCAAACTCGGGATTAGGTGGAGCGGTCATGCAGCGGTACTGCTTTTACCGCTGCATTTTTACTGCTCCGCACAACCCTTGATGAGGCCCAATATTTTAACAAACATTTCCGCCTATCCAGAAACCCTTTTCTCTGCCCCCTAGTGTGAGTTCTTTCTGAAGGTTCTGCCCCGTCAACCCACACTCCTCTAAAGGGGTCACACGAAGAACCATAGGGTAGACCTGATGGAACAGACCTCTAACCTCTACTTGACACCACCCTACGGTAGAAGGGGGAATGTAGATGGTCCCAATGGGCAGTCCCATTCGCTAGGCAACCTCTGGCTGGACACTGCTTCTCTTCCCTGCCTCATGCCAAGGTATTAACAACACCCTTTTTTCTCACCTACCCAACATCATACACATCCCCTTACCTAACCTTCTTTCACTAACCATTGTATTCAGAAGTAGGTCGCTGAGTATTCAGCCATTTTATTTTAGTGTCTCTGCCATGCTGAATTATCTTTTCTTTCTGCCACATCCAAGAGAACTTCTGGCCTCCGTGTTTGTGGCTCTTTAGCCTGGCAGCACAAGTATTAACTATTATTCCAAGAGTAAAGCCTGTGATATACATTTTTATGAAATCTTTCCCAAGTGAGTTTAGTACACAATGAAATCATGGTCTTCTTCGTTGGCATAGCCAGACATGTATGCAAACCTAACGAGGATAGGCATTAACGTGGGAGTGCTGTAGGTGCGGCGAGTAGCACAGGATTCCAGGCTATCTGGTCTCACAAACGAAAATGGCTTTGTTTTTAGTTTATTGCTGGGGATGGTAGATTTTGCTCCTCACACTGAATGTGCATGATTAGGCCATCGTCTAGGGGTCTGCAACCTTTGGCTCTGCAGATGTTTTGGACTACAACTCCCATCATCTCTAGTCACCATAGTCAATTGTAAGGTATCATGGGAGTTGTAGTCCAAAACATCTGCAGAGCCAAAGGTTGCAGACCCCTGGGGGGATGCACATCTAAAAATGTAACCTGTTGTTGTACTAACCAATCAGAACAGGGCAATGTACTAACCAATCTGAATAGGACAATTTATGCTGGCTTAGGTTTTATATAGGTAGCAGCCAATACGATGTTTAGAATATAGTTACACATAATGTTTAGATTATACACAAATGTAATTTTGTGTTTTTTGTCTTTAAATACTACTGTCTGCTGTGGGTGGGGTCAGTTCTTAGCTTTTCAATCTCACAAGACTGACCGACTCTCCCAGCTGTTATTTTGCATTTGCAATAAAGTTTTGTTTTCTACAACGTGGCCCCCTTGATCATTGCTTGGATTTTCTTGATAGTCTACAAAGTGGTGACCCTGACATGAACTCCAGTGCCTCCCGAGGGTCCCCTTCCTCCTGTGGGAGCAACGGCACCTGCCTCCTGGAATCAGTTTGTGCGCACACAAAATGGCACGGTGAGTAGACGCCATGTTTCTCTAATGGTCTGCCTGATTTCTGGCTTGGGGTCTCCAGGCCAGGGGCTTTGCAAGTTGTTGAGGGAGCGCAGCATGCGGAGGACTCCTAGGACTCATAGTATGGGCACATGTTTTGAACTAAATACAGTGTTTTTGGCATTTTGTCATTGCTTGTGAATAGCTATTGCTTATAAATGAATGAAGTATGGTGGAGCAACTCCTCTTGACAAGGAAAGACAATGTTGTATAAAATTGTATGTGTACTAACAAATCATTGAGCTTAATCTCCCTATTGCAGGGAAAGAAGGCATTGTGTAATAACACATTATTGTGGTGAAGCTCCTCATCAGCGGGGAAAGACAACGTTGTGTGGATATCCCTCAGTTCCAGAGAAGGGAACGGATATACATCATTGTGTAAATAAATGTGTTTTATTGTCAGTAGTATTGACCATTGTGTAAATAAGGTGTGTAAATAAGTTGTTTTTTGGTTAGATGTTGCTAACTATTGGACATGTAAAAGGTGTTTTTTGGTAAGTATTGTTAACAGCTGTGTAAAGGAAGGTGTTTAGAGTCTGATGCGTCTTGGCCATTGGGTTTATGATGGTGTTTTTTGTTAAATGTTAATAGCAGTGTGAACTAGCAGATCTGCTATTAGGATTGTGAGTTTAAAAAAAAAGAATCGATGGTGTTTATGTTAAAAGAGCAGCCATTCCAGTGTCAGCAGGCCTTGTTTTGAGCACAGTTGGAGCATTGTGACACTATGGATAAGCCGTTGAAGGATATATGTAAAGTGCTCCTGCGATATAAGGATGAGATTTTGAAGTACCACAAGGAGTGGGTTCGGGTAACTGTGTGCAAATTGTTTAAACCAAGACTCTTAGAGGGCACGGATGACAAGACTGTATTAGAACATATGCACATGTATTTATTGTCAAGATATAAGGGAAAACAGTTGAAAAATAGGCAGAGCATACTTGATTCATGGAAAATATTTGTCGAGGAGAAAAGCGTGATTGACAATGGTTGGGAAGGTCAGCCCAGGTGAGAAAAAGATCTACCGTCCCAACCCCGACCCTCATATCGGTCTTATCCTTTACAGCCTGCCATGGTGTATACCATCCCCCAGTTTCCTTCTCCCCCAATGGAAGATGGGAAAGAGACATCAGGGAAGCCTGGCGGTGCCACCAAAGATCTGGCGATTGAAGACAGGTTTTCATAGCAGGTAGAGGTGGCATTACAAAAAGCAGAGCAGGATCTGACACAGGCTTTGCAGAACGGGAACAGACAGCAGGGGAAAAGGGAGGGTCCGAGCGCACCTAGAGGTATTGATGCATGGAGGGTGGGACAGATCCTCTTTAAGATCTATGGCAAAGTTGTCAATGAGCCCCAGATCATGGTAGCTCAGACCACCATCCCTGACTAGACCACGCCACAATTCATGGGCAGGATAGGGGTATGAAACACAGGGGTTTTTTAAGTGCAGAGGGAAGCCATGGGGAGGACAGCAACAAGTGGGGGTCAGAGGCCTTACAGGAGGTAACACCGTAGAGCTGCGGCCTTCGATCACAGCCCGGCCAAATGGCCTCAGCTAAGAAGGAAGAAGTGAGTGAGGGCTTCCAAGTGTAACCAGTGGGGAACACAGTTGCTGATGTTACAGAAGGGATCAGGGAAACCCAATTATGTGCCTTGGACCCACATGGATGGTGTTAACTTAATGCGCACCACGCCCTCCCTTACTGCAGGAACTGGCAAGTCGATTTAGGCCATCGAGAAGCACACAGCAGGCATCACCCTAGCCATAGGGGACATAAATAGCTTGTTTGCCTACCTGCTAGTGGATCAGGCAGACAAGATATGGAGTAAAGCGGGATCCGAGAGGGTAACGCTGAACAGTACCACCCATGATGGGGCTCTGTTTTGTAACTGTGGAGCACAGGTATGGAAATATTTAAGGAACATGCACCATGACAGACCCAATATGAATTATGTTACAGCACGAACAATGAGAACAGATGAGGACCCTGCACTTTTCATACAGCAAATTCAGGAGATGTGGCGGTTGGAGACAGGGGAGGCTTGGGACAAAAACATTGTTGTATTTTATTACATGTTACGCAAGGGGCTCCCCTAGGACGCACAGGCAGATGTAAATAATAAGGTTGGGATGGAAGCAAAATCATGACCCGAGATACAGGTGCCCATCACACACCATTGCCGGCACAGACAGGAGAAAGATAAGGATCAAGCAGAGCAAACACAAAGGGCAAAAGCAAAGTTGGTCCAGAGGAAATGATCAAAGCTGAGCATGGAAGGTGCAGTAATTACTAACACCATGGAAAGGAAGCCCACACACAGTGCTCCACAAGGGTGAGTAGAATGGCTGAGAGATTATGGAAGGGAAACAGGAGGGTTGCAGGGAGGAATGAGAAGTTTCTATAGGGGCAGAGGGGGAGGAAAACATGTGGCCCGATTGGGACTGCAATGTTGGTATTGTGAGAAGATGGGTCATTTTGCACGTGACTGCAATAGCCGGCCGACCATGCCATTCAACTATAATGTCCCAGCCTACTGCCCAGCCTTTAATCCACATCCCTAATTTGCCCCATATGGTCCAGTCCCCACACAAAAACGTGTCTTGTATGCCCCAGGTCCTGCACAACAGCAACAAATGTGGCTGCAGGCATTACATTTTACCCACTCCCGTGCTTGACCATGGGATGAGAATTACCTGCCACAGGGCACAGTCACTCACTACAGAGGAGCTAGCGTTTTAGGAGGCAATCCTTTCCCGCCCCCTGGGACAGACACTTACCCTCAATAGGACAGCCTACAGGGATCAGAACAGTAACCACCGATCCAGAACAGGAACCTGAGTAGGAGTGAAGATAGGGGATCAAACATTTTCTTTTTTGGTCAACACAGGAGCTACCAAATCCTGCATTAAGGTGGGGACGTTTCACATGTCAGAAAAAATAATGGACTTGCACAGGTTTTCTGTGGATGTAAAACTGTCTCCTTTTGCTGAAGATTTAACTATCACCATAGGCACACACGAATGATCAGCCCTCTTACTGTATTCACGGGACACCTCAGTCAATCTTCTGGGTAGGGATATCATGAGGAATTTGAACATGATCATTGTGTTCCTGAAGAAGAGTATAGTGTGTTCCACTCCAAGCACATTCCACAGTAGTGCTGTCACATCAATACAAGCACTCTGTGGACACAGCACCCTGAAAAATTGTGTTCCAGGGATTAAGGACAACATTTTGCATGTACCTGCAGAGTTCCTATTTCGACTAGCTGCCCAACAGGAATGGGCACGTGGCAATATTATCAAGATATACTTGCAAGCAGTAATAACCGAAGCAGACATTGTAATCCTGTCTGGTTTGGACGAGGAGGATCATGAATGGTGCTCGGTTTTATGCATTGACCCAACACAGCAATTGAGGGATGTGTCCAATGAACGGCTGTTCAAGGACACAGTTGTTGAAGGGGAGATGTATTTATTTATTTAATTGGGTTTCTAAGCACAGATCCGGGATTCAAACCTCTGTTGCTCTGCGTGGTATTGCTTCCAAGACCAGTGCGTTGCCCCTGTGCTATCCTCCATTCAAGCTATTTTAAATCTCTGTACCCTGCCAGGTAGTAGTAGAACACAGAGAAGTACCACACACCCTGCTTCTTACCAACACTGTATCGTCATACTTACAGGAAGAGTTAGGCAGGGTGTTTAGTCATACGTGGAACAGCGGATCACACAATGAGTGGCTGCTAAAAAGCATTGGGACAGTTCACATTAAACTGAAACCAGGAGCAGTTTTGCCCAGAGTAAAACAATACCCTATTTCCAAAAAAGCTGAGGAAGGTTTACTCCACCTTAGATGTCTTATGACAGCAGGGTATAATACAACCATCAGAGTCTCCATTTAACAACACAGCTATTACCCTGTGAAAAAGAAACAGGGTCAACTTGGAGGACGGGCTAGGCCTTATGCCTGTTGAACAATATCATAGAAGCAGAGTTGACCGTGGTTCCCAATCCTGCAACCATCATGTGTAATATCCCCACAGAAGCTAAAATATTTAGTGTCATCAACCTCAAGAATGCATTTTTCTCCACCCCATTACACTGTGAGTCCCAGCCCCTTACAGCATTTACCTACAGGGGCCAAAGATTCCAACACACTTGTTTTCCCCAAGGGCTCTGCAAGTCCCCCAGCATCTTTAACAGGGTATTGCAAATGGACCTAGGGAACCTACAAACACAGAGCACAGTGATTCAGCATGCAGACAACTGCCTGGTCTCTAGCATGACAGAAGAGCTATGTACAAATAACTCAGTAAACCTCCTCACCTTATTGGTAGAGAAGGGTTATAACGTGGACAAGGATAAACTACAATACGGTCATCAAGAAGTTGTGAACCTCAGACAGATCGTAGGTAGAGAAATCACACCAGAAAGAGCCATAGCAGTACAAAACACAACACAGCCTTCCACTGTCAACCAAATGCAAAAGCTTTTAGTTTTATGTAATTACTGTCGAGCATGGATATTTGACTATTTAACATACACCCTACTGCCAGGCTAAAAGAAACGCAGAAAGTAAAAGGACCCATTGGCTGGACAGATCAAATGATTGAATCATTTGAGGAGCTTAGAAATTTGATCAGTAGTGCCCAGTCCTAGCAATGCCAGATTATTTTCACATTCCAATGGTCAGGTGATGGTGGAGGTCCTCACACAGAAGACTTCACTAGGACATAAGCCGCTGGCTTATTACAGTGATCTCTTGGACCGAGTCATGCAGGAACACGTTCCATGTGAGCAGGCTGTTGCAGCTGCTGCTTTCCCTATCCAGAAATCATCCGAAATTAACATGGGATGCCCTTTCTTTTTTCATATGGAGAATGCAGTTTTCACCATCTTAGACAAATCAAAATCCACTCTTACCACCCAACAAGCATCAGGCTATGAAGTGATTTGATGAAACTCCTCCATCCACATTGTCAGGTGTCACACTGTTAATCTAGCTACATTCATCACAGAACTAGTAGAGCCAAATTACAGAATACATGATTGTGCTACATATGAATACACTACTGATGACTAGGGATTTAACGGTATAACAGTATACCGATACCGTGAACCACTTAATTGAACAATAATAACCGTCACATTGTTTATACCGGTATACCGTTTATACCGTTAAGTGTGCTTTTCAATCTGATTTGTAAAGGCTGCAGTAAGCAAGTGCTGCACAGTCTTGTCTTGCACTGTTGGATGTGCCGTCTGCAAAGTAGTTTCAGTTGGAGCAGTTTTTAATGCCATTCCAAAAACCACACGTGTCTGACACAAAATCAATATGTTAGCAATAGGAAGAATAAATACAGTGCCAAGAAGGAAAAGTGTTTACTTTGGGTTGGCAGCTTTGGGATTTATATATTTATAATGGATAATGTTTGCTAAACATATGACAATGGACGATTTCCCTGGCTCTATCATTGAATTTAAATATAAGACACTGCGAAATTCACTAATCTCTGTGGGTATTCCCTGCTGCCATACCAAAGGGTAACATGTCTGTGATAACACCTTTTGGAGGGAGGGAGGGAGGGAGGGAGGGAGGAAGGGAGGGAGAGAGAGAGAGAGAGAGAGAGAGAGAGAGAGAGAGAGAGAGAGAGAGAGAGAGAGAGAGAGAGAGAGAGAGAGAGAGAGAGAGAGAGACTCCATTGATCTGTGGCAACAGGTTATCAAGATGGAAACATGTTCACCAGTAGCCAATGGGGGAGCTATAAGCCTAAATGACCACTTAAGAAAAGCTATTCAGTTTGCTTTGCCAGTCGCAGCAGGGCTCCCCACCCCCCTCCTCCTCCTCTCCACACGTGTGTTTGTGTTTGGTGGAAGCAAGGTGTGGCATTTCATTGGAAATTATGTTGAAAAGCCCAATTCTGGCCCTGGGTGCCTGGTTTTGTTTGTGTTGATAAATCTGACAATGTATGACCTTTTAGAAAATATTTGTTAACATTAGTTAACTCCACCTGCTTTACCGCGATAACCATGATATACCGTCATTTGGCAAGAAGGTTATCGTACCGTCATAAAACTAATACTGTGACACCCCTACTGATGACACTACTCGTGTTAAGGAAGACGCACTCGAAGAGGGGAAAGTGCTCTTCATTGATGGTTCATCGATGGTTGATCCGAACACAGGAATAAGGAACACAGGATCAGAAGTAGCGAGCCGCAAATCAGGGGAGTACCATGTGTCAGCAAAAGTGCCACTGCCATCACACCACTCGTTAGAAGTAGCAGAACTTGTGGCCCTCATAACTGCATTAGAACTGTCTCAAGGGTGCCCCACTACCATTTACTCAGACTCAGCATATGTTACATATACTGTACTTTCAGGCCTGTACAGATGGCACAGGAGAAGTTTTAAAATATCAGACAGTAAACCTGTGCAGCTTGTCGCATTACTCACCAGACTTATTAGCGCTCCCTACAGCAGTCGCGGTAGTGAAATGCACAGATCACACCAACAGTACAGACCCGATTGCTTATGGTGTCCCCGAGAGAGCAGAACAGGTTCCAGGAATTGGGAATAGTTTGATAGCTCAGGCCATCTGTGCAAAGGAGAGGGGCCCTCAGGGGCCACTCATGCATAAAAATTGATGGATGCGCTAGGGGCCACTGCTAAGGGTTGCAAGTACTCACTGACCCTTGGTGAACTCTGGACCAAACTTCGGCTGTCAAGTCCACTTTGGTTGCAGGTTCTAATGCGGCAATTGCGCGGCTCTGTGGCTTTCAGCTGTGAAGTTACAGCAATGATTCCCAAATGAGACAGTATCGATTTCTCCGCTCCTGGTGGATGGATCAGACAAGTTTTCACTGTAGCAGGCTTCAGGGCACAGGGGGTCACAGCAGCAAGGCACCTGCGAAGTTCGTCACCACGGCTGGGCAACACGGTAACTGGGTGTACTCGGGTTCAGGCGCTCTCTCTTTACTTCAGACCTGGGAATGCCAAATATATGAAATTTGGTGTGAGAGTGCTGTGAACACAGAGCTTGTGATGAACCAAGTTTCAAGGGTCTCTTTGAAACGACGGTGGTGCAAAAGCAAAGGTCCTGCACATGCTGGTCAGCCCACTGGTTGGTAAAGGGACACTTCCAAGAAGGCTTACTTGCAAGGTTTGATGAAGGCGCTAAGAATAGTTAGTCCCACTGTTCCAAAGAGTCGAAGTGTCTTCGCAGATCTTCTAGATTGATCAGATGCAGAGGGGTCCAGTGGGACGACAGTGAGCTCACAGTGCCAAACTTTCCAGCTGGTCACCAGCGGTTCCTCGACTCAGCTTCTTAGTTTCAGGATACTTGGATCCTCTTCTTCATTCAGTGAGAATTCAAGGGATCAACCTAGTATGTGTGTTTGGAGCCCTCTCTTATCCAGAATCTCTTTCATGCCAAAATGAAGGGGACCCAATGGGAGATCAGTTCACATACAGGCGCTCCATACGTGGACCAATCATGGACCATGGTGGTCCCACTCATTCACAGCACACCAGACTCTCTGGTGCCCAGGATGTGTATTGTAAACAGACAGTTCAACCCACATCCTGGAAGCACACACACAGGGCATGCAGAAGCCCATGAAAGCTTGGCGTTTTGCGGGAAAATGCATGCCCAAATAAGGAAGGACTCGGGGCACTGGGGAAGGTGAAGGGGCACGATGGCCAAAGTACAGGACAAAGAACCTTGTGGCATGTCCATTTTGAAGCCAGGCCACCTTTTTGTGCCAAATGTGTAAACGTGGTTTGCATGGCAGGAAAGGGTTAATAATGTATGAATAGATAAGCTGCCACCAGCCCTGTCCAAGGCACATCTGCACTTCTCCTAAAAAATCCTTTGAGGGTGTCTAGGGCCCTGGGAAATGACAGGAGGACCCAAGCGCCCTGTACTGTAAGGTACATTGTGCACTTGTGACATGTTGCAGAAATGTTGCAACATTGGAAAGGACTAAGGGAAACAAAGTCTCCCAGTACTGACTGTCTTTAAGGGCAAGTCAGTTTCCCCATAACAAAGTGAGCGAAAAGCCAGGGAAGTGCGGCTGAATGCTGTGCTCCACTGGTAAAGTCAGGCTATGGGGTTAAAAAGCAGCAACAATTTGGGGGGATAAACCACTGGAGGGAAAACTTCACATAAATGGGAATCTTTCCTAACAATCCACAACTTTGTCTGCAAGTGGAAAGAACCTAAATTCCTTGGACCTATACAGTGATCTATGCTACTCCTACACCTGTCAAAATCTAGGAATGCAAGATGACATGGATACCTCCCAGCGAAGTCCAGAAGAACAAAAGTACCATCACCCCTCTCAGGAGCAAGAGGAAAAAGAGGGGGGAATGATAAGGGGAGTACCTGTCTAATTTCCATACATCCATGTGGGCGATTAGACATTTCACCCTGAGACCATGGTGTAGAGAAGGAGTCAAGTACCCCCACCAAAAGCTCTGCCCCCATGTTGACTATATGTTGGGAACCGGAAATTGCAAAACGTGCAGTACCAATGAGGATGCCGGTACCACAAATAATTCTTGAAACAAGGTATCCAATGCGAAAACCCTATGTGCATTCACAAAGATATGATGGTCTTTTGGACAATGTCCCAGAAGAAATGTGAGAATGAGTCAAAGAGAAGACTGGTGACGTCCTGCGGAGCAGAGCTGACGCACCCAGAAAAGATGCACAAGGCAAAAGAACATAAACATTCTATAAGATTTGAAGAGGAGGTGTCGAAGATGAGCAACATTTCGGGCTCGAGATGAAGATGATCATGCCATAGAAAAGCTGAAGAAAATGCAAAATCAGTTTACACTTGTAAAGATGCAGTAAGGCAAGTACAAAGTGATCTTAAGGCTGGCTACGTAGTGAGTAGTTTGCAGTGATGTGCCAATGTATGTACATAGGAATGTATAAAATCCGGGTGTTCCACAATGCACTTTAGCAAGGCATGAAACCCTGTGTTTGAAAAGGGTTTTCAGTGTGGCGCAGTTGGAAAATAGCTGATGGCAAAGGAGAAATTCAAGAAAGGCTTGGCTGGCCCAGCACCAAGAAGTCCAGCCCACTATTAGCCTGGTGGTCCATCCAGTAGTTACATGAACGTGAGGAGGAAACAAACTTCTGTTTGAGGTGGAATGGAAAAACACTGAAGGCGTCAAGAGTTCATCATTTAATTGTATTAAATGCAGCAAAGAGCTTGAAAACTCAGTCTCCAGTCATATGGTCAGTTCAAAATAGACATTGAGTCGAGCCACACTGAAACCAAGAAGATACTCCCTTTTATTCTCAGCACACAGAGCTTCTGCAAGGCCAAGTTCAAAGCCTTAATTGACTGGCAGACTGCAGGAGTAATGATAGAAATTGGGCTAATTGGGAGGGGAGGCATGACCACGCTGACACCCCCTGAACCTGGATTGGTAGCCTGTGTGCTGCTAGAGTGTGGAATATTCCAGAAGGGTACAAAGGTGCCAATCAATTGTAGAGGGCCACAAATCAAAGAGCCCTATATGTTGTGAAACCAATAAAGTGTTGAGTATTAGTATGACACAGAAGATGACTTGCACTTGGGATGTGCTTAATTACCCACCTGACAGTAGAGACCCAATCACTTCCCCCATCAGTATGGAACGTATACTTAGATGTTCCCTATAAGCCTATCACATCCCCAAGTAGGTTTCTGTAGTTTGCCATGTAGTGTGACGTCACTGATGCCGTGTTTTTATTATAAAAGTTGTGTTTTGTATAGAATGCGTTGAGAGAAATCGATCGAACGTCTGTTGATGTCCATTGTAACTCCTTGTTTTAGATAATTGCAAATAAAACAGCACCACGTTTTTCCAACTTTGTGAGTCAGTTTGATTATTGATGCTTGAGTACATTCTGCCTTTCTATCCATCTCTAAGTATTGCTACCTTGTCTTAAAGGGCCCTAGGTCTATGGGTTCAACGGAAAACACAGAGGAACTTAGACAGTATATGCCATATTGTGTACTTATGTTTTGCATCTTTTGTTTTCTCATGCTATATTTTACATGCTTTTTTCCTCAAAAGCGGAGGTCTTATGACATTACTAATAGTGAAAAAGCAACATTGAATATGAATGTTTCTATGACAAGAAGTAAGTGGGATATCTGTAACCCAAGTGTTATCCCAGATAAATCTAATGATGTGCATCACCACACAGAAGAGAAGATGTGGTTTCATCACATGCAGGCAGTGGGGAGAGAGACATTGAGTGACCCTAATTTTGTTTGTTTTTTTGATTCCTTGTGCAGCTGCTACACCTAGATTATTATTGCCTCCAGAGATGCCACGAGAAATACCAAGTTGTCTAGTTCACATAGCATTATGTAGGTTGCGAGGAACAATGCAGGGACACAAGGTTAATGCACAGTGGGTGGAAGTTAATGCAACAGTGTATGACAACAATTATATGGATCTGTCAAGAAGGGAAAAAGGGCTGAGTGATCTTATACATACGTATCAAAGAAGAGTATGGGCACAAATGACTGACTTTCAGGACAAGCAAGTTAAGAAAGGTGCATTGATTCTCACAGCCGCGTATGCATCCTGTTGTCTCAATGATGCAGGGCAGAGCCAGTCTTCCTTTGGGGGGAAACGTAGGTTGTGGTTAAAAGGCACTGTTTTCTATAAACACTAATGGGTCAAAGGCCTGATTGGGTGCAGGGCCAGAGCAATGTTTGGACTACCCAAGGGTGTGGTCTTAATAATAAATTAAACAATATGGACCAATTATATGAACAGCCTGACGTGGATAAATCAAAAGGAAGCTCCGATAAGAATTATGAAACATACACCATTTTCCTTATGTTTCAGAACGAATGGCAGTATTTGTGTGGGATAAAATATGAACTGCAATACTACTGTCCACCTTCCCGACATTCGAGGTGGCACCGCAGCTCTCATGGAAAAATATTAGGTGTGTGGAAGACTGGCCTATACACAACAGTTTCCATCCTGGGGAGCTGTCTGCTCCATGGCCATGCTACAAGCTCCCATACTGGTGGTACCTGATGTCAACCATACTGCTACCCGTAAGCATCCCATGACCAAGTCTATGTAGCTATTGCAGCAGAGGGTCAGCTGATCCCTGGGCCTGCATCATCAATGCCAAATTAATTATATGTCTCAAGTGTCAAGTGACAATCTGAATGCGATACCACAAGAATATAGATATCAAGCTGGGCCCCCCATGAGTCCTGATTACCTGTGGTGCAGCATGGTCTGTGATCCAGGATGCACAGTCCACTGGTGTCTGTCTAGTCCTACAGGTTTTCGGTGAGGGCAGTGTAAGCCTGGTCTAGAAGATGGGCAGCATGGGTATCCACTCCCGGAACCAAGCTGGAATTCATAGCAAGCCTGGAACGTATTAACAAGCCTGGAACAGGGAGTGATTCCCCAGCACCATGGTTAGAAGACCCCCCGCCCCACAATTTGTGGTGCCAAGCAGTTCAAGCACTGTGAGTGGGACGCCACATTGGCAGAATCAGAAGAAAGGAGAATGAGAGAGGCAAGAAGGAAGGGCGGTAGCAGGCCAGCAAGGAAGCAGACCAACGGGAAGGTAAGACAGCTGGAAGGTAGAACAACAAGGCAAGCCAAGTCGTGATACTTGGGGAGAGAGCAAGGAAGAGCTCAACAGCATTTCACCTCACAGAAACGGTTGTGCAAAATGCAGCCGCTGGTCCCTGGTGCATGCGCACCACATGCAACACGGCGGCTCCCTGTCACAGAAAGCAACCTATTCACTGGTGCTGCAGCAGGAAGTCCCGGAGCCGCCACCTAGCCCGCCAAGGTAAGGAGACACGGCGAGTAGCTCCGGCAAGCGGCAAGACAATTGACTGTTTAACCAAGCTGAAATGTGTTTTGCCTCAATCCTCAGTAATGCGGTTCAAGCAGGAGCAAACACTAAGTGGCTGCAAATTACAAGGTGGGAACTCATTCATTTGGCTACTGATACAGATAATTTGCTGAATGTGTTTATGAAAGAACTTAGCACTATAAGAATAACCACCTTGCAGAACCATTATGTCCTAGATCTTATGACAGCCATGAAGTGGGGCTGGGGTCTATTAAAAAATAGGCACTTCTAGCTGTACTTACTTGCCCTCCAATGACACGGAAAATGGAAGTATCACACAAGCAATAAACTCACTGCACAATCTATGCACCACCATGGCGAACGAAGGTGGGGTACAGAACGATGATTGGTTTGAGTCAAACTTTTCATGGGTGCCCTCGTGGATGATTAAACTTCTTAAAATCTTACTTCCTTTTATCATCTTTCTGACGGTTCTTTTTTGTACTTGTCAATTCGTTTTGGGATGCTGCAAGCAAATGGTGTCTAAGTCAAAGCCCATGATGTCTCACACATTAAAACCTGTTGATGAAACTCTGCTACTGAAAGATGCACACATCCACACCGAGAAATTAAACTTGCGAGGACAAGCCTTGCATGGTGAAAATATGTCAACCAATTGATCCCCAAGGAACATTGTTTGACTGTCGTGATGAACCAGAGAACTATTTTGAAACAAATGTTGATCCTTCTTGGGTTTGTGTTTTTTGCCTTGCAGCTAGAAGAATACAAAGGGGTCTGAGAAACGTGATGAAAGTATTTTTACCTAAAGTCATCTCAATAAGATGAAAAACAAAGATAGTGTAGTTGATAAATCAGCTAGAAGTGGAATGGTAATATGCGGGTGCAACATCCTAAGTGTAAGAAAAAATATAGACCATGGGATTGCTATTAACATGAGTGTTTTTTCCATTGTTTTTGCATCACTCTATAGAGTCCATGGAGTGCCAAGTATGCGGCAGAGTGAGCTAGCAGAACACACATTAATCATTGTATTAAGAAGTAGTCTCTCTGTCATGTTGAATTAGGTTTAATTACTGGTGCATCCAAGAGAGCCTTTGGGCTGTCATGTTCATGACTCTATGGACTGGCAGCACACATATTAGCTATTATTCAAAGAATTACATTTTCATGAAATCCTTCAAGGGAGTTGAGCACACAGTGAAATCAAGGGGCCTCATTACAACTATTGCAGAATGGCTTTAACGGCGCCAGTAATGGTGCCGGCGCCGTTAAACACATTCTGCAATATTACGAGGTCCCCTCGCGGGACCCACTCTGGACGTCTGGTTTTACCAGACATCCATAGCAGTTTCCGCGAGGGGCCAGTCGTAATCGACCTGTTGTTAGCTCCTGCACCCATTCCCATTGAGCCCTATGGGGGCTTGAATGGGAATAGGGAAGGACCAGGCCCGGGTTCCCTGAAGGAGGAAATACCAGGCCCTCCATACTCAGAATGGCCCGGTATTTCCCCAAGTCTTAATGAGGCCCAAGGTCTTTGTCCTTGGTATAGCCAGACAAATATGCAATAGTAAGGTGGAAAGGCGTTAACGTGAGAGAGCTGCAGATGGGGGAGTAGTACGGGATGCCAGGCTATCTGGTCTCCTGAAGGAGAATGGCCTTGCATTTAGTTTATTGCTTGGGGTGGCAGTTGTCACTCCTCACACTGACTGCGCATGATTGGGTAATATGAGGGGGGATGCACATCTAAAATATAATCTGTTGTTGTACTAACTAATCAGAATAGGGCAATGTACTAACGAATTAGAATTGGACAATTTATGCTGACCTAGGCTTTAAATAGGCAGGAGCCAATAAGAAATTTAGCATAAAGCTACAAATAATGTTTAGATCATACACACATGTATTGTAATTTTGTGTTTTGTGTCTTTACATACTACTGTCTGATGTGGATGGGGTGACTACTGTGAAAAACTAGAGGGTGTTTCACTGTCCAGACACCGGGAACCCTTACTCAGGTGGCCAGGGCATGCCCATCACCTTTGGATCCAGACCCTAGGGGTGGACAAGTGTGGGAGGATCACCTAGGTGAGGGGTCCTCGGAGAAAGGGAGAGGATCACCCTAAAGCGAGACGTGGTATCCCCCCTTTCCATATACCCCTGTCCCATCCTATTTCATAGGACATTCCAACTTCCCAACCCCCCCCTTCTCTACACAAACATTGAGCCGAGGAGAGGAGGTCTGAGACTGAAAGGTGTACCTCCCATGCAATTCTCTGCGCATGTCCCGCTAACAAGATCAGGCAAGGTCATGCACTAGACCTTAATTACATACACTTGGTACCTATCAGCCCTCCCCACTTTGTTAAAAGGTGGAACACTGAGACACACTCTGAGAGAGGCGGCATGAGAGAAAGAGGAGTTCTTCCCAGAGAAACGCCAACCCAGCTGCAGGAATCAGAACCAAAGGGCCAAGTGAATACTGTTTCAAAGGCAAGTGAGAAAGCCGTACTCCGAGCAGACCATGAGGGTTCGTGAACCAAGTAAAGAAAAGAAGTCTCTCTTTGAAGTGCTTCAAGGTAACCAGCCGCACTCCGAGTTGGGTAGGAGTAGAGACAGCTGTGATATCGGCCTTGACTCTCGCAATCAAAGCGAAGCAGATGGAAACCAAGATATCACAACCGGTGAGTTATTGGATACAGCAAAAGTGTGGTTTGTGAATCTGTATCTAAAGTTGAAAACAGCATGTGTGCCAACAAACATGAGCAAAATGGAATGATTGCTTGGAAGCGCATCATAGAAATGCAAAGTAAGAGTGGTCAAGCGAAGAGGCAAATGTCCAATTGAAAGTCTCTGTGAAATTTACGACAGTATGATCAAGCCAGAATTGATCGAGAGGATATAAAAGCGGAATACATTAACTTTATAGTTGAATTGTGAAACAAACTTTGTTGTATTGAAACTACAAGTACCAAGAGAGATTGCAAAATGGAAGAATCAATGTAAAAGTGTTGAACTGTGATTAAACTATGGGCCGGAGTGGTCATGCAGAGGTGAAGTCAAATCCTCGCAGTCTCCAAAGTCTACGACAGTGCAACCCAGTTAAAGGTAACTCGAATCTTAAAAGCAATATGAAGTAAATGTTGGTTTGATCCCGGCAGAGGGGAACCAGACTGAGATAAAGAGTGAACTGTAATATTAAAATTGGTTTGATCCCAGCGGAGGAACACCTGTCTGAAGCTCAATTGAGAGGGCTGTAGCCCGGCACAGAGGAGCCTTTTTGTGGAACGATTAAGAAAGTGAAAGACCCAGACTTGGGTGAGGAAGAACCGAGTGGTCATGAGAATAGAGACATGTGTAGAAGGGCATAAAGGCCCTGGTCCATGAAACAAACTGCATCCTTGTGGCTGAAGCCAGAGTGTGTCGCAAGGTTCAAGTGTGCCACCATGCTACAAAACCTGGGGAAAGGGCTCAGCCATACTGACATTTTGAACACTGATTTTTTTTTGTACATGATACATTCCCCCTACACATCTATTGTATTAGAGTAAGGGCAGGCATTAGGTTTATTAGCATAGGCCATTTTTATTTGTACAAAGACTGACTAAGACTGTGTTATCTATTGTTTGATGGTTGAGAACACTCCCATCTTAGTTATAGGGCAAGATAGGAGTTTCGAACCCCCATTTGGACCAATAATAAAGGTTTTACATATGGTGTCAGGTATGGGATGTGACTCAATTGACACAAGCTGGGGAACCCTAAAATTTCAGTAACTCCGTAACCGAGCCTCAGACCCCCACTACCGCCACAAAATAATCTTCTGGCTTTAATAAAGGCAGCAGTAGAGTGGGTACGATCCCTTCTGGGAAAAGAGGAATGATTCCAACTGGCTTAGTCCTAATACCCGCTGTCCCATTGTTACATTAGGCTGGCACCAAAATCTGGTTTAGCCTGGAAATTTGGTCTGGATGTGCATGCAGGAGATATAGATCCAGACTTTCGGGGAGACATAAAATTACTCTTCCAAAATCATGGAGAAACCCCTTTTGAAATACGTCCTGGGGTTAATATTTCAGAGCGAATTCTTGAGAAAGCTTGATTTCCCCGTTTTGAGGAGGAGATAGAGCCCGAGGAAACTGAGAGAGGTAACTTAGATTTTGGAAAGGCCAATGAGAAACTTAAAATCAGAGCAAAAGGGGAAGATGAATCCACCATCCTTCCAGACTTAGCCTTCGCAAAATGAAACAACCCAATGCAGGCAGAGGCTTTCTTGCAAGTAATTTCTGAGGGAGAAGGCTGAGAAAAAGGAAGTCCCTTTTTCTTCTTGAAACAGGAACTACTGTATCGAAGAGAAACCTCAGGGGAAGGCATAAGTAAAATGCAATTGGTAATACCCAAAACCCATTGAAAAATTGTGTTCGAAATTGCACACTCTTACTTGACAGGGGGACACCTCGGACAGTCTAAGACCCTAACTCACACTAGTGGGAAATTCTATTGGCCAGCTATACACGTTGATATAAAGAACTTTATTCAGACATGTAAAATATGTCAAAAGACCAGCTTGCATATTTCTTTACCTCCCCCTTTAATTCCACTTCCAATAATCAAAATTCCCTTCTCCCAAATCAGGATGGATATTATTGGTGCATTAGAAACTTCTAAGCTGGGCAACTAATGTGTTCTTGTGATTTTTGATTACGCCATCAGATACCCAGAGGCCTTTCCCATGATAAATAACACAATCCAGCAAATCTTAAACTATTTGCTGCCATTCTTTTCTAGGGTTTGATTCCCCAAGGAAATTCTAAATGACCAGGGGACACATTTCTTGAGTAAGCTTATGGGTGAAATAAAGGAATTGCTACATATGAAAATCTTAAGGACCTCGGTTCACCATCCCCAAATTAACGGATTTGCAGAAAGATTTAATAAGACCTTCAATTCATATAATAGCTGCGAATATCAGAAAAACAGGCAGAATAAATGTGCCCCTCCTCTGTGCATGAACACCCATGATGGCCACCTCACCTCCTTTGCCCTCTCCCATTGCCCCCACAACAATGTTTCTGTGACACAGTTTGGTTGGAAATATCCGCTATTCAGATATTTTGTCAATAGACAAAGCTACAGAAAAGCCTTGCATTGTAAACTCAGTCCCTAGAACCCCTCAAACTCCCAACTTTCAGATGGTGTCCTATTACCTTACCCCCACCTCTAGACTGATGGCATTTGCATATTTTTTACCTTCAAATGGCTTTTTTCCTGTTTTTCATTTTCCGATATCCTCGGCTATAGCCGCGGCTATCTCTCGCAAAATATGGCAGCTGGTTCATTTATAAACACCTGTTTCTCTGCAATCTACCCAAGATATAGCTCTCTATTTTGGAGAAGGGGGCACCCTGTTCTCCATCCCATATTAAAAATATTACTGGACAGAATAACCCTAAACCACAAAAATGCATCAAGTCAATGCTTCATGCCCAAGTTATTTTGGACCAGGTCCAATTCCGTCCAGCAGTTTGGACTGTGCTGTCTGGCATAAATTGACCTTTTTGATTGTTTTTATTTATGGGACAGTGAATGGGAAGTAGCCCATAACTTCCTTTTTCGTTTTCTTAACAACCTGTTTTTTATTTTTTAACACATCTTTACCAAACTTTGCAGTCTGGGGAGGGAGGTGGGAGCATCCCTAAGTGACTTCAAAACTTCAGTCAAATCCATCACACAAGTTAAAGGTTATTGGCAATTGGTTTTATCGAGGTTCCTACGGCAGTCTGACCCACCTAACTATAGAGCAGTGACTGCCAATCAATATTTCAGTTTGCTTGTACCATGTTAGCAAAGGGTTGCACAGAATCTTGATCCAAAAGAAAACAACACGTTGATACCTTCATTTGGCTAACAATGTAATTTAGTTTTAATATTTGTGAGCTTTCTTGGAATTCCTCCACTTCCTTAGGCAGATATGGAATGAAGCCTTTGAAAAACATTACAACATTACAGCTTAAAAAGCCCCTCCTGGAAATACCCCTTATGTGTGCCTGTCTGTGTACCTGATTTGAATATTTCTTAGATTCTTATTAGGACTACGATGTAATTTTAAAAACAGGTTTATAATGTTACAAGAAAATGATGACATTTTTAGTTTTTATAAATTCTTTTGCCATGAATAGACACAATTGTGTCTCCCTTAAATGGGCTGTTAGAATCCCAGTATTCCCTGCAGAGACACTTTGCATTCCCCTGTATCACCCCTTCTACAGCAAATGTCCCCTCAATGTGATGGTGACATTCCTGCAGTACACACGTAATGACAATGTATGTCTCCAAATATTTGTCAAATCTGTGGTCATTCTAATGTCCCCAAAATGCACTTTGTTTGCAAAGTAGGCAGCATCCAACATAAAGGGGATTTGACATTATTGTACACCTAGCTCCTCCCATCAGCCTTGCCAACATCACACTAATAACCCCTGCCCTATCCCAATCTGCGTTGGGACTAAACAAGGAGAGAGGGTATAAAACAGCCAATATAGCCCACACGTAGGCATATGGTGGCATATGGATCACAGCAACAGAGCTGTTGGTTCTCTGGTCCTATGAACCAGCCGCATAATTCTTGGGATCTTTAGCAAATAGGTCACTAGACCCAATCCAGGCAATGAGCTAAGCTAGAAAAATCACAGAGCCAACTGCAACACTCTCTTATGAATGCACCCCGGGAGCATTCCCGTACAGAGGAGGAGTCAGAACGTGCTGGACCTGTCAACAGCTCAATATGGCTGCCAGCCTGTGACCGGGCAAGCACGCAAAAGAGTCACGTCACCGCATGACCAAGTGGCTGGGTTAATAAAATAGTATTTTATCTACTGCATTCATTATATAATCCTTTGACATGTTTTTTCGCCATGACATTTTTCAATAGTCGTCTTTTCTTTTATTGCGATGTAGTCCAATAGCATGTAAGCGTCACATTCCGCCAGCCAACCAGGGACTTTCTTTCCTAGAAAATCACATGCTGTAATGTGTTATTAGAGTAAGGCAGCTCATAAAACAGCGTTATTTCCTAATGTATGTCATGCTGTTGTTTGAACTGGCTGGCTGCCACTGCTTGCTCTCCTAATTCATGACCGCACCGCCATCATTCCTGATAACCGTGGCTGGTATTAAAGAGAGCGGTGTGGCTGCAGTCATCCATACGCCCCTTGACTCTTCTCCAAAGCTCACCCATCCAGCATTGTCAGATCAGCAAGGGAATCCTCTCTTCCTCCCACCTGATTGTTGTCTTTTCATGCGTGAATGGCATTGTGGGGGCTTCTTGAAATCCTCAGCGTTCAGAGCTGAAGATGCCTGAGTCTCCGTACCCAAAGTGGTAGAGATGCAGGCAATTTTATTTTCCAACCCCATCCTGTTGGAACGAGCAAGGAAACATGCCGTAGCCTGGTTAATGATGATAGGGGCATCCTATAGAGTTCAGGGACATTGTGGGCCGTGGTTGGTTGCAACTGAGACAACTACACTTCTCCTTGTCATTGCTATGCCTGGGTTGGAGAGGCATTGCTACAGTGGGTATGAGGGGGCTATTGCCCTGGGTCTTTTGGTTGTATGCCCAGATAGAAGCTCAGGTGCTACAGCCAAAACGCTAGCTAGCCCTGAGGCCCGGCCCTGGATCTTTTCCAGACCTAGCAACACCCCTGCTGTGTTGCATCTGATCTTCTGACATTTTAATTGTATTTACTGGTTATACACTTATTTTAGGATTTGTGTAGCCATTTCATGTCTCCTCTCCAGGATTAGTTATCACTTGTAAAATCCCTGGTATCAAAGGCCATTTTTGAATTTAGTTCCTGTAGTAACCTAAGGGTTGCGCAAGTGATGTGTGATGTCACTTTTACTCCCCCCATGATTTTAGGAATGCATTCGAAAGGCGGTCACTGGTGGATGTGGAACGAGGAAACCAGGCCTGGTACCTCTGGGCAATTTGGTGCTTTGGGGCCTTGGCAGCCAGATATGAATCGCCTAAAATCGAATTGCAACGATTTCATCCCCCTGCTTCCCGTGTTCTGGTACTAAGGTGCAATAGGCTGTACGTTCTTGTGCTTCATTTAGGCTAATTATACTGTCTTATGCAACAAAGAAGAGTAATGGTTGGACATTTTCTAAATTCGTCATATTCAGTGGAAAATGCTCTGGGCAGCCTCCCAAACAGAATGCTTTGCTTGCTCGCCCATTGCTGATGATGAATAAAACATACATTTCGCTGTCTGCGCCTTTGCTCTAGAGGTTTAAAATATATGTTTGTTTTATTTTTATTTTTTTAAATTAAGTGCATTTAGTTATATAGTAGCCTTTTACACTATACAAAATATCAAAACATATCAGTCTTAGTCTTACTCCAAAAAAGAAAGTCTAGTCTAAACTGCTGAGTCACATCCGTTGCCCACAAAACAAGTAGCCCTTGAAAGGTTTCCACCAGATGGGGCATCATCAGGCAGGTGCTGCTTGAAACTATAGCCAAAGATAGATTGGCACACACGTCTGGGCACACCCATTTCATTTAGGTTGACTTATGCAACACTGATGATTGGCATTTCGAAACACTTTCATTTAATCACAATCACTGGCAATTTCCCTAGGCAGCCTTCCAAGCCAGTGTTTTTCAGCTTTTTCTTCTGCTACAGCAGCAGGCAATACATATGCAAATCTAGCTTCGACCCAGCAGAAGACGAGGCTGCTTGGCATTCAACTTCCTTTTTTAAGGTCTATTGTATATGAATTTTTTGCTGTTTCACATACTGTGAATAAATCTGTGGGTTTAAAATCGCTACCAACCAATCAGCTGCCAGCATGAAACATGATGCATTGGCTCGATATTCATGGAAGAACAAGTTAATTGATTTGAATCAGTATTACGCTCCGGTTCATATGGCCCCAGCATGCTTTGCGGTAGGAATGTCCTCAGGAACTAAAGTCCAAGGTATGGAAAATTCTTAGAAAAGACCAAGATTAGGAATTGGGTGGGCTGGCATGTGGATAGGTGCTGAGGTAGGACATGAGCACTAGTGCAAGAGACTTGTTATGTGTCCGACTAGACCACATTTTCTTCGTAGGTTGTTGCTGTGTTCTAATGGTAGATGTGTTGAGGCAAGTCAGGTCTAAGGAGACAAAAGCATAAGTGTCCAGCTAGACTGTATCTTTATCATAGTTGTAGCTGCATTCTAATGTGTTTGGACGGCTAGTCGTGACTGCGGCAGATGTTCACCGAAGTGGTGCGTTATACGTACCTTAGGCTCAGATGGAGCTTAACTTTGATCTCACAGTTCGTTCAGATGGTCTGTGTGAAAAGAGAAGGTACCCTCCTTTGCTCTTCTAGGCACTATGGGCAGACTACCCTCAAAGTCTTCTAAGTGCATTAGACCGGCTACCATAGTACATCTTCTAGGCGTGACAGACGGGCTACCATAAGATCTTGGGATCATAGAATTCTCTCAAATTCAATAGACAGACTACCCTTATAGCCTTGCTATATATCTTCTAGGTTATATAATGGGATACTTTCAGGCATCTTCTAAGTTCAATATCAAGGATATGTGCATATATCTATGTGTGTTACAATGGCTAACTCATAGATCTTCTAAGTGCAATGGATTGGTTATCATCATATATCTTTGAGCGCAATGGACAGGCTAACATAAAGTGCCACAAAAGTGCCCACAACCAAGTCCATCTAAGTGTAGCACACTGCCCACCCTCAAATCTGTCTAACCTTCATAGATCTTCTGAGTGCGATATATGTGCTACCTTCCCAATTTCTTCTAGAGCAGTAAATGTGCTAGCCTTTACAGTTCTTCACATGCAATACACCTGCTAACCTACAATTTCTTCTAATTGCAATACATACACTACACATCAGTGTCTTCTAAGCTAACCTACCCAATTTCATTCTACCAGCTATACGAGTGCCAGCCTTCACAGCTCTCCATATGCAGTACATCTGCTAATCTGAGTACAACACGTGTTAACCTATCCACTATCTTCTACCCCAAATTCATCTCAGTTTGACACATTTTCTACCCCTCAACATACAGCTAAGTGCAATACATTGGGAAAGGGTTCTGGCAATACTGATCCAGTTGGTGGGAAACACGATACCACAATGTCCCAAACTAACCCTTCTCCATTTTCTAGGGGACGCAGTAGGTTAAGGAGGAGACATGAAACTGATAAACTGTGCTTTGTTTGTAGCCAAAAGGAATTTGGCCAGTGAAGTCCCAAAGGTGGCCAAATGGAAGAAGGGAATGGACCACTGTCAAACATTAGTGTTTATTTTCACATAAAATAGTAATTGCACTTTATGTGCTATTTCACTTTTCCGTAGATCATCCAAGATGGTTATGTTAAGAGAACCTGGGGATTCGTCCAGATGGAGACCTATAACAAAAGTAGTTTCAGTCTCAGAGAATCCACTAAGTACATTACTCCAAACTAAGTAGGTTAAAAAAGTCAATGCCTCTTGTGGGACTTATTTTTGCAATGTTCCAACAGAGTCGCCTTAGTATAGCCCCAAGTGCATTCACCGTATGCCACGGTTTTGGTTCTGTATAGACAGACCATGTGATGTATTGAAAAATACCCAATGTTTTTGTCAAAACAAAGCATTTGCTTGTGTCATACACTTTCAATATGAGTGGTCCATGAGAGAGCGCATGAGAAGGGAATCCCAATTAATCATACTTGTGGTACCCGCTCATCTTTTGATTTTGGCACCATAGCACCATATGACCATATGCAATGCTCCCCCCACTTTTCGCGGTACAAGCTACGAAGACCGTTACCCACATAGAGTAGTAGTGAATAAGGGCAACTCGCTACCTTTGGGACATCACCAATGCCAGAGAGTTCAGCTTGCAGATCATTGATGTCTAAGTTGAATGCGAGTGGGGCAGCACACAGCCCTACCATTTTCCTCTACCCAATGGAAACGGTACAGATAGTTCACCATTTAGGCAAGATATTACCTTCATTGTAAGGTAAACTTTTTCCAGAAAGTTTAATAATCTAGCAGGAATTCCTTTGTTCTTCAATACAGACCATAGTTGTTCCCTATCCACAGCCAAACGCTGGCGATGGGTCCATTCCATAATCTATGGTGTGTTACACTCCTAGCATACCCTTGTGAGAATGGAGAAGGAGGCAAATAGCACCTAATAATTCAGCACAAGGCAGAAAGGGTTGCACCCTACACAGATGCATGGTCTGAGTGTATTTGCAGTAATCTTCTTTTTTATTCGATTTTATTAAGTTTTGATATAAGAAGTGGATATAACAGGTTATTGATGGAGTAACATTCGGGTTACATTACTATGTTTTCGTTATATAACTGTTTCCCCCCTCCCGTCCTACCCCCCTTTACAGTGCAATTCACCTTGAGTTCTTTTATAGTTCTTTGTACGTCTAACATCACTTAAAGTCAGATTTGTGTCCCTACAACATGCCTCGGTGCAACGGCCGAAGGGGGGTCTCTCATGTACATTAGAGTGTTTGGCACATTTGGTAATTAGGTCAGAGGTCTATTCCTGGGTTGTGGTAAGTTTCGCCTTCTCCAGTGCTTTGATACATATTTGGACGTGAAGTCTTGCCATAGGGTTTCATATTGTGTGGATTTCCCATGTAGGGCTGCCGTGATCTTTTCCATAACACGTATACTTGTTGCCACATTATCCATTCTTTCTTACTCAGAGTCCCCTCTGCTTTCCATTTTATGACGATGCAAGCGTGGGCAGCTAATAGTAGTGGCGTAATCAGACCTGATGCCCTGATGTAGGTACCTTCATGCTTTTCAAGTCCAAATAGTATCAGTAGGGGAGTTTGTTCACGGTGGATCCCTTCAATTTCTTTAATCCAACCCAGCACTTCGTCCCAAAAAGCCTCTACCTTGGGGTATTCCCACCACATATGCCAGTAGTTTGTGTTGTGTCCGCAGTGTCGCAAACATTGGGGACTCACCATTTGGTACATCATGGACAGTCTATGAGGGTCATATTGCCACCTGTGAAGGAGCTTTATGGCGTGTAATGTGTACTGAGAGGCTATTGATACTTTGAAGGTTCCGTTGCACATCTTAGACCATAGTTATGGGGTAATTTCTATGTTCGTGTCTGTTTCCCATCTGCCTTTAAGGTTGGTAGTGGAACCTTTTCCTGTCTCTGCCAATGTCTTATAAATGGTTGAGATCAAACCCTTCATGTCTGTAAGTGTGTCAAAGAGATTTTCAAAGGGAGTTAATGCCCTTTGTAGCTTTTCTTTACATGGTTCTCTCGTTAGCGCTCCTTTAAGTTGAAGGAAGTGGAAGACTGATAGTGTTCCTATGTCTAGTGCACTCTGTAGGTCAGTGATCGTGATGAATGTTCCCTCCCTCCAGAGTTGGCCAACCCTCTCCGGGCCCACTTCAAACCACACGTTTGGAACCGTGCATGGTCTGGGATTTCTTCTCTAATTCCCGGTGCCCATATGTGGCGCAGTGGAGATGGCCATGTTGTGACCCCGTGCATGCATGGGCTTTCTCGCCAGATTTCCCATATAGTACTGAGGATCGGGTGTTGTAATATTCTACGTGTTCATTTGTTCTTCGGAACCCAGAGCCACTCTGAAAGGTTGATGTGGGTGAATGAAAGGTTATCGAGGTCTAGCCATTGCAGGTGTGTATGATTTCTCAGGTGTGGGATTAGTATTCTTAGTTGAGTCACCATGTAATATCTTTCCAGGTCTGGTAAGCCCACTCCTCCCTTTTCTTTGGGGAGTGTTAAGACATTGTATGCAATTCTTGGTTTCTTCCCTTCACAGAGGAATTGTAACACAGCTCTTTTTGCCTCGATGAAGAATGTTTTGGGGACCTTAATTGGGAGCATTTGGAACAGGTATAGGAATTGTGGGAGGCATACCATCTTTATTGCATCCACTCTTCCCTTCCTTGATACTGTGAGTTTTTGCCAACTTTTAAGGTCGGTGCAGAATTTCTAAAGAAGAGGGGGGGAAGTTGGCTTCATAGAGAGCATCGAAGCATCTTACCAGATTAATCCCCAAATATCTTACTGATTACCCCACTACTATTAGCTGCCCGAGCTTGCATCGTCTTAAAATGTCAAAGGAGTCTGGGGCTATGCTTGTCTCAAATATCTTGTTAACGAGTTTCACTAACAAGGGGAGAAGGGGGGAGAGGAATGTTTTGTAAAAGCCAGATGTGTATCCATCATTGCCAGAGGCTTTTCCCAGCGAGAGTCTTTTCACAGCTGCTTCAATTTCCTCTGGGTTGATCGGAGCGTCCATAGTGTCCGCCTCCTCCCGTGTTACTCCAGTCATCTCTATCCCGGCCAAGTAGTCTCTTCATTGCCCTGTCTTGCCTCGGATTTATATATTGTTGGTAATACTGTGCAAACATCTCTGGGATGTTAGTGCTCTGCTCGACCCGGCAGTCTCCCATTTCTTCGCGAATGGATGCCACCCACCTTCCCTCCCTTTGTCCACACAGCCTGGCCGCTAAGAGGGTATCTGCTTTATCCCCTTTCTCGTAGTATTTTTGCTTGAGGAGTGTTGGGCGTCCTGACCCACGTTTAAGCTACCATGCTACAACATTTGGTGCTGTGGGCTTAGAAAATTCAAGATGGCGGAAAACCCACATGTGCGCCGAAATCCAGGAAAGCTGCGCAGTTTGTGCGCCCACCAAAATGGTTGCCTCACTTGCCACCCACCAGTGCGAGAATGAAAGGCCGGGTTGCCATGAGGGAAATGGGTTGCCAAAGGAAAAACAGTAGCGCCGGTTAGCTTCAAAGCGCTTTAAAACCACCATTGGACTACCCGCACAGTAGTCTGAAACCATTGGGAATGGCAATGCTGGTTGCCAAATGCAACCTAGAATTGTGAGGAATTCATTTCTTAAATCTCAAAAATGGGTGCAGTACCAGTACTCACCACTATCCAAAAGCCGGCGTTTTAAAACCACCCTGTGTTTCTCTGAAGGCAGGCTCAAAATGCCTATTTTCAAACATTGCAATATGTGCAAAATATTCACTGAACACCAGCAGACATTTGGCAGAATGGAGTTTTGTGTGCCTACAAAATCTGTGAAATGAAGATCATAAGACAAGGTTTATAACAAGACTGGCTGAGCTGTGGATTGCAGCAGTTTAAGTTGCACTGGATTTAAAGACACTAAAATCGAAAATGTTTAGATTAAATGAGTGACCTATGTTTGACTGTCAGATAGGTTGTAACTGTTGAAATGTCATAGTTTTGCACTTGGAATCAGCCTTCTAGCTGCATGTGTAAAATTGCAAGTTAAGTTAAAAAGCAAAAAAAAAAAAATGACAGTTAGCTGAAGGTCTGGCTTAAGGAACTTGATTTTGCTTGACAGCTACCCCCATCAGGAGTGAAACTTGAGTCACAGCTGTGTTCCCAGGCAATCTTCCTTTTGTGGCCACACTAAGGATATGCCATCTATCTGATAATTGAATTACCTGTGCTCTACAGGAGCTCTGAACAAAGCCCTCTTCACTCAGGCAAAGGTTTTATTACAGCAGTCGTAAAATGTAGCTTCCTCTTGGCAGGAGCTGGGAGGGGCACTGCCTGTGAGAGCAAGCTGGCTTGGCAGAACTGGATAAACCAGTATTTCTACCTTGTGCTGAGAGGAAACCACACCCCTTTGGAGCCAGAACATAACTTTAAAAAGATGGATCATTCATAGAGCGGACATGTGAAAATTTTATAAATGATACCATAATTCTTGTGATTTTTCTGCCCACAGTTTAAGAGGTTTTTAGAACCGGTGGTATGTTCAGGGGGGTTTTAGCGGAAAAGTGGATATTACTCTAAATGTGTGCATGTTAAAAATCTAATGTCCATACTTCCTGCGCACATGTATGTGAAGTTGGGTCAATGTCAGAAATTGAAAAATCAGTTAAAAAGTCAAGTATGTGCCATTTCTGAATGCAAGCTCCTAGAAACAGCAGATTTGGACAGAGACATGGCTAAATTCAGCCACACCATGTATATGTAATTTCAAGCAACTGTGTAACTGTGAAATATGTCTTTTATTATCAAATATAGAATGTGTGCAATCTGACAGGGGAGTGCCCTCTTGGCAAGCCATAAAATGACATCCCTCTGACTCACAGTTCATTCCCCAATCAAGCGGAGGAATGGAAGCTGGACCAATGACAAGTGAGAGGGGCAAGTCTAGTGATGCTGCACACACACCCACTTGGAGAACATATAAATGGACCACTGAAACTTAGGTAGAGACCTTCAATTCCATTTGCTGCAACGCACTCTGCCGGAAAGATCCATACTTTACCTCCATCAAACCTTCAGAGAGCCAACATAGAGACTTCAAATCTATCAATATTCAGAACCAGAGGCAGAGCAGAGAGACCCAGACCAGACCGCTGTTAGCAGTGCTGTACCCAGAGAGAAAGCAGTGCTGTACCCAGAGAGAAAGCAGTGCTGTACCCAGAGAGAAAGCGGTGCTGTGCCCAGAGACCGTCCGAAGTCCAGACCTGTTGACCAGATCGTGACAAAGCCGCTTTCCTGTTTAAAATCTCTTGTGAGTACCGCCAAACTGTACCAAACCAAAGCTCTTAGTTTAAATTCATCTAATTCAATCTATTTAACCTAAGTAGAACTGCCCGATAGCTCCAAATCGGTCACCTGTCATTCTAGTAAAAAACTGTCACTTGTCATTTTGAGCTTTTAAAATTTGCAAAACCAAAAACGACCTTCACAAAATCGCTCATATCTCCGCGACCGGAGCTAGAGACTTGCAGTAACTTTCATTTGGAAGCTGAGATCCTAGGCTTTCCTAGGACCCCAAAACGGTAGAGATAGTCCTTGCGGTTCCTCTGTAATAGCGCTCGGCGCATCCGCGAATTTTACCGCGATTTGCAAATTTCTTCACGTGTAAAAAGACAGCAATTTTGCTTTCCATTTGCCAGAAATTCGTTTAACCTGCTAACTATCCCTGCATCATTGCTAGTGTGAGCCTGGACTAATAT
The DNA here is from genome assembly GCF_040938575.1 of Ambystoma mexicanum. NCBI lineage: Eukaryota > Metazoa > Chordata > Amphibia > Caudata > Ambystomatidae > Ambystoma > Ambystoma mexicanum. The sequence goes on along the minus strand of NC_090931.1, from coordinate 1,408,871,712 downwards.
TAACTAGATACCACTCACCCTGAACCTCTGAAAGGGAATTAAAAGCATTTCCAGCATATTTCTCATCCATTGCCAGCACATATCAAAGCAGTTTGGGCCTGTGTTTTAAACTTCTGTAGTGTAAGCTTGCTGGGGGGTTGAACTGAATTACATTGATTGCATTTCTGAGAACTGTGTGTTTTCCTTCCATTTCCTTGCATTGCATAAAGAGGGGGGGAGTGAGTAGCCAGAGAAAAGTGATGACATTGTTTGGTTGAAATCATATTGAGTATTTTCTGTACTGCATTCATTGAATATTGCATCCACCTGAGCTTACCTAAAGCATTCTTTACCACCTTCTTCTTTTGTTCCTATTTACCAGTGTGCTACCTTATCCATTTCATGTCAACTCATTAGTGATTATAAAGAAGTGTGCGAGTGCCAGATTCTCCGTTGTTAATATTTACCATATCAGATTAAGTGTGATATTCGATTATTAATTTATTATAAAGTGTGATATATATATTTTCAATTATCAAATGAACCTTTTAAGCTTGCAAAACAGAACTACTTCTTGGCTCAGTGGGGTCAGGGGGATTCCAAGAGAGGGGTGTTATATAGGGGTAGTCATCCAGAACGCATGAACTGGACCTAAAGATATATCAATAAGGGTTTTCATTCAGTATTCTAGACTAGGCGTTAACTTAGCTGTAGTGCTGAATTGAATCCTCTTACAGGAGTTGGAGCTTCCTGACCGCTTGGCCTTCTGTTTGCCGTAATCTTAACTGGGTTTGAGTAGTGTATATAAAAAAATTGCCAAAACACTTCTTTAAACCCACAAGGTTTTACCCTGAAACAGTCTTATTCACTCACAGTCTGGGACGTTCAGTAGCTGCACACTTCTTTCTTGTTTCTTAATCGCTATTGTTGCAGTTAGCTTCCTCTTATGCTGTTTTTCCTGGTTCATGGGCTACCCTTCAATCTGGGTCTCTGGGACTGAGTGCACTTGCACTTTAATTCTAGGCAGTCAAGGGAGCAAGTGAGGGTGGGTACACTGCTTCCAGGCAAGGCTCCAGAGTGGCCACCGTGGCTGCAGCATTTTTAGTTGGTTTCTGGGCTGAGTTCGATACTGTACTTCTGCCTGCTTCGACAACTCCACTTTCTAATCTGCACACTTTGTCCATCTACTTAGCAAGTCATACCAGTCTCTTGCCAAAGGAAATTTCCTTTGTTCATCCTAGACTCTTGCCCTCTCTATCACTCCTTTCCACCTTTATACCTCTCCCCACATGCACAATTCTGGTGTATGTTGTGTCTCTCCCTTTCTCTCTTTTCCCTCTCCCCACCTCCAGCCTTATCTCTCTTATCCACTGCATGGTCACTTTCAGTATCTTCCCCAACCACCACTTGGTCTTTCAGCTCACCCTTTAATTCTTTCTCCCTCTTTGAGATATCATCCTCTCTGTTCCCTCATTGTGTGTTATTTCACCCCTTCTTCGGACTTACTACTTCCAATTTGCTCCCAATCATAGCTTTATTCTTTGCCCGTGCTGCTGGCCTTCTCTATCTCTACAAACTACTACTCTCATTTCAAGCTTTTCTACCGCTCCACCTGATCAATCTCCTCTATCCCGCTCTCTCCCTCTTCCTGTGCTGTCCCTCCTCTCCAGCCTCCCCATATTTGATCCATCTGTTTTTTCTCCTCTGCCGCCTCTTGTCTGGCCTTCTCACTCCAGATTTTTTTTCTTCCATTTCCAGTGCCCCCTCAGACTTCTTCAGCTTAACTGCCTCCATTTGTGTGACATTATTAGTCTCCATTTTTATCTCGGTGGATTTGAATGATTTGTGGCTTCCTTACCACTTTGCCATCCCACTCCCCTTTCTTCCATGAGGATATCTAGGCCTTCTTTAAGGCTGGCAACCATCTTCTTTTTCCAGATTCTTGGGAATCTGAACAGAACCACTACAGTTATCATTGTAGAGCTCTGCTGTCTGCTTCCACATGCAATACTGATTTGAAGCGAGGCACACATGGTCTCATTCTCATGCTCGCTGGACAAATAAAACATAACTCTCTTGCTGCCATTCTCATGTTTTCATATTGAAGACTCTAGAGCTAGGGAAATAATACCCTAAGGTGCTTGGGAGGGGTGGGGGTCTCACACTACTGTTGCACATGGTTTTGGATCCTGTTTACAATCTCAGGTTTTAGCAAGACAATTATTTCTCCACAGGTTGGGAGTCCTCATTGAAGACACACACATACTGTTGGATCCAGGTAACACGCCCTTGCCACATGAGGGCAGTGTTATGGCAGGGAATCCTTCCATCTCCATGCCCAGGCTTGTCATTGCTTAGTGGATAGCAGCACCGCGTACCCCTGTTATTTTGGAAACAGAAGAATAACGACACATCTTTATATTTAACAAACATTTGTAACTATGAATCATATATGCTCAATTTCGAAGACTGAGGATTATGATGTGAGGGTAAAATGGCTGTGACATCTGTCACTCCATTCAAGTCTAACATCTGTCATACTTCCTAGTTTGTTGAATTTTAGAAGGTGAAGGGTTGAGAAGGAAAGCTGGGCCTTACGGTTAAAGGATGACTGTGCACATACTCTTACATCCATATAAAATGTGTATGTAAAGGTTTTTTTCATCTACAGAGGTATGTATAATCTGCAGCATATTATAGGATGTACCATTTAATAACACTGGGAATTATCTGTTTAACTTTCTGTAAAGGCTGTAGTCGAAAATATAATAACGGAGACGAGTGCCAGCTGGTGAAGCTGTCAGGATCTCTTTGGCAAGGTGCACTCTGGTCTAGTAAATTGGAGGCTCTTTCCTCCACTGGATCGAACTCAGCAGGGTCTTAGATTAGCTGGAAATCAGGCACTAAAACCAACTTCCCTTCCAGGCTATGTATCTAGCGCTGATGCACTGGAGTGGCTTCACTTCTAATAGATGAGATTGCACGAAAAGATTAAACCTAAAATGCTGAATGCACGTTTACATTGTTTGCATCGAAGCCCATAATACCGAACAGGGTAGTGTGGGGTTGCGGGGGTGTCCTCCGCTTCCCCAGTTTGGTATTATGGGCTGCGGGGGTGTCCCCTGCATACATTAAAGGCAGTGCGGGGGACAAACGGGCAAAATCCCAAATTATCCAATTACAAAATGTGGGCAAGTGGGCTCCGCAATTTTGTAATTTGATCTTTTGGGATATGTTATTTTGACGTCCATCCCTAATTGATCTTCTGTGTGGTGCTGTTTGAGAATGATTGGTGTTCCTTCTGCTTCAATCACGTTCCTAATCTGTCTGGTTCCTTGTCTGACTCCTGAGCAGATTATCTATTTTATAATTGGATTATGCCTCAATTACTTTCTTAATTCCTCGCACATCAGAGACACCCTGATGTGCCATACTATTTTTTGTCAAACGCATCATTCAACATTATTCTGGTTTGTTTAAACCCCATTGGTCACTGCTTCCTGGGGAGTTTACTAACATAAACCTCCAATTGCCTCATTGACTATGGGCAATGAAAACCCTAGAGGAGGTGTGTTTAGCTTCATGTTCATTTCCTTCTTTCCTTTGAAAATATTCCTTTTCTGACATCACAGGTTGTTTGTCTACCTTCCATATTCTTCTAAATAGTAACACATATTTATAATTAGCACCCGGGGAGGGGGGCGCAGCCAATCAGGCTCTGCTGATCACGGCTGAAACCTCTAATCTGAGCCACAGAACCCGCTGGCTGCCTCCCCACACTGCAGCGCCATTCCCACCCTCTTGTTTCTTTATTTTTTTACTATTTCCCGACCGTCTCCTGCCCTACTTACTTGAGTGTTTTCCGCCACTTCACCACCTCTCACTTTTCCACGCTGCCATGGTAATGGAGGAGGGGCTCCGCATGGAGCCCCTCCTCCATTACCAAGGCAGCCATTTTAACAAACTATGTTGATTCATTGAGCGGGACACACGTGGCGTCCGATTTAATGAAAAAAAATCATTTTTTATTTAAAACCCTGAGTTACCACTTTGGTAACCTGGGGTGCTAATGGCTTTAGCACCCCGTTCCAAGGGCTGGAAGAGGGGCAACGTCCTGATGCGCTCTTTATAGGCTCTCACTTCGCTCAGACCTATAACTCGGGCTGCTGGGCTGTTACCCCTGTTCCAGCCCTTGGAACGGGTTGCTAATGCCATAGAATGTCCGGTTTAAATCACAATTATTCTTAACATTTTTTGAAGCAGGGAGGTAGAAATACCCAAATTATCCTTGAATGTAGATTCTAACTTGAATGGCAACTGGAGGTTAGCTCAGGGGCAACGTGCTGGCCTTGTAAGCAAGGCAAGACGACACTAGAAACTTTGGGGTATTAAGCATGTTTTAAATAACATATAAACATGTATTTTCTGAAAATGCAAAGCATAAGGCTAAGAAACATGTGCCTTTAATATCTCTGACACATTTTCAAGCAACCAGTGATGTGTTTTTCGGATGTATACGAATTGTTCGTTTGCAAATTGCTCGAATTACAATTGACCTTTTCACAATTGACCGAATTGTGAAGGTCAATTGTAACATATATGCGGGGGGGGGAAACCCCCCGCAACCCCCACCCAACCCAAACCCGCCCCAAACCCTTATATATATATATATATATATATATATATATATATATATATATATATATATATATATATATATATAGATATAGATTACCAAAGCGAGATATATATATATATATATATATATATATATATATATATGTGCGGTCAATTGTGAAAAGGTCAATTGTGACCCTTTAAATTCGTGCAATTGTGCATTCGAACAATTGCAAATGAACAATTCGGGTAATACCGGTTTTTCAGTGTCATTGATTCTCTCATTGCACAAACAGCCTTGCCTTTGGAATGCCTCTATAGACCTGATACTTTGCACTGCTGTCTTCCCAGATCACAGGTCCTCCTATAGCTTGAAGTGGACTGTCTGTAATTCTAATGAATGCTTTTGTGTGAGAGGTGGAATATGGGACCCCAGAGACTGGTAATATAACCAGTCAGGATTCACCTACAACAGGAAATTATTAATTCTATGTAATGGTTGTTTAACTTCACAGGTGGAATATGGTCCCCGGACCAAGGAATCTCACTGGTCAGGGCCCATCTACTTCTACAAATAATGCATCTTACAATGCATTTTGCAAGAATAGGACTCAACATACTTTCTTGTCGAAAGTGCTGTTTGAAAGGGTTTATGTGTCAGGATTATTTAGTCAACCCAGAGTGTGTTGTTGTTTTACTAGAACTAGCAGATTAACAAATGGACATCTGCTTCTAGACACCTTTCAGCACGGTTTGTAAAGTGTGGCTAAAGGAATCTAGGTACATTTTCAGGGCACATTAACAGATTTTGTCTGTTTAACACAAACATTATTTTGAACTGACTTTGGACCAAGTGTTAGCAACGAATTTGCATTTCCTTTTGAAATCAAAAAGTCAACTCTTTATATAACATCTCAATTACTAAGTGAATGAAATGTGCTGGAAACATAATCAAACATACTTGAATAATTGAATGGAAAACATTAATATGTGTATTATATTTCCTGGGCCTTATGTGTATATGTGATAAGATGACAACTTTTCATTCTTGCTTACGCATGCATGTACAAGTTGTATGACACAAAAACCTATACTGTTATGCATGGATGTTTTCCCTATTAATTTACCTAACTTCCTACCTCATTAAATGAGCAGTCACTATGTTATTCCTTATATAAAGACCGAACAATACATTCCAATATGGCCTCTAAGTTGATCTGTAAAAGGTTTTCCAGTGGTGCTTCATCTTCAATGAGGGACTATTGAGGGAAGGCAGGAAAGTGTGTATTAATATTTCTGCCAATGGGCAGAATTAAACATTGCGTGCCCACTGAAACTCCACAGTGATATACTCATTCTGTGTTCCTCTTATTTCTGCTTCCTGAAACTGGTGTGGAAACAAAGTCCTGACCCAAATCAGGATAGATGAGGGCTTCATTTATGTCATGGTGCAGTTGTAATTTCATGATTGGAAGTGAGGGTGCCTTGTTTTTGGTTGATGGTTACGTACTTATGTTGCTTGGTTCAACCACTATAGCTGTGCAGGGTGGTGGATTACATTGCATGGCAGTTAAGCAGGTGTGTGAGTGGGAAATGCAATTGGAAGTCTCCGTTTTGGGCTGCAGTTGATTGTTTGAAAGTTTGTTTTTGAGGTTCTCCACTTGGGCAGCAAATCAAAAGTTCCTCTTGGCCCTTTCCACTTCTGCCCCTCGAAATGTTTAACTGGCGAAACAGGGGTTCCCCAAATCCCAGTACACTCAGCCTGGAACTGCATTCAGCCATTATTTTCCTTTTTTCTACTCCGCTGTATCAGAACTTCTCAAACAGATATTTACAAAACAAAATATGCCCCTTGGCACCTACTTGAACTCCGGGGAACATCAGCAGTACTGAAATGCTGATATAATGTTGAATGGCAATTCTGTTCTTGCAGTCCAACTATGGCCGGCTATGCTTGATTATATCAAACAGACTCTCCACTTGGATTTTGAGGCTTTGAACTGCATTCCAAGTAAACATGTAATGCTCCACATAGTGGATGGTTAGTGCATTTTATTCTCTTTAGTTAATGTTACATGGCACTTTACAAAGTAAGTGTTACTCTTACACTTTTATTCTCCTCAAAGAGTTCACCAAATTTGGCAACTGATCTGTCTAGATCCAAACATTCATGCCAGATACGGCAAAGTTATATCAATGTTTGCAATCATAAAATCATTGCTGAAAAAAGCGTATTTTTTCATTTCTTTTCCATTTTGTTACAATAATCACATTTTCGCACTGGATATCTCAACATTGATTCCTTTGATATTCAAGTGTTTTGGAAATAGCCTTCATCAGTAGGTTGTACAAACTGAATAATTTTGGAAAACCAGATCAGCCAAACCCGAGATTTTCATGTTTTATGAAAAAAGGGATCTATAATACACACACACACACACACAACATTAGTCAGCCATGAACAGTAGGGTTGGTGGGACAAACTGATATGTCAAAGTAGGGCCACTGTACATGCACAGTCAGGTTTGAGGGACAAAACAAAATGAAAAATGTACCATGAATTGAAAAATACCTCTCAAACGTCAGAGGCGATGTGCCGTATTCAAGATCCAGTTAGGGCCACTGTACACATGCACTGGGGTTGGAGGGACAAAACAAAGTTTAATATATATATATATATATATATATATATATATATATATATATATATATATATATATATATATATATATATATATATATATATATATATATATATATATATATAGTGAAATGAATAATATTCTCAAAATGCACCAAAGCATCTGCAACCCCAATACACACACAAACTTATTTTGCCATACACAATAAGGCTGGAGAGACAAAACAAATTCATTGTTTTAAAAATGGTTTGTAATCTATCACCTCTGAAATCAACCATTGTAACCACCCTCTTTAGAAAAAGCGCCTAGATACCCCTGGGCTCGGTGCGCTATACAAATGACCGAATAAATAAATAAATAAATAAATAAATAAATGCATTCTGCAAAATGTACAGAATTGATTGCCACACTAAACACGCTTTAGGGCTATTATACTTGCATTTTGAGGGTGGAGGGACAAAGCAAAATGAAACATATACCTGTCACCAACCGTCACCATCCCATGGCTGATAGGTGCTCCCCGTGGCCATGCACGCCTGCTGGTGCTTGCCCAGGAGTTTGAGAAGTACAGGACAAACCAGGGACTACAATCCAAAGTGGTACCAGTACGGGCCTGCGTCATTGTACTGCGCACGCGCAAGGACATTTGCTTGCCTTCATTCGAGCTAGCCCTCCAGATGTGGAAGAAAAAGCGGCCGGCTGACTATGAAGAATTGCTTCACAATTGTGGCTGCATCTCGTTATTTGGCGTTCCGATCAAAACATTTCGTTGCGTGTTCTCTGACATCCTGCATTAGGAAGTTTCATTCTGTGGGTCTGGACTGTTTTATTTGATCTTTCGGTAATGCACCATTAGCAGGTAGCTCATTCTGACCCTGGTCCCTGGCCTCCTTACTGACTTGCTTGGTTTGTTTGCTCGTGTCCTGTCTTGTAACCTGATTTAGGAATGCAATCGAACCACGTTGTTTGGCCCCTGCTCCTCCGTGGCAGCCCCGGGCTCCTGCCTATGCCGGTCCTCTTAATAGTGACATAGACCAAATCAGGACATTTTCAGCGAGTAGTGAGTTGTGCAGGACTTTCTCTGTCTCTCTGATTCTCACACAGCATCATCTTGGATTTCTCTGGACTGTCTCCTGACTTCGCTTTCCTTGTGGATTTGGGACACCGCTCTCTGAACTGTCTCCTGACCTGATCTTTCTTGTGGACAGGGTGCACACTCCCTGGACTATCTCCTGCGTGACTCTGTGTGGGGATTGGATTCCACTCCATCACATCTTTGAGGCCCCTTGGACTTGTCTCTGCATCCTTATTAATATTAGATGTGCTCTACTCTCTGAGTTCCAGCCTTGTTCCATTCTGGAGAGATGCCTGCAGACGTAGGGCCAGATTCATGGAATGTTTTGCACGGTTCAAAGTGACTTTGCACTGCCGACACAAACCCTGATTCATGGAACTTTGCAAAGTGTATTTTGGCAGTGCAAAGTCAGTGCAATGTCATTTTATACTGCAAACATGACTTTGTATTGACTGTGCACTGCACAGTTCCACGAGTCATGGTTTGTGTCAGCAGTGCAAAGTCACTTTGCCCCGTGCTAAAAAAATCCATGTATCTGGCCCTTACATGTAATGTTTAGTTTCACAGTCAGCTGCGGGCAGTCACCTCTGACCTATAGATTCATGGTGAAGAATGCACACCTAGATTTACAGGCACCTAACCTACTCCTCTAAGGTACTGTGCTTAAAAAAAGGGGGCGAGACAAACACTGATATAGTTCACTGACTACCGTAACCTTTGCTTTGTTCTCTTGCAGTCTGGGAGTGAGTTGAGTGGCATTCCTCCCACCTGTAACGCTTACATATATTCTACAAAATACACAAACCTCCTCAAACACGTATTCAGCTATGTGCAATAGGGTGAGAGTGACAAAATTAAATGAAAACATTCGGAGAAATTAAAAAATATTCCCCAAAACCTGCACAATCAGCTGCAACAACCAATCTGTGCCTGCGTGTGTGCACACACACACACACACACACACACACACCTCCCCCCCCCACCACCACCCCCTCTCCTAAACAAACGCAAAAAACACCAACATGAAAAACATTCAAAAGAGGAAAATGATTCTGCAGAACCCACAATGTGATCTGCTGCACCAAACACCTGGCTGGGATGTCCTGTCCTGCTTGCACAGTAGGGCCAAAGGATCGTGGCACCCAACACAAGCCTGCCAGCACAACTTATGTACAAATCCAACCACCATTTCTTAAACCATCTAAAGGGCCCGATTCACAAAGATTTGCACTAGAGCAAATGAAAAGATGCCACTGAGGTTTTGTCATTTGAACTTACTTCCTTTCACGAACATTTTGAAAGACTAAAACTTGCACACATGTGGAAACATCTCACTTTATTTCCCTCTTGGAAAGTCTAACTGTGCCTGAATTTCATCCATGTGGGCCACAAAAGAGAGAAGCAGTGAATAAAACCTCGAATAACCTCCCCCTGTTCTGTGTGAAAGATGTGTGAGCATCAGGAGGAAGTTGTTTCTCGTAGGCCCTTGTCCAAGACAGTGTGCGTTTTTGACAAATGTGTGAACGACAGAAGCAACTTTGAGATGCACTCATGCAAATATGAGGAAGACACATTTGCTCACAGGCAACTCACGGATGCTCAGGGCATCTACAGAGTTGCTGCAGTATTAGGCTTTGGGAATCCGTCATAAGGTGGCGCTGTACGATTTCCAGGACTTCGCCTCCACACACTTCACCAAGTTCACAGTAAAACTCAAAGTGTGAAGTCTTTGGCAGGCACCATTAAACAACTGAACATAGGGGTTTGCAAGCAATAAAGGAGGAGTATGTGATATCAGCATGATAAATGCTGCTTCCTTTACTTGAGCAAACAGCTGTTTCTGAAAATCAATGTCCACTAACTTACATCCATTGAAACAAGGACGCAGAGAAATAGTCCCACAATATACTGAGCACTGAAATAAATAATCAAAAAACGATTACTTCCAGGTCAGAAACGGATGATTTGGATGAGCATGTCTTGCGCTGCAGGCTGCACTGTACACCACTCCCAGGCTTGTTATTCTCTCCTGAGTGGCTTGCAAAATGTGGCTCTCCAGATTTTGGACTACGGCTCCCATGATCCTTCACCGTTGACTGCTGCATAGGGTTGGTGGGAGTTGTGGTCCAATACATCTGCAGAGCCAAGGGTTGCAGACCACAGGCCTAGGGAATGGTAGCTGACTACATCCTCATTAGTTAAATAATCTGGATGCATCATTTGTTCTGCTCTGCGAGCATCACATATGTTCATACTAAAGCATAGGTAATTACTAATTGCATGTATTACAACTAATGAAGTTATTTTGCCAAGCAGAGGGTCTTCAAGCTGGCCCACCCGCCTTATTCATGGAGAACATTTCGTGTGGGAGCAGTGCAAGCACATCCTTTAGGGTAGGCACGCAAGTCTAGGCGCAATGTTGGCCCTTATTCGTGGAATTCTTTGCACGGATCCAAGTGACTTTGCACTGCCGAAAAGTGACTTTGCACGGCCGACACAAACCCTGATTCATGAAACTGTGTAAAGTGTATTTTTTCAGTGCAAAGTCAGTGCAATGTCATTTTGTGCTGCAAACATGACTTTGCCCGGACTTTGCACTGCAACAATACACTTTGCACAGTTCATTGATTCAGGGTTTGTGTCGGCCGTGAAAAGTCACTTTAAACGTACACAAAATTCCACGAATCAGGCCCTAAGTTTCCTCGGTGAGCTAGCGAAGGGAACGCTACTTGGGCGCAGAATGGTTCAAAGAAAATGAAGACGTTGGACTCCACATGTTTCAGGGACTCTATTGGCGATGGAAGAAAGGAGATCCGCCACTGTAAATTGTGCAAAAGAGAATATAATCAGCTGTACCTGTTTAAGGATGGCAAGGCTTAGGTAGGGACAGTAAGTTAGAGTGTCTATTGAATGGCAGCAACGAGGGTACCAGAGAGCTCCTGGGGGTATCCTTGTAGGATGTGTGCAATACAATGGATGTACAATGCATAGCTGACTTAGTAATAGAGGATAAAGCAGGAAAAGATAATGGTGTCCCCGGAATAAGAAACTCAGCTTCGCAGATGACCTACTAAGGGTGTGCTTGGGTTCATTTCGGAGTGACACATTCTTTAAAAGCTAAAGGGCTGTTATTCAGGAAAAAAACAGGCATTTCTCTGGGAGTGTGGGGGAGAACATCTCGTGAATGGAAAGAGTGTGAGAGGTGTGAAATGTCAAGCATTTCCCCCACGTGCACCATTAACTCCAGCCTACCACTGGGCGAGGCAGTGAGGGATGTGTCTGGACTTTTCAACTTTCTGACTTATCATTTGCTGTATTTGGTCATTTAGCATGGCATACATGGCAAATTATAAGTCGTACAGAGAATGGACCCGGGGCCAAGGCAATAGACATCTTGTTAATAACTATGTCATTAACTTTAATTTATTTATTTGTATCGCGCCGGTCACCCTCAGCGTTTTTGCATTCAGGCCTTAACAGAATCCCAGCTATCAATTAGCTGCTACACACAGCCATCTTTCTCTTCATCCATCCTGCTCTGCCCACTTTTTAACACTTCATGCTATTGGTTGGAGACATTTTGTTTTGCAGATCCTCATTACCGTGGCGTATTAGGATTTGGTTGTTCACTCTCCATTATTCTTTGCCTGGAATGTGGAGGATGAGGTTGCATCGTGTTTCTTATCATAATCATAGAATCCATGATATTGGATCACGCACAGATCTCAATTCAGATGGATTGGTCCTCGTCACCTCAAGGTGATAGCTCCACCTATACACCTCATGTCATTGCACCCATGATTCTCATTAGTTAGCCCGCCCTCACTGGGAGGCCATACACGTATGACTCTTGGAAGGTCGAGCTCGACTTCTCTTCCCTACATCCAATTCCCTTTGTGCTCCCAATATTCACAATCTATGTAGGCAACTCTTGGCTCTGTCACGTCTGGCAATTGGCTTGTCACTTCTAGATTAATTTCCCCTGGGATTGGCAGGGGACAGCTGAAAATATGAACTGGAAATCAAGTCTCCATGCTTCAAGGGTACTCCACTTCTTGGGTCCATCACACAACAGTGCTCTGACTATACACCAACAACTGCTGCATACTAGAAACAGCCATCACTGGAAAATGCTGATTCTCAGAGGCATTTCATTTTCTCTCTCCCTGATCAACATTCCATCTGAACCAATGCCAAGACCACGCATGCCTCCCACGTGACGACAACCATACTCCTTCCATCCTGTCATATCCTCGCAATCACCCATCTGTCTGGTACTTATTCTTTAAGTCTTGCTCTCCCTCTCTACTTTTCCCTTTTTTTTCCTCCTCGGATCGAAGTCTGGTTACTTCGACTGGGGAACTATATACCATTTGCTGGACAATCCTGCTTGCCATACTACTGTGGTGATTGGCACACTACAAAAGCTTCTTACATAACGTAAACTTAATGTACCCCCGGGTTTAAAAACAAAGCCCCCGGGGTTACATAACTCAAATAGAAAGCACCCAACCACATATTTCTTTGTAGTATTTTATTAATAGGTGGGAGGGAAATGTAAAAATTGTGTACGAAGATTTGCACGCCGCATTTTGTTATTTGTGCCACTTCTTTTGAAATGTTAACTTAATAACAGGTTTGCCATTAGGTGCTTCAATATCCTGCACAGTAACTCATACACACCCCCGCCTCTCAAAAACTCAGAGATGCTCCTTGAGGAGTGTGACCATCTTCTGCTTAATGTTTTGTTGTATTTTACTTTACTGTTTACTTTTTTATGTCTGCGGTTGTCACTGTACTACTTTTCCAACCACAGGTCCAGTTTCCCCCCTGCATAGCCCCTTGATACATGGTGCCATAGAGAGTGGTAGGACTTCCCTTATTTATACGGCTGCTCTAAGGCCAGCGCTTTACCAATGTTGTTCTACTACTACCAGTGTTAAATATAAAAATAACTCCTACTATCACTACTACTATAACTAATACTACTGCTACTACTACTACCCAATTAATAATAACAATCATCATGTTAATAATAACAATATCATTAACAATAACATCACAAGCCTTTACTCCTTGAAACTGGTTTGTCTACGGCATAACTTTCTACTTAATAAAGCATGTATATGTCTTCTACTGCTATTATTAATACTTCTAATTATGATAATAATACTACATCAACCACTACTTTCAATGCATATGGTACTAATACTTCTACTGCTATTCTTATTACTACTAATAATGTTATCATTATGAAAATAATACATTATATTGATAATTATACTGATACTAATATCTATCTCCATCTCGAAGACTTTGACCTTGACGTTCTCACACTCACTGAGACGTCTTTCACTGCCAGCTATGTCACTGCTTTCGACACACTCCTCCCTGAGGGTTACAAGGTCCTCTACAAGTCCAGGCCTTATTTGCTTGGAGGTGGAGTGGTCTTAATCTTCTCTGATTGGATCCCTGCTGCTATCATTCCCATCCAGTCTTACTCCTCCTTTGAATGCCTTGTGTGCAGGCTTGGTATCTCTCCAACTCTTTTGTTGACTCTTGCCACCATCTACAGAACACCTGGTCTGGTTGCCCTCTTCCTCTTGGAGTGGGCTGACCTCACCTCTTCCCATCTTGCCTCTACCTCCAAACCTCTCCTCCATGGTCACTTCAATATCCACCTCGACTCTCCTGAGTTGGCAACTGGACACTTCTACAACCTGTGTGCTCTTTCCCTCACCATTCATCCGTACGGTCCAACTCACCCTGCCGGACATACCTTGGATGCTCTTATCTCCTTTGACATTCCTATCTCCAACCTTCTCACTACACCTCTTTTCTGGTCTGACCATTCCCTCCTGTCCTTTCATCTGGATCTCTTAGGTCTCCCTGCTAAGCCTCTGCCTGCACTGCCTGTCTCCTTCTCCGTCATTCGAATGATGAAGCGAGTGTCAGTTGCTGCCTTTGCTGCCACTTTCATTCCCCCACCCACTCCTGCCATGGACTCCCGCACTAACTCTGCCATTGCTAATCTCCACCTTTCTATCGCCAAAACCCTGGATATCCTTGCCTCTGTTATGAGGATCTGACTGAAGCCTACCTTCAAGTGCTACACCTGGTATGACTCTGACCTAGCCTCTCTGAAACGCAAGTGCATAGGGGCTGAGCGGTGGTGAGCATCAGACACATCCTCTGACAAACAGGCCTGTTGCCTGCTCCAAAGGCAAAACAGACTCTCCATACACTCACAGAAGAGGGCTCACATCCAAGCCTGCGTCTCCGGGCCTCTAACAACTCTGGCAAACTGTTTAAAATCTGCAAGGAACTCGCCAATCCTTCTGCAGTCTCCACATCTCTGCTGCCATCCCAGACACTCTGTACTTTTCTGGCCTCCCACTTTCTTTCTAAAACGCTGGAAATTCTGTCCTCACTCTCATCTACCCCCTCCCACCTCCCTCCTCTGCTCTCAAGCCTCCCTTGACTCCCTTCTCCCCTTCTGTACTTCTCATTTCCTTCTCACCCATAGCACCGGGTGAGGTCTCTAGACTAGTCCTCTGTATGAAATTGTCCTCCAAACAGGTGCTCCCCTGCTCGTCCAGAACTATCAAGTACAACAATACCTCCCTTGCACCTTGCCTTGCTGATTTCTGTAACCACTCCTTTGGCACCAGCTCCTTCCCTCTACCCCTCAAACACTTCCTTGTGCAGCCCCCCCTTAAAATGCTCCCTGCTGACCCCTCCTGCCCTGGTAACTATTGTCCAATCTCCATTGCCCGCTTCCTGGGCAAAATCCTGGAGAAGCTGGCCATCTCCAAACTGACCCAAAATACCAAATTTGTCAGCTGTCTTCACAACCAACAGTCTGGCTTCAGAGCAGTCAGAGGCATGGAAACTGCTATACTGAAAATCCATGAGGACTTGCTCTCTAATCTTGACTTCAACTCTCCATCCGTTTTTATCCATCTGGATCTTTCCTCTGCCTTCAACATGGGCAAACATGCCACCCTGACAAATCGACTCCATGACATCCCTGGCATCAAGGGCCTGGCACTGGATTGGTTGACCTCCTTCCTCTCCAACCAACCTTCCCAGGTTCAACTGGGCCCTTTTCTCTCCCCTGTCACACTCTCCACTTGCGGCATCCCTTAAGGCTCTATCCTCTCTCTGTGGCTTTTGAAAATGTACCTTGCCCCTTTGGCCCACTTGATCTCTTCCTTTTCTCCAGACTTCCAGTGTTATGCAGACAAGACACAGCTCTCCTTCAAGTTTCCATCCTCTTCCTCCTCTTCCTCCTCTCTCAACTCTGACTGTCTGACTGCTATTCAGTCATGGTGTGCTGCAAATAATGTCTGGCTAAATGCCAGTAATTGAATTGATTGTTTATATAGCACCTAAACACTGTGTCAAAGTGCTTGAAGACAAGAAGGGAACAAGGGAGAATACAGTAACATTCTTACAAGTCCTTGAAAAAATTTAGAATGTGAAATTAACTATCATACTCAGGCTGGCGACATTTCAGATAGTGCAAGAGCTTTTGACAATAAGGAGTGGAGGGAGGGTGTTTAGGAGAATGAGACAGAAAAGCGGCTACCTTACTAGTTCTGATGACAATTTTGGTTGTGCCGAAATTTAACAAGATGGGGTGGGACAGGGAGAAGGAGAAGAACAAACATACTAGGCCTGATGACATTTCAGATAGTGCTCGAGGGGGAGAGGGAGGAAAAAAAAGAAATGAGGGAAGGGGGGAGGAGACAAACAAGCTGCTATCATACAGGTCAAGCGACATTAGTGATAGAGTAAGAGCTTTGATAATGATAAAGAGGAGGGGGGGGGGTGTGTGAAGGAGAATGAGGCAGACAAGCGGCTACCTTACTAGGCCTGGCGACAATTTTGGTAGTGCCGGAATTTAACAAGAGGTGGGGGGGGGGGCAGGGAAAAGGAGAAGAACAAAACAAGCAACTATCATACTAGGCCCGATGACATTTCAGATAGTGCTGGAGAGGGAGGTGGAGGAAAAACAGGTGAGGGAGAGGAGGGGACAAATAAGCTGCTATCAAACAGGTCAGGTGACATTTCTGATAGAATAGAGTAAGTGCTAAGGATTAAGTGAGGGGGCGGGGGAGAGGAGAAGGGAGGGGACAGCAAGATGTAAGTAGGTAGACATCTCAAGCAAACAACAGGGGGGGTGAGATATAGCAGTCAGGCATACAGGCAACCAAGGGGGGGGTTAGATTTTTTTTTCTTTTTTTTTAATAAAGTAAAGACTGAGATCCTTTTCATTGGAACCTCAGCTACCTCCTTCCCTCCCTCTGGCCCACTCTATGGGTCCCCTCCCTTCACCCTCTTGTGAGACAAAAAACCTTGATGTCATCTTTGATTTCTCAGTAGAGGAGCAGGTGATCTAGTGCCAACCCCCTCTCCCCCGCATATTGGAAGATCTGCAAGAGAGCACTGTGTGTGATGCCAAGTATCATCCCAATACAGCAGCCGTATCAAATGTACTCCTGTACTGAAGTGTTGGAAGAATATCAACATACACCATTAGACATAAAAGAGCAGTAAGTGCAAACGGACATAAGTAAAGTAATGCCATAAAGGGAAGATGCGAGGACGCACAGAAATGATAGGCAGATACTTAAAGAATGAAGGTGCAATTGAAGTAACAAAGTAATCGAGTGAAGAGAGATGAACAAATTGTCTATGTTGAAAAGATGAGTGAGATGAAGTTCAAATAGTGTACATATGTAGAAACTCAAGGTAGATAAGACATATAGAAGGTTGCTGCAATGTAACTTTAACGTGTATAGAGCGGCCATGATAAACAGATGGACATGGGATTGTGTTGAAACTAGCTCAGAGACAAACCAAGGCGGAAGGACTGGGAGATGCTGTAGAAACAGCATCATGTGAGGAACAAAGAATATCTGTTTTGCTAAATAAGGATGACACAGTAAGACATAATTGGAAAGTTAGTTAACCAGGATAAGCTATGAACGAAGGGCACATTTCTCTTAGAACAATAGAAGCAAAAACCTCTACAAGTGCCAAGTATTGTACAAATAAGGATATAGGTATATGTAAGATAGCACAATCAAGTCTCCAGATGCCAAGTGGAGTAATAGCAACCAGCACAATTAAATGAAATAGCAGTAAATCAGATGATGAAATGGACACATTCATAGTCTACTATCGCATGGTGCAAGAACAGAAGACACGTGGGCCTCATTCCGAGGTTGGTGGTAGTCATGGTGGTTATTTGCACCATGACTGCCACCAATAACGGTAATGTGTCCGGTTTGGTGCAATGGGGACATACCGGTCTAGACAGACCTTGGCGGGACCGGTAAATCCCCATTGACCAAACCATTCCCCATTCCCATTTGAGCTCCCATAGGGCTCAATGGGAATGGGCAGGGCACAAATAACAGGCCGGCGTATGCCAAGCCCGTTATTTGCACCTAGGTCCCTTAACGGGTCCAGTCCTTAAAACCTGGTCAGACCAGGCGTCAAGGAAGGGACCCGCTAAGGGACCTCGTAGTAGGGCGGTAAGGGATACCGGCACCGGTATCCCTTACCGCCCTACTCGGAATGAGGCCCACTGTCGCTTTGTTAAGACTCAGACGAGGATAGTGGTGTACCCTGACTCTCTGAAAAATCCTGAAGAAAAAAACAGTCAGCAAGGTAAACTATAAAGGAAAATCCTTGGCTTGTGGCCTAATTGATTAGAGATGGTAGGCTAATTGACTAAAGTGGGGAGTGGACTGCTGATGTTCCATGCACTTGGATTTCATTGTATTCATGTCCTGCTAGTGAACGGAATGTCCAAGGTTGGGAGACTATGCCAACCAATTATGAGTGGTTATGGAGCAGCAAAGTAGACAGTGTTGCAAAAGCCAATCTGTTGTTAGTATTTTGCTCTAATCACTATTGTACGTATTTTAGGTGTAGTTTGAGGCGTGCCTATTAGATAAAGGGCAGACAATGATATTATTAACACTTACACATGCTATAAGTATATATGTTCCCCTAACCAATCCCTCCCCTCGGTAGGTTTTGTTTACTACGTAGGATTACGTCGTAGCGAACGTACATTGAAGTATAAAGTCTTTGTGTAATCAAAAATTAGGGAGGGAGTGAGCTGCATTTTGTATGATCACCAGATTTCCCTACTTTATCTGAGCTGGCAATAAAGAAGTACTTTGCCATATTCTTTGAGTCTGTCCAGTTATTTGGGTCAGAGATCATTTATTATGGTAATTCCATTCTCTGCATAAGATACGCCCAAAGGTGCTAGTGCACACATCTCTCCCCTTGTCTCCTCACATTGGTTCTACGTTATTTCATCGCAGGACTTTTCATCGCAGGGTTTTTTACCGCGAATTTTTTCTCGAAAAAACCCCCCGGTTCACTTTATTTATTTTTTTATTCCCTTACACAAATGTTTTTAATTTTTTAACCCCCCCCAAAAAAAACTGCTGGTTTTTTTCGAAAATAAATTCGCGATAAAAAACCCAGCGATGAAAGGTCCCGCGATCAAAGGACGGTATACGCTCACATCAAAGACACTTCTCTAAAGCAAAGGTGGGGGGGTAGATCTCTCTTTCCTCCGCAGGAGCCTCCGTCTGGAATGGTCCCCCTGCCCCTCTCAGGCTTGAGCCGGATATCCATAAATTCTGGAAGCTCCTCAAGACCCTCCTTTTCTCCTCCTCCTTCACTCTCCCCCTCCCCTGCTAACACCTTCATCTGCTTCAGTGACCGACTGCCTGCCTCCCCCTGAGTACTCCAGGCTCTCCCTCCCAGTCTGCCCCCTTTCCCTGCACTTACCTGCATTCCCTTGCACTTGCCCTCTGGCCTCTACTCTATGCCAAGTTGCATTGCTGTCTAATTGCTCCTCACATCTTCACCATTTTCCCTTCCCATCTTAGCACTGCGTTTTTGCGCAGACCGGCACTCCCTATCCCTCGCACCACTTATTCTGCACGTGCACGATCCGAATATCACAAGCCCTAGAGGGACCATTATTGTTTTTTTCTCCCTTGTCCCCCCCCGCACCAATTTTTTGTCTTGTGGCGCCTTGAAACACCATTTGTTGCTTTACCCATATCCAATAAATAAATAAATAAAAATACAGTGACTGTTATTAATAGATGTTACAATAATGACAATAATAATAATAATAATAATAATAATAATAATAATAATAATAATGAAAATACCAATTATTAATAAGCATTACGTTCGGTATTACTGTTATTACTCATATTTAAATTATTAACATCATTATTATTATTATTATTATTATTATTATTATTATTATTATTATGGCATTTGTTAATATTAACCATTGTTATTATTGTGAATATAGATTTTAACAGTGCCAGTTAAGCTTATAACCTTTTTAGGAGATAATAAACTGAGTACACCTGGGTTCAGTAATATAAATCGGATATAGACAGAACCCTTTCTGATGGTTGTGCTACCTAAAAGGCTGACAATATTAAATGACATGCCATTGCACAACACTAGAAGGAACACGTTTTTTTAGTCGCAATCTCCTGTTCAGTAAATTGAAATTAATGTTTGGTCTGCTTGCTTTAGAGAGCTGTCCGGTTATTCGCCACCCTCCCACGTCCACTTGGATTTCCCTGGTGCTGGAAAGAAAAACATGTGGTCAGGAAGGACTAATACAGGTCAGGCTGAAATCCAAGTGATTAACTGCAGGGCAGCAAAGGTCAAACGAACTGCATCTATTGCCCCCCACCTCCCACCCGTTGGCCTTCAGGCATACCCTAACCTGCTGTCAAATCTAGGCCACGCAAGCATGTCCATCCAAGGCAGGAACCACCTGTAGTTTATTTGTGTACGTTTATTTTTCTGCAGAACTTGTGAGCGATGTGCAGGGCTTCTATGGACCTCCAGCAAGGTCCCTGGAGAGGGCCTTCCTGGGAAGGTCATTAGTCACTGTCTTCTGGGCCAAAGAACAGCGGCCCCTCCCCTCACGTACTGTAGGGAATCCCTACCAATCTGTGACGCATGGTCAAACAATGGCATTTCCATGTGCCAGCAGTGGAGAGGCCTATGGGATTCAGAGCAGTCTACGGTGGACTTAGTGGTAACACGTGTAGCTATTGTCAGTTTCATCTACTGATGACGTATGTTTTGTTTTAGGGGTTAAATAGGGAACAGTGCTAGAGACAAGGAGCAGTCCAGCACTTTTCAGAGCGCATATTTACTTTAGCAGAAGCATCTTCAAGAGGAGGTGCTGTCCATCACTACATGATGTGTGGGTCCCGGTTGAGAGCAGAAACAAGAATGTGATGGCAACGGGGACATGGCTTTAGTCTTCAACGTAACAACCAATATGTGATTCAGTCTATTAACGTTCAGCTTAAATCTGGGTCAACCTGACCCTCCTGCTGGTTGGTTCACAATGTCTTTTTTTCACAATGTAGGGCGCACTTGTCTAGGTGCAGTGGTCAGACTACATGGTCCACCCATCACAGCTCGCAAAACCAGGACCACTAGACTCTTCAGCTCACACAGGTTCCTCTGTATCTACCCTGTGTTCAGAATCACATTCACTTAGCACCTCTTTGTTGACCTTCTGGCTTTTCCACAATGTGTCACACATCTCTTGCCAGTCTTTGGTCTTGCCACTCTGCATCTTTTCATGGGCAATGAGAAGCCATCGGGCTGATAAACTGTGGGATTGTGGACTCTTGACATGGGTCCTGGGACCTATGAGACATCATAAGGCCCTTTCATTGTTTCTTTGAGGATTCATGGGCTTAGGCCTTGCAACAAGAAGTTATTACTGTCATCAGTGTGTGTTATTATTATTATTTGTATGTACATTAGGACAATATGCTCTTGTACCATCATTGAGATTATTTTGATGCTGTAATTGGTTTTGGATTACATTTTTTATGAGCTTAAAAAATTAATTGCTTGAATGTAGTATATGGTATGCATGGAACAGTTTGCTCTGTGTGTTTGTGCAATTTTGCAAAGTATTTCTAATCTATCAGCTGTTTCTGGTCTAATGAAATTGTTTCTTTGTTCTGCCATAAGGAATTCATTTGGTTTTTCAGACAACTTCTTAATAAATGTTATGTTTAAAGTAACCCCCCGGTTGGTCTTCCTTTTATGTATATCCACTGACTGTTCCCTGACCCTGGACTGATAGGGACTCCCGCCTTTTCAGTTTATCCTCCAGGTCCTTCAAATATGCCACATGGCAGCACAACAAGGAAGCCTTTTGTTTAAATCTGGTACTTAAAAGTACTTTGCATGTTGGATATCATGGTTTGAGATAGTCAGGGCAGAGATGAAGCCTGCCTATCAATGCATCTATGTGCCTCTTTATCTACCTAAACATTCCTGCAGATGTCTCTTGATGTGTTCTCCTGCATATCTGTCTACCTAATTTCTGCCCACCTAACTTCTTGCCGCCTGGCCATACTGAGGTCTGGTTTGGGATTTCTATTGTGCATACGCTGTGTTTACTTGCATCCTCTCAAAGCCAGGATCTCGTTCAAGGTGGCTATCATTACCCCTAAGGCTATTCACTCTCTACGTGAAGTTGCATTGCTGTCAAGGTGGTGGTGTCTGGCAGTTCCAGGTGCCTGAGTCCACAGAGATTACAAAATTGTACCCTGAATAGGTAGGTCCTTTACTGGTGCGTTTGTGTTATGCTGGAACCCTCTTGACCTCATCTGTCACTTGTAGCTTTCCTGTAACCAACTCAATACCTGGTAATGGGCTCAGGCATTCAACTTGTGTCTGGTTCCACCCCTTTCGGGGAGGTATCTTGTAGTCTGGCCCCTGTAAGCTTATGAACATTTGCCATTTGTTTGAATTATTATTGCATTTGATGGCATTTGTATCATACTTGGACACGCTGAGATGCAGGTCTCTATTGAAGTTTTAATAAAAATAAATAAAATATTAATATACAGTCCCAAAGTGTGATATGCACCAGATGAAAAGAGCTGTGTTTATGTGGTCACAGTTTAAGTCCAGCTCGAATGGCTTAGTCTTTCATGAGAAACTGCCCCATTTCACTGTTCCAGACATTTCAGTGCATTTTAGAGCTCCCATACTCCTGGTTTACTGTCTCCCTTAACCCACATGACCCCATTCTCATCCTGCCTATTTAAGCACTTTTAGCATTTTCCCCACACTGCGCAGGGAATCTGCATGCATCGCCGTCCACATTACTATTTCCATGTGGGAGCAGAGCCACATCTCATCTGAGGATTCAGACAGTATGTTTGAATGTGAAAAAGGTAGGTGGAGTCTGTAAGCATTTATTGAAATGGCTGCTGCCTTGTTTCTACATGGAGGCCACCATTACTGATCACTGCTGTAGAGGAGCAGGTGGATGCATTTTCCCTAGCTCTCGCCCCTCAACGCCCTCAAACTGGAACAGCAGGGGAAGCGATATATGTGGGACACCATGTGTTATGTATATACCACATCGAGTGTATGAAAGACGTTATTTCATATAGAATGCATCCTCGCACTGAAAGTGTGGAAGAATGTTGCATGGAAGGATGTTAGCACGCACCTATGGACATCATGGAATGTTGCATGAAATCTGAAGAGGGCAGAGTGAAGTGATAACGAAGATATATGAACCTATGCTGAAACGATATAAAAATACTTAAGAATGACGATGTAATTGAGGCACCAAGAAAAGTATGATTGATTGTTTGATTGATTTTTTTATTTATATAGCACCTATACACAATGGGCCTCATTACGAGTTTGGAGGTCCCACAAAAGGGGACTTACCGGGCCATTCCGACATTGGAGGGCCCTGTAAATCCCTTTCGCGGGACCCGGACCCGGTAAGTCCCCATTCCCATTTGAGCTCGCATAGGGCTCAATGGGAATGGGGAGGATGGTAACAACGGCCCCGTTGATAACGGGGCCGTTGCTGCCATCCGGCACTGCTCACACGTGCCGCTCTGCACGACTGATTTGAACAGGCATTCCTTGAGCTGTACCCGCAAGCATACTCAGAATGTAGCAGTGAGGTAACAACGGCACCTGTAGCAATACAGGCGCCGTTGTTGCCTTACCATAACATTTGTAGTGAGGCGCAATGTGTTTCAGAGCACTTAAAGTCAAGGAGGGAACAAGGGAGAATACAATGACATTCGTACAAGTCCTTGATACATTCAGCATGTGAAATTAACTATCGTAATCAGCCTGGTGACCTTTGACATAGGGCAAGAGCTTTTGACAATGATGGTGATGGGCGTGGGAAGGAGACAGACAAGCGGCTACATTACTATGCCTGATGACAATTGATGTAGTGCCGGAATTAAGCAATAGGTGGGGGCAGTGGGGTTAGGAGTAAAGGAGAAGGAGAAGAACAAAACAAGCAGCTACCATACTAGGCATGACGACATTTCAGATAGTACTAGAGAAGGAGACGGAGGAGAAAACAAATGAGGGAGACGGGAGGGTGGGGAAGGAGACAGACAAGCTGCTATCAAACAGGTTAGGAGACATTAGTGATAGACAATAATAAGGACGGTTTGGGGTGGAAAGGCGAATGAGACAGACAAGCGGCTACATTACTATGCCTGATGACAATTGAGGTAGTGCCAGAATTTAACATTAGGTGGGTGGGGGGTTGGAATCAAGGGAGAAGGAGAACAAAACAAGCAACTATCATACTAGGCCTGATGACATTTTAGATAGTGCTGGAGGGGGTGTGGGGGAACAAGTAAGGGAAGGGGGAGGAGACACACACTTGATGCTATCACACTAGGTCAGGGACAATTCTGATCGCGTAAGGGCAAAGGAGAAGGGAGACAAAGAAAGAGCAGAGAAATAAAACAGTGACGAAGAGCGGTGCAGCAGAGAGGAGAACAAATACAGTTTTAGAGGTCAGTAGGACACACAATGTTGCAGGGCACAGGAAATGTGAGCAAGGATTCAAGATGACGATGGGCACAGCATGGTTCAGGACCACCCTGAGTACGAGATCCAAGGGAGGTCCATCATGAGAGTTGAGAAGGTGAAGCAACCTAGGTCAATGTGTTCACAAAGTCAAATCGAAGCGATGGCAACAGGTCGCTGATGGAGAAACCATAGTGAATCAAGACATCTCCAATGGTGGTTATGGAAAGGGGGGGTGGATGAGTGGATACAGGGAAGGTAAAGGCAGGAGAAGAGATCAGGCAAAGCAGGATGGGGGCAAAGTAGGATGAGGTGCCAGAGAAAAAAGAAAAAAAGAAGAAAAAAAGGGGAGGCAGGGGACATAAGGGGGGACCAGGGAGGGCGTGGGGGGCACTATGGACATCACATGGGGCCAGGGAGGGGATGAGGGCACTATGGACATCACGGGGGACCAGGAAGGGTGTGGGGGGCACTATGGACATCACAGGGGGCCAGGGAGAGGGGGCACTATGGACATCACGGGGGACCAGGAGGGGGTGGGGGCACTATGGACATCAAGGGGGACCAGGTAGGGGGTGGAGGTCTATGGAGATCACAGGGGACCAGGGAGGATGTGGGGGGCACTATGGACATCATGGGGTACCAGGGTGGAGGTGGGCGGCACTATAGACATCGGGGGACCAGGGATGGGGTGGGGGCACTATGGACATCACGGGGGACCGGGTTGGGGGTGGGGGGCACTATGGACATCACAGGGGACCACAGAGGGAGTGGGGGCACTATGGACATCACGGGGGGACAAGGGAGGGGGTGGAGGGCACTATGGACATCACAGGGGACCAGAGAGGGAGTGGGGGGCACTATGGACATCACGGGGGACCAGGTAGGGGTTAGGGGGCACTAAGGACATCTTGGGGGACCAGGTAAGGGGTGGGGGCACTAAGGACATCACAGGGGACCAGGGAGGGGGTGGGGGGGCACTAAGGACATCGCAGGGGACCAGGAAAGGGGTGGGGGCACAGAGGACATCACAGGGGACCAGAGAGGGTGTGGGTGGCACTATGGAAAATCACAGGGGACCAGGGAGGGGATGGGGGATACTATGGACATCATGGGGGACCAGGGAGTGGGTGGGGGGCACTAAGGACATCACAGGGGACCAGGGAGGGGGCACTAAGGATATCACAGGGGACCAAGGAGAGGGCGGGGGCACTATGCACCTCACAGGGGACCAGGGAGGGGGTGGGGGGGCACTAAGGACATCACAGGGGACCAAGGAGAGAGGAGCCAGCAGGCGGCATTCCGGTGGCAGAAAGGGACCTTCGTCGAGGGCCTTAGGTGTAATGGCCGGCTCCCAACTCCTGTTTGCTCTGATTAGCTTAACAAGTCAATTGCAACCAATGGGAGGGGGAGCTGGGTCAGGCACAAGGCTTCTTGAACAGTTGGGCAGTGTGGAAAGGCCGAAAGGTAAAGGGTCAGTAAATCAAGGTGCAGACTCAGAAAGGCACATAATTGTCATGGATAGTAGTAGAAACTCTCTGGTGTTAATGTAGGACATTCACAACATGTGCAAACACAAACTGCATATGAACAGGCAGAATAAAAGGCAGACTGTAGCCGCACTGATGTGCGCTTCCAATAAGGCATTACCCTTACCCCGGATTGTTGAAGGCAAGGAGTAGCGTGATCTTGATGTAGCTGGTCAAAAAAGTGCAGAAAGAATGGATCATCAGGGCCTCGTTGAGGGCCTTAGGGGTAATGGCCAGTTCCTGCCTCCTGGTTGCTCTGATTGGCTTAACAAGCCAGTTGCAACCAATGGGTGGGTGAGCTGGGCCAGGCACAAGGATTTCCGAACAGTTCGAAGGTGTTGCGGCCATGTTGAAAGGCCGAAAAGCATAGGGTCAGTAAAGCAAGGTGCCGACTCAGAAAGGCACATAGTAGTCGTGGATAGTAGTAGCAACTCTCCGGTGTTAACAGAGGACATTGACAACGTGCGCAAACACAAACTGCATATTAACAGGCAGAATAAAATGCAGACTGTAGCCGCACCGATGTGCGCCTCCATAAAGGCATCAGGCTTAGCCTGGAATGTTGCAGGCAGGAAGGAGCATGATCTTGAAGTAGCTGGTCGGAAAAGTGCAGAAAGAATGGATCATTGGGGCCTTGTTGAGGGCCTTAGGTGTAATGGCCGGCTTCCACCTCCTGGTTGCTCTGATTGGCTTAACAAGCCAATTTCAACCAATGGGGGGGGGGAGCTGGGCCAGGCACATGGCTTCCCGAACAGTTGGAAGATGTTGCGGCCATGTTGAAAGGCCAAAAAGCAGAGGGTCAGTAAAGCAAGGTGCCGACTCAGAAAGGAACATAATAGTCATGGATAGTAGTAGCAACTCTCCGGTGTTAACAGAGGACATTCACAACGTACACAAACACAAACTGCATATTAACAGGCAATAAAATGCAGACTGCAGCCGCACTGATTTGTGATACCAAAAAGGCATCAGGCTTACCCCGGAATGTTGCAAGTTGCAGGCAGGGAGGAGCATGATCTTGATGTAACTGGTCATAAAAGTGCAGAAAGTATGTACCTAAAGCTAAAGTAATCGTGAATACAAAGAAGATGAAGTAACATACTGGTTAATAACTGTAAATACACAGTGACGCGAGACATATAGAGGCTTGCTATAGAGGAATATATAACGTAGCAATGACGCCATGATAGGAAAATGGACGCTGGCCCATGTGGAATTCAACCAAGCTACCTCAGAGACAGACCAAGGCTGCAGAATCAGGAGAGGCTAGAAAGCCCTGTGTGCAGAACAACAGGAAGGCTATGTTGGCCTAGGATCAAGGATGCTATTTTAATGAATAATTGCAAGATGCAAGGGGAGTTAATCAGGATACGCTATGAAGGAAGGGCACATATCTCTTAGATTAAAGAAGAAAACATCTGCAATGGACAATTAAAAGTGTATGCAGCCTCTGCAAGATAGAGTGAGCAAGTCTGTAGAGGCCAAGAGGAGCAATAGCACCCTGCATAATTGAATCAAATAACAGTAGAAATTGACACATTTGTTGTCTCTTCACATGTGACTCAGAAGTCAAAGACAAGGGCTAGTCATTAGAGCCTCAGACAAAGATAGTGGTGTGCTCACACTCCCTCAAATGTTCCAGGACAGTGAGCAGGCTGTAAGGTCAACTACAGATGGAAGACTTTGGTTATGGCCGACTGATGATGGACGATGGATTAATTGGGAGAACGGGGAGCAATATGGTGCAATTCAAAGCACCTAGGTTTAATTTCACATACATGCTGCTAAAGAGCCAAAAGTCAATGTTGGGATAGTATGCCAACCATTCAGTGGGTCTAAGGGGCAACCTAACATACATATTGGGGTATGTGTAATGAAGTTAAGGTGTGAGTGTGCATGCATCAGTCTGATACTTGTTTGTTCTCCCTGCTTTATTAAATGAGAATAAAGTAGTACTTTGACATATTCCATGAGTCTGTCCTGTTATTTGGTCTGAGATCTTTATTTGTAATTCCATCTAGCACAAAATACGCTTCAATGTGCTAGAGCACACTGTCATGCGAGCATTCATACACAGTGCTGACCCCTGCTCTTCTACCTGCCCCACATGTCACTTGGTTAAATGGGTAAAATGTTCCACAGTGAAACAGCTGTGGTGGCAAGGGGAATAACTTTCATGCTTCTGAAGGGACAATTCTGATTACTCCTGAGTAGGAAACAGTTCTGCATGTCATTAACAATGACTGGATAACTATCCCATGGTTATATAAGGGGGCTATTTGTCAACATATCCTCTTTTTCAACGAGACAATGGTTAGAAAATTAGCTTTGTGCTCCCAGAGCCAATCCCCAGTTGTGTGGAAAGATCATAGAGAGGGAAATCTATCACTTTTAAAGAGTGGCATTTTCAGACCAATTCCACCAGTTTCCAAAAGGATGGGTCTGTTCTGGCCGTTTTGCTAGGTAACATTTTAAGGATAATGGATCAATACTGAGGTGATATGACCCAAAGTGGTTGCCGTCCCCAGCCAGTAACAGCCTGCCACCCAAGTTAAGGGCCAGACAGGGCTTTAAGTGGGGTAAGAAATCGAGGGGGGGCCCTCATTTGGGGGCGTGGCTTGTGGGAGGGGCGTGGCCTAAAAAGTACGCAAATCGTAGGGTATACACACAAATATATATAAATGTTATATATTTGTGTGCGTACCTTACTATGGTGTGTGTACTGTGCAAGCCATCTTTTCTAAACATGGAAATATGTAACATATTGTATATGTAACATATTTCTATGTTTAGAAAAGATGGCTTGCACAGTACACACACCATAGTAAGGTACGCACACAAATATATAACATTTATATATATTTGTGTGCACACCCTACGGTTTGCCTAGTTTTCAGGCCATCTTTCTTAAACATTTCGGGTTTATAAAAGATGGCTTTGAAAGTACACAATTCAAGCCGTCTTTTATAAAGCTTTGACTACGGACAAAATTGTCCGTCGGCAAAGCTTTATAAAAGATGGCTTGAAATGTGTACTTTCAAAGCCATCTTTTATAAACCTCGAAATATGTCGAGGAATCCCCAGGTTCGCCGAGGGTTAAAGACGCCTCGGCGACCTGGGGAAACAAAGGGACAGTAACCGCCTCTGGTGACCTCTCGCGCGAGGGGTCACCAGAGGCAGTTACTATGACTGACAGAAGTGGCAGCCAGTCACAGCGTCACTGTGGTTGGCTGCCACTTTTGTCAGATCGCCTGACTTTCATGGCAGGCGCATGCATCTCCCGTCGCGGCTGCGGCCGTGACGGAATAATGCATCCTGCCAATGTTGCGGGCGGTGGGACGGGGCCCCGGCAGGGCCCCGGCTCAGCCCCACTTTTTGGAGACTGCCGGGGCCCGGCCCCGGCAGGCCCCGGCACACTTTAAGCACTGGGGCCAGAGCGAAGCAAGCTAATTGCTAAGTAAATTTGCATAAACAAGATCGGCATTCAAGATTTTCTAGGAAGTTCTCAGCCTTGTAAAAATCATGTATTTTGATTATACACAAGTAAATAAATTTTTTTTTTTCAAATTGCATTCTTTTTAACAAAAGTACCTTTCTCCTTTCCTTCGATTCTAGGTCTGCAACAGGAGTCAATTTTCTGTGTTAATTGCAATGACATAAGCAACTCGGAAGCGGGCTCTTGCCTTAGAAGCAGTGTCACGGGAAAAGTTGTCCTGCAGATAGTGTTATGAGACTGCAGCATGAAGCTTTGGCTCCCAGATTTTTGTAAACCCCCATAAACCCATTGTAACTTAATGCAAGTAAGTACAAGTAAGCACTAGGTAGAATACCAGGGCCTGCCTTCCTGTGAAACCCAGGTGAAGACCAGATACATAACAAGTTTATTTGGTCTTCACTCAAGAGAGGCATCTTGGCACTATTGACAGATAACAGACGTTTATTGCTATCCAACGTACTGGTACTTATTACATTGACCTCAGATGGAAGAAGGGCTGAGTGGACCTACTGGGATGAGGACCTGTGACCATGAGGTCAAACACAGGCCCTTGTAGTGGATGCATCAGTCCATTGAGCCACAGATGCGCTTACTGATAAATACAAATGCAACAAGCAAAATACAGTGAATATGTAGAGGAGCAGGTAGTCGCTTTCTAACTAGTTCCCACCCCTTTACCGCCGTCATACTGGAATGGTCAGGGAAGAGCAGTATATAGGACCCCCTGTGTCGTCCGGCTACCACATTGAGTGTATGAGAGACGTTATGCACTCAGACAACCATACAGAATGTACACTCACGTTGAGTCAATTTAAAGATGCTGCATGGAAGGATGCCAGCACACACCCACGGAAAACATGGAGCATCGAGTGAAATTCGATGAGGTCAGTGCGATGTCACAAGGAAGTTATATGAACCTATGTTGAAACATTATGAAAATACTTAAGAGTAACGATATAACTGAAGCATGAAGAGAAACATATACCTAAAGGCAAAAGTAATCATGACTACAAAGAAGAATAAGTTAGTTATTGATCAATAACTGTAAATACCCAGTAACGCAAGGTAGAAAGGAAATATATAGATGTTTGCTACAAAGTTATATAACGTGGCTAGGATGACCATGAGAGGAATGTGGACACTGAATCATGGAATAATCTGCGCTTAAAAACCTGGACTTGCGCACGATATTGCGTGCAATTCTCTGTTTGTCAATTCATGGAACACAATGCGCATGGCTTACCTGGGACTTTCAAGGAATCTGCGCCGGTCCACCACCTCACTCCGAGCCCACGAAAACCTTGCACGTAACTTCAAGGGAAGGGCCGGGCCTGCACAGCAATCTAAAACGGGGGCGGTACACGAGGAATAAGGAAGAACAAACAAAAATGTGCTCGTTACTAGGGACGTTCCACCATCAAACAATTGCACCGCACATACGCACACAAAGCAAATGTATTCATGGAATTGTACAGGGAACGCCTGTGCAAAAAACTTTGCTCAAATGCAGAAACACCTATGCCACGCAATAGCAGGCGTAAACGTCAATGCGCCCATTAACAAATGCATAAAAAGCATGCGTGATCAACAAATGCCTGTATACAGCCACGTTGAATGCACCATTTGTTGCAGCAGTCATCCTGGGACACTGAAGGAGGAGGAGGATGGGCAGGGCCTGGATCTTCCACCCAAGCACCAGCCTTTTTGGGACGCCTGATGACCAGGTCTATGACAGGTATTGGTTTCCCTACATATCACCCTAGACCTGGTCACAGAGTGGGAAGATGACCTCACATCACCCACATGTTCACCCAACCACTGAGCCCCTTGCAAAAGGTGCTCACGGTTCTGTATTTTTTTGCCACTGGTTTATTGCAGCATACCACCGCTATAGTAGGTGACATCTCCCAGGCCATGCAGTTATGCTGCTTACACC
This sequence comes from Ambystoma mexicanum, assembly GCF_040938575.1. NCBI lineage: Eukaryota > Metazoa > Chordata > Amphibia > Caudata > Ambystomatidae > Ambystoma > Ambystoma mexicanum. The sequence goes on along the minus strand of NC_090931.1, from coordinate 1,408,840,523 downwards.
AGGTGTTGGCAATCATAACTGCACGTCCTTCTGTCCGCTGGCATATCTAAATGCCTAGAACACCAGCAGAAAGGCAAGCAGTGGTCCAGGATTGTTATGGGGTGGCACACTTCTCAAAAGTGCAAGGTGCCATTGATTGCACACATGTTGCTCTACATCCACCTCGAGCAACAGCGCACATCTACCGCAACCGGAAACATTGGCGCTCCATCAATGTCCAGGTTGTGTGTGATGCCAAGGACATAATAATTACTGAAGTGTATCCCAACTATCCTTGCAGAACCCATGATAATAACATCTTCAGGATGTCCCTGCTACACTGGGTCCTGGAAGCTGGGAAGCATGGCAACACATGGCTCATTGGTGAGTATGAGTGGACATGCACATGCATGCATGTTGCACACAGACCAATAGACACTGTCAATAAATGACAATGACAACCAAGCTCACCTCTACAGGGGACAGTGCCTACACTCTGAGCACATACATGATGATGTCCATACGCAACCTCAACACACCTGCCCAGGTAAGGTACAACACTGCCCATATTGCAACTCAGGGCATAGTGGAGCGCACATTCTGAGTGCTCAAGTCATGTTTCCACTCCCTTGACCACTCTGGTGGTGTGTTTCTATATGCACAACCAGTAGTCTGCGGCATCATTGTGGCAGCATGTGTCCTGAACAATATTGCAACACAGTTTGGCATACTCCTGGAGATGGTGGTGGCACCCCATCCACACCCACAGGCACACTGCTTGCATATTGTTGGGCAAAGGGCATGTGGAGAGGCTGCACATACCCAGCTTGTGCAATCTTATTTTACCTAAAATCCTTCCTGTGGAGTGCACACAATCCTGCCAAATTGCAGGTGCCATTCAATGTTGACATGGGCCAATCCACTGTGCCCACAAAACCACCCTGAAAAAATGCCAGTGGAAGTGCAGATGTGTTTGCTTCCCTTAGAACTTAAAAGACATTCCTAAAGAAACACATTGAAGAGGGATGACACCTCTACCACCATGCCAACCATTTAATTAAATGACCTCTTTGGCACCAAAACCATCCCATGTGTAAAGTTGAAAGGATATTTATACCACCCACTATTCCCACTGTAGTGGTCCCCTGGCGCTCTGAAGGATCTGACTAACTAACATAACTTTCAAATGTGTAAGATCGATAAATCATGTCTGAGCTGCAAGCCATACATGCCTCAACAATTTACATGGAGACAAAATACAACAAACACAATTTCAAATAGCTGCACACATGTCCTACAATGTGCATGATGCGCACAAACAAGTCCCCGTTGTAGGGTGTAGAAAAGCAGTGCAGTATTGACCCACAAGTTACTCAACATGTCAACATGACCACAATAAACCCCATCCACAAAAAAACTAGTAACAAGAGATAATAGACAATTGTGACACAGAGTGCGACCCACCAGAATGACCACATCCAGACATTTAGCAACTAAAGTAGCCATTCCATAACGATCAAGATAAATGCACATTTTACCTGTCCCCTTGGCATGCAGTTGCCAGTCAAATTTCATCCTATAAAATGGCCATCATTCCCTGACAGAAGGATCTGCAGACAATGAACAAATGAAACTGAGTGCAGCTAACATATCCATGCACCCAAACATTCAAGATCCACGGGCACCCCGCAGTGACATATAACAAAAAACAACCATAAGACAACCATCAACATGTGTCCAAGCACACATGCAGCAACACCTTCACACTGCATGCAGATCAAACAAACAAAACACACACACTGACAAACAACATCACCATCACTGCCTGTCCCCCTCAATGACATGCAGCCAATGTGCATACCACATAACCCGATTCACTAGAGGATGGCACATACACAACACACTCATCAGTCAACATGCAGCATCGAAATGAGAAGACATCACATATCAAAACACCCAAAAAATCCAAATCATTCAGAACAACACCCTAAGAGCAGCACTGAATACCCCACCCCCCAAAAAATATCTCTGACGCTAGACTCACTGCCCATAGGCTACCTGTCATAAACCGCATCAAATTTTAGACCCTCTCCATCTCACACAAGTGCATCGCTAACACAGCCCAGAAATACCTCACCAACAAAATTAACAAACCCTACACTGAGAGACCCACCCGAGCCATCACCTCCCACCTCCTCACCATGCCTAAATTTAAATTAGCTAAAGCAGGCGACCGCAGCTTCCCAGTAGGGGCAGCCAAACAATGGAATGCCTTAACCCTCTCCCTCAGATCTGACCATTCGCTATGCTTCTTCTGCAAAAAACTGAAAACCTGGCTCTTTACACACGACCTGTAGCTTCACTCCATCAAGCAGCGTCATCTCTGTCATTGTTATATTGGATTATGCCTACTCATCCATATCATGCAATATGACTGTGGACTGTGTCACCTATGTACTGTAACAAGCGCCAAGATACATCTGGGTTTGGCGCGCTCTACAAATGGAAATAAATAAAATAAAATAAATATGCAGATAATTGAGCACACAAAAAAGCAGGGATACCCCTGGAAGACTACCCATGACATGACAAGGGATGCCATCACCTGCCTAGTATTGTGACAGTGCACTGAACACTGCCATGGGAGCCCATTTATTTATTCATTTATGTATTGGGCACTTGTCAAGCACATATGCAATTATCAAAACTGTTTCAAAGTGCACACAGAGCAACAGGGTGGGGACAGGGGAAGTTAGACAATGAATTACAACAGAGATAAATAATTGAATTAAACGTAGAAACAAATCTTGAGAATAACTAGAAGGGCAGAGGAACATACCATGCCTTGTGAGTGTACAGAACATGCAAGTGTAGAGGGGAGGGGGTAAGGGAAAAGGTGCTGAGGTACACATGGAGAAGTGCACGGGGTAAAGTGCTAAGAATAAATAGATGAAAAACTGAAGTCCATCCTCCCGTGCTGAGGATGAGCCTGAGCAAGTGCAGTATATAGATAGTGGTTGGGATGAGAGATGTGGGGAGTCAGGGCCCAGAGGATACATAAGGGTCTTGCACATCAGTCACGCTACTGTATGATTAGCAGGGAAGAGAGGAGGAGAAGGAAGAGGAGAAGACAAAGTACTTGAGGCTTTTTGGGAACATAAGCAGGTCCTGCTCAAGACACAGAGGAAGAGCGGCACTATTACAGAGAAGGCAGTCCTCCGAGGAAACTGATCGACCACCAGCTTTCTGTTTAGCAAACCACTTCACACTCAGGGAGTTCGTGTCAGAGGAAGCCAGGACTCTACAAGGGGAGTATTTGTTCAGGAAGCATTGAAGATAGAGTGGTCCCGGCCCCAGATAGCCTTGTGGATGATACAGAGGAATTTGAATTTAATCTTTGCAGAGAGCGTGAGCCAGTGAAGGCTTTGTAGGGCAGGAGAGATGTGGTCCCTGGGCCTGAGGCCAAGGGTAGGTCTTGCTGCCCTATTCTGGGTATGCTAGATGGGTTACAGGGTGGACGAAGGAAAATTAAGGTGGAGGATGTTGCAGTAGTCTAGCCTGGAGAGAACCAGAGCATGGGTAACATTGAGTCTCTGGAGGAAGGTGTGGAAGTTTACAGTTACTTTGAGAATGGAAGAGCTGAAAATGGGATTTATTGACAATATCCTGATGTGGGATGTATCAACCCACTCATCCAAGCCCTCAACATCACTGGGCATTGCTGGCAGCAGAAGCATCATAATGGCCACTGGAAAGCATGCTGCTCGCTAGAAATCACCAGAAATTGCGCAGTGCAAACCTGGAAAATAGGCCACCATCCACTTTTGCCTATCTTAGTGAGCACAGGAGATCACTGCCAAAAACTACCTTGGGCTACCCACAAAGTAGTCTGGAACCACTTGGAAATAGCAATGCTGATTGAAAAAGAAACACAGAGCTGTTTGAAAATCTGTTTTCTTGATTGTCAAAAATTGCTAAAATCATGGCTCACAAAGCACCTAAAAGATCCAACCTCTTTGTTGGGTGTTCCACATCATTACTGCAAGAATCCACATCAATACAATGTCAGCAAGGATCATATGTTCTCAGAACAAAATCCTATTTTAAAGATACTTGATGGAAAGACAGCTGTCAAAGTGGGTATAATACCGTTGCTCACCTCTACCAGAAAGCCAGCGTTTTAAAACCATTTTGTGTAAAGTTGAACAATTGAACTCAAACTATGCCAAAGAATAGAATTCCATCAAAATGACATATAGAGTGCCACACAGTTGTTTCATGTTGAAAAGGACTTGATTTAAAGCGATGTTGCTTATTTTAAGTTTATAAATGTTATTTTTTTTCACAAAGATCTGTTACAATTGATCAGAAAGTAACCTGATGCAATTAAAACTCCAAAAGGCTTGCTTCCCCTGAGAACCCTTCACACCTTGTCATCCCCAGCAGAAGGAGGATGTCGCATTGGCATGCTAATCAAGAGGGGGGAGATTTTCTCTGCAGCCCGCAGAAAGGAAAAATAGATGCCTTGGACTGAATAGGGAATGCTAATTTGGGGTGTAACTGACCACACACTGCTGGCAGGAAACAAGACATGTGACCCTCTGAGTCAGCCCAGCTCTGGGGGCAGACCAGACTGAGATGTGGATTTAACATTGGAGTAAATGTATGTTTTATAAAAATGCTTAAAACCAAGTGTACTGAACTGACAAAAATTTGAAACTTTGAGATTGTGAAAATGAAATATTCACTCACAGCTCAAGACTAAGCTGGACTCTGTGCAATGTTCTGAGACTAAACGCCGGAATTTATTCATATTGTAGATACTGTGCTAGAAACATGAAATCTTACAGTAATATGCTCAGAGAGGATATGCATGCATGTATCAAGTTTGGTGCAGAATGAATATTGAGAAACCCTCTAAAAGCGTGAAAATGTTGTCATTTCTGAACCCAAGCTCGTAGAAACATGGGACCTGAACAGAAATGTACCATAAGCAATCTGTCATGTAATTATGTATTCTCAACAACTTGTGTATCTGGGAAATATGTTTTTTGGGAAAAATAGATTTTCTATGTAAAAGCAAAAGGGAGGGATTTCTTTTGGACCATAAACACAGCATCACTCTGACTCATTCTGACATGCTGATCCTTTCTCTCATCAGGGCATAGGAAATCCTTTAACCTATCAGATCCTTAGATGGTTGGACATTGTAGAATCAGCCTCCCCACCCACTTTGGAAATACATAAATAGGGACTGCAGAGAACAGATAGGACACACACACATGTTTCCACTACTCAACTGATTTCCTGGCGCAGCACCCTGCAGGAAGACTCCAGACTCCAGATGTAGAACCAACTCTAGAACCAAACTCTAGAACCCTGAAGCAGAGGCCTAACCCAAACTGAACTCTTTGCAGCAGGCCTTCAGAATCTTTTGTAAACTGATTCTAACCCCTAAACTACCACGGGGCCTAACTAAACCATTCAACAGCCTGGCTGAGCTGTTTTGCTTCTAGCTAAGAACCCTGTGTAGGAACCAAGATCCAGACCCAGAAAGCAGCGCTGTATCCAGAACCTGTCAGATCCAGTCCAAGAGGCCGTCCAGACCGCAGTGCAGTGCTGAGAGCAGAACCCAGAGTGTCTGATACCTGTCCGGTGGCGAGAGAGTGAAGACAAACCCTTGACCAGACCTTTGACGAGGCCCACTCCATTCTAAAGCCTAGGAGTGAGTATTTAGTCTAGAACTGTGCATAGTCATCTCTTAGTTTAAAGTAATCCTATTCCAACCATTCCACTTATCCAGAACTGCATTATAGAATCCTGTGTCCATCCTGAATTCTTCTCATTATGTTGTTTGTGATAATTGTAACAATAATCATATTCACGCTGATATTTTCTGAAGAGGGACAAGTGTTTTGACGGAAAGAGATCAGAGCGGAGGGACCCTGTTCTGGTGGCTGCCCATTGAGTCTCTTGCTTCTTCATAGCTCCTTAGTCTAAGACTATCCTTGTTGCAACATTTTTAAAGCGCGATCTGTCATTTTTGAAATTTTGACTTTATTTCCGATAAAAATCTACCTTCACAAAAACCTCCGTAACTTTTGAACCGCACGTCCTAGAACCAAAATGTAACTGTCAATTTGATGCGAAGATCCTAAGCTTTCCAACGAACCTAATACGACATTCCAATTCATTATAGTTTTTCCGTAATCGCGTTTCACGCACACTGAAAAGTTACAGCGAATTGCAATTTAGCTCCATTTCACCACATGTCAAAATATCTGCTTCTTGTTCCCAACTGCTGAAATTCATTTTCAATCTGATAATCCTTCATGAATCATTAATAGTGTTGACCTGAACCAATCCAAAGTAACTCTCACTTATCCTGAATCTCCTTTAGTGAATTAAAATCATTTTAGCATATTTTGCCATTCATTGCTATCCCATTGAAAAGTATTTTTGCCTGTTTTAAATTCATACCTGTTTTCGCTAAGCTTGCTGGGAACTGGGATTGAACTGCATTATTGATTGTAATCCTGAAACCTGTGTGCCCTCATTTCCATCTCTTTATATTGCATGGTGGGGGAGTGAGTAGTCACAGGGGGAAAAAGTGATTATATTGTCTTTTGATTGAAACCATATCTAGTTTATTTCTGTGATGCATTCTTTCCCATCTTGCATTTCCTTGAATCATACAAAGTATTCTATGCTACCTTATCCTTTCTATTCCTACTCCTAACTGATTAAAGAGATTGTTGATATTGTAGTATTACCCATTGCTGATTACCGTTCATATGCATAAGCGTGCTATTCAGATATTATTCTATTCATAAAAGTGTGATATAAATATTGTTCAATTCTTCAAATAAACATTTTAATTTGCAAAACAAACCTACTTCTTGGCTCAGTGAGGTCGGGGAGATTCAAAGAGAGCGGCGTTATATAAGGGTTCATCATCCAGATTTAAAGAACTTTGACATAAAAATATATAAATAAGGGCTTCCATTGGGCATCCCATAATAAGCATTGACTTAGTTGGAGTGCTGGATTGAAGTCACTTACACTGAATATGAGGCATGAAGGAAATGATGGAGTCGAAGATGACTCAAAGATTCCTGGATACAGAGGAAGGGGTGGGGGGGAGCCCATGGAGGAAGGCCAGAGAGAAGGGAAGAAGTAGGATGCAGGGGATACAATAGGGTGACTCTTGGTTTTGCTGGTGTAGAAGCAGCAGTAATTTGCAGTGCACCAGGCCTGGATGGCAGAGAGGCAGGCAGGGATGAAGGAATGTGCAAGTGCATCAATAGGAAGTTTGAAGAAGAGTTGTGTGTCACCAGCATAGCACTGGAATTTGTGGGAGAATAAGGCAATGACACGTTCCAGCAGGGACATGTATATGTTAAAGAGGCAAGGCAAAAGAATGGAGCCCTGGTGTACGCCACAGGTGGAGGTGGAAGTAGGGGAGGGGAAAGGGCCAAGAATGGTTTTGGAGGAAAGGTCGGTTAGGAATGAGCTGAGCCAGTCCAGTGCCCACTCTTAGATACCAAGTGTATCACAGATACTTTTTCTGAGGATGGAATGGTTCACTGTGTCAAATGCAGAAGAGAGATCAAGGAGGATGAGGACAGCAGGGGATTCTGAATTGAAGGATGGAAGCAGTTCTTCACGGGTGTTCATGAAAGCAGTGTCCATGGCTCAGAAAGCTTGGAAGCCACACTGGTGGTCATGTAGACCGCCAGCAAGTTCAGTATGGCCGTTGAGTTGGGGCAGGGCCAACTCCTCGAGCAGTTTTCCCAGGAAGTGCGTGATAGAAATGGGGCGGAAGTTGGTTGGGCAGGAAGGGTCTGCAGATGGTATTGTAAGGAACGGGCGCACAAGGGAGTGCTTGAGGGAGGAAGGAAAAGAACCAGTAGCAAAGGTGTGATTGCAGAGATCAGCAGGATCAGGGGCGAGAGAGGAGATTTTGCCCTTAATGATTCTAGATAAGCATGGGACAACCTGTTTGGAAGAGACCTTCATCTAGTTGACAACTCTGTTGACTTCTTCAGGGGAGACAGGAGTGAAGGAGGAGAAGAAGGAAGGAGCAGGGTTAGTGGTAGGGGGGAAGAGGAGGGAGGGTTGTGTTGGAAGAGTGTGTGACAAGGATATTCAGTATGTCCATGGTTTTTGAAAATAAGTGAGAGGTGAGTGCATTCCAAAGGGACTGTGAAGGAGTAGGGGCAGAATATACTGCAGTTGGGTTGGCAAGTTCCCTACACATTTTGTAGAATTCAGCCCTGATGCAAAGCACAAGAATGCAAGTACACAAATACTCACCTCTTGCACACCTGGCAGGATCATGCTTTACGCATAAATTCAAAGAGGCTGCTGTCAGAATGTAAGGCTGTCCACCGAGGCAACTGCCATGGAAGATGAAAGCAGACAACACAAAGCAATGTGATACAGCAAGCAAGGATAAATGCATGCTAAATGTAGGATGCAAAAATAAAGTGCATGGTCAGTGCAGAATTCATTGTGACAACATACAATTGGTAAAATACTACATTCAATTGAATGCAGCAGTACCATGCACCCAGCTGTGGTCAACTTAAACTGCAAACACCATGGTGCTGCACCACTAAATGTAATGTCCTCGTACAGAACATAGCATACCAAAAATATGCATCAGTGTTCATATGGTTGTGGTTTGTAACTGGTGCTGCACACCATACATGGGGAACACTAAGCAAGAGAGGCCAAATGTGTTGTTGATATATAACCCCACAAACATTGAAAGGGATGTGAAGTGTCACTCAGTACACATGGTCAAAGTGCAATGAGACACGCACCAGCACACTCATCAACACCTGTCACAGGCCACAAACATCCGGCCCTGGAACCCACTCCCAAACACCCAAGAAAGGCCCACACACTTTGAACTCCCAAAATTTTGAATATGAAACCAGTGGCACCACCAGTGCATAGAAACAACACCATGCCCAGACCTATCACCAGAACCACACCCATGAAGAAGTACTGGTGCCCCACAAGACAAGTCAATCCCAAGTGCTCACACACAGTGCAAGACTCCCAGGAAAACACTACACAAACACCTGCAAATGCCCTTCACTTACCTGCATAGGGTACCCACGTTCCTTGCATACAATGCACACCATCAGGAGACACTTCCCCTAAATGCAATGACATGCATAGTAACAACAGAAAGAACATGCACATACATGACAACACATGAATTGATATAGAAAATATGCAGAGAGCACCCACTGCAGAAGCACCACAGGGTGCAAAAGGGTGACAGGACATAGATTGTGATCTGCCCATCAGTGCAGCATACCACAACAGAGAGAGGGAGAGAGAGTGACACTGAGAGGGAAGACCAAGGAAATGTAACATCAAGGAGTACACTGTCTGGATTTGAGATGGCTAATGAGATGTACTACACCACAGTATGTGCGCCGTAGATGAATTGACCAAGGTAGGTAACACAGTGACATGAGTACCACTTAAATAACCATAGCGGTATGGTAGCATGCAAAGCACATATAAGTTAAGGGGGTCCACGGAGGAGGGGGGAGCAGGAGGGTGCATGTTGTTAAAATGATTAAAAAAAATAATCACCTACATGGGCTCACGGACTGCACAGCTGTGGTGGACCGGGAGGCATGTCTCTGCTGGCACCACCATCCGGTGTTGAATCAGAAGGTGGAAGTGGTGCTGGAGGCTCATCACGCAGTGCCCTGGCTTGGTCCTCAATGGCAGTGGCCATGCATGACTATGATGAATTCACCAGCAGACTGAGGGCTTGGAGGTTACCATGCACAACCTCACTGGTTATGCAGAGTTCCTCTGTGATAGTCTGCCTCAATGATAGCATCTCCTGGTGGAAATGTCTTCTGGCGGCTGCCTTTTCCTCACGGATTGCAGCTCTGTGATCCAACAACTCACGCCTCAGGGCTTCCCTGTGTGCCTGAACATCGTGCAAGCAGGGATGCCTGCAGAGACTTCAGATCTGCCCGTCGGCCCTTGATGTTGGCCTCCATGCGCAGTCGTTGGGAGCGGCATATGGACCGCACAACCTACAGCTGTTGCTCCACCTGTGTTGCTGGGGGGTTCATGGAACACACCACCCTGTCCATGCCAAACTCTCATGAGCAGCACCCTGTGGGTGTGCGGTACACAACATCTGCTGCTCCCACACTGAATACCCAGGCTGCACACATCTGCCATGTGGGCAGGGCCCACGCCTGCCTGACCAAAGGGAGCATGGCCCTTGCTGTGATGCCACTGTCTCGGGCTGCAGGATTGCAACCCTCCCTTGGTCATATGCCCCAGGACCAGAAACCAATACATGGGAGTGTGGCCTTGCAGCCATAACCAACACAGACGGATGTGACACCACTAACTGGCCTTGTGAAGACACCTGACCCTCTGCAGACTCACGGCCCCAACTACTCCACTCATTGGTGCACTCACCTCTGTCAGCATTGAGGACTACATATCCGGTTTTGCATCAGAGCTACAGGAGTCAAAAGAGTCAGAATGGTCTGCAAAAAGGCTCAGGATGTTCTGTAGCACCAGTGGATTATCACTGCCTACCACACCACATCCTCCACTGGTGGTCTGTAGCACCACATACTCTTCCTCCTCCTCTTCCTCCTCCTCCTCCTCCTCCTCCTCTGCATCTGGTGCCTCCTAATCTGCACATGGACAGAACAAGACATGTGGAGTCATGTGCAACATGTCTACAGTAAACATGTGTATCACATTGCTGTCATGCAACAAAATGCAGGACATGTCACCATAAGAGAAACAACATCCACACACTGTGTACAAGAAGCTATCTGATCATGGCATATGCAGACTGGCAACAACATTCCCTGCTTAGGGCCATGATGCAAGTGGACACATTGCAAACAAACAGGGTTGTTAACAAGCACACTATGGCACATGGCACAGCTAACTGTTGACTAATACCAGTGAAATGGGCATGGCCATGTGGCTCTGTGATGTGCAATTACATGACATGTCAACAGGCAGACACACATATACACATCCAAGTCCGCATCCATCACATGCCACACCAGTGTTGGCCTGTCACAGGGACTGTACACAATGGGAACAAGCCGTAAGTGTTGGAAAAAGGAAACAGGCCCAGTTGATATATGGCTGTAAGAGTATCATCTTGCCAAGGTCTGTGAAGTGGCGAGAGTAGGTCAATTGAGTTGTAGATAGGAACAAGGTACAGTGATCCACTTGAGGGAGAGGGGAATGGACCCATGGAGTGTGTGCTGAGTTTGAGGGTAACAGGGATCTTGCCTCACAATGATGATTTGACTCAGGAGTCATTGCCAATGCAGCAGCAGGGATGTGCACAGTCTAGACATATGCACACTCACTCAGGGCATGTTGTAAGGTTTGTTGGTTGTCATCTTGGATGTTCTACGTAGCATGGAAGCACCTATGTACATGGGTGAAAACATAATGTATACCCTGCAGGGCATGAAGTGTAACTCGTTTTTCGGACACAAGCACATGTCTAGCAGAGCAGTCACTGACATCAAGGATGCAGCTAACAAGAAGGCACGTTGATGTACAACACATGGGTTGTATCCACTCTTGGGTGTACTGGACAGTAGTCAGTACACCACAACATGGTTCACCCGGGGCAGTCATTCAAATGCAGCCAGATGTGCACCACAATCATACATTTTGGTGATGCTTCACTACACGTATTCAGTATGCACAATCTTGGTCACTCACCGGACGTGCCCTCATAATTTTCCAGCGCTCCCATGCCTTGCATCTGCTCTATTAGACTAAATTGGCTCATAGCCTCCTTATGCTCAGTCAGCTCCTTCTCCTCTGGTGACCCCCCTCCAGATGCCAGAGCAGAGGCAAGGTTGGAACCCAGCTTGGACTTGTTGTGATGGGTGAGGTCATTCCAGCTCTTCACTACCTGTGCAGAAGTGCTTGTCTCAGACCCTAAGGTGTTGATCTCATCCATGACATGCTGCCAATGCACCATACACATGAGGTTTATGTGTGCTCCCCGATTGCTGCCACATGTCATGGTTGCGCATGGTCACGTAGTACATGAGGATCTGGAGTTCATCATGGAAGTTCCTCTTCCTCACCGTGCCAGTGTCCTGTGCTGTGCCATGGGATTGAGCCTGTTCTTGCTGTGCAGGCTTTGCCTTTTTGCCACGTGGCGTTGATGTTGCCCCTGCGTGGCTGGGACCACTCTGGGCTCCAGATGCCAGACCACTAGTGGCCTGGGGCATGGCATTTTCCGCTGGGGCGGGGACAGCTGCTTCCGCTGTATGTCCCTTACCATTTTGGGCTGGGACTGCTACTTCTGCTGCACGTCCATTACCCTTTTGGGCTGGGACAGCTGCTTCTGCTTCACATCCCTGGACCCTTGGGGCTGGGCCAGCTACTTCTGCTGCACGTCTCTTTCACTCCTGGGCAGGGACAGCTACTTCTGTTGCACGTCCCTTGACCCTTGGGGCTGGGACATCTGCTTCCGCAGGAGGGCCCTGACCCGCTTGGGCTGGGACAGCTGCTTCCGCTGCATGTCCCTGGACCCTTGGTACTGGGACAGCTACATCCACAGGATGTCCCAGACAAGGGCCACCTCTGCCTCTTTCCCTCTTGCGGCCTTTCCACTCATGTTCCAGGTGTAAGTGAAAAATAGAAGGCACACCAAGCAAATGTCCTGGGAAATTAGAGTGAGGGGCCGCCTACATGATCGAAGATGTACTTCTGTGGTCCAGCAACGCTAAAAAGTACCTCAGGTGTTTAAAATACGGAATCCGTAACGCACAGGCACCCTAAAAAAAGAAAAAAAGTGTACGCGACACCAGGGTAGGTTCCGGAAAAAGAAAAAAGCAGTATGCGATACGCAATGGCACCCAGTCACACATAAAATGCGTATGCAACCCCCAGAAAGCTACCCGAAAGGTAAGAATAGAGGTACACGAAACACAGGGGCACCCAGAGTTGGAAAAATGTGTATGCGACTCACCCTAAAAGTAGATGCACGTATGCGTGGAGGAAAATCCCATAACAAAAATAAAAAGTTTGTACGGTCCCTGAAGTGAACGGATTGCGTGGCACCCCAAAATGCGCAATGCACCAGTCGTGCATCTCCTCCCCTTTGCACGCACATTCAGATTTGCTTCTACACGTACTAATGTATCCTGATTATGGCATGCTCAACGTCTGCGCACAGCACGCATTACGTAAGTTATGCACTGAGGGCCTTTCCTTGGATTTCACGTGTCCATGCTCATTTTTTACGGGCAAATTCCTGTCACTCTGTTTCTGGCTGCCATCCTAGATATACACGCAAGACCCACGCTCCTGCCTCTGTGCCTTTTTACCTGACCCCTACTGCCCTGTGCTACCTCCTACTTAGCCATCTGCTGCTGCCTGTCCAGTGTGTATGCCTGCTGCCCAGCTGTACTGCGTTTGGAGTGCCTGCTGTCCAGCCATTGCCTGGGCTCCTGTCCGTGGCCCTGTGACCACCTCAGCTGCTTAATCGGAGGTTGCAATGTCTGCACCATCATCCTCCGACCAGAGTGGAAAACCCATGGCAGAGAGGCAGAGGGCTGTCAACTTCACCACCAGGGAAGTTTACATGCTGGTGGAGAAGGTCCTGGAGCATTATGATGCCCTCTTCAACACTGTGATGCAACACAGTAAGGAAGGACGTCAGCAGATCTGGGATGGCATAACGGATGCCATCAACGCAGAGGGGGTGGCATCCCGCACCTTTAAGACCATGCACAAGCGCTGGTAGGAACTGAAATCCACGACGCACAGTTAGGACCTCTGCTACGTCCATGCGAGTGCCACCGTGGATGTGCACCGTGCATGCAGGTGCCGTGTGTCAGCCAACAACATGCGGGTCCTGGAGAAGTTCTACCCGGTGCTGCACACCCAGGTCTGTGAGTTACGTGAACGTCTGGAGTCGACAGGTGAGTAGCCATGTGGTGCAATGCTCTATGGTTATTGTGCTCTTTGCATGGTGTAACATGTTGGCAGTGACCCTCTTGAGCATGCATGCCCCAAATATTGCTCTCCATGTGTGCATTTAGATGATATGTATTTTGAATGAGCTATCAGTTGCATTGTATGTTGTAGTGCTTCCTTTCAGACTGTGCACATGCAATGTTACTTGTGTCTAAGACGTGCCAGGCTGACAAGTGTGACAGTTGAGGTAGTGTTGTCCGTGTCATGTGCATGCATGAGGTTCATGTGTTTGTACCAATGATGGGAATGTGTGGCTGGGTATCACTCATGCCTGGATGCAACACATGCATTTGGATGTCTGGCTTAGTCACGTAGAGGCATTACAGTTCACATATATTGGGGGCAAAAGCATCATGGATAAGAGTTGGAAAGAAATCTGGTGCGTTGCTGGAGAGTTGACATCTATTGGATTTGGTCATGTGCTACTTACTCTACAAAACTCATTATAAACGATGCGACTTTTACCCAGTTTGTCGTTAAATGCACAACTTTAGCCTGTTATTTAAAGAAAATGCTCAGGGAGGTGTGAGATCCCCAGCACACCCATTGATTGCTTGCCACTATGGTCAGTTGTTCACGCATATTCATGGGAAATGTTCATACCCCACCAATTACAAAATGAGCCAGCCTCCACTGAGCACAATTATGATGGGAGAAGCACGGATGGCCGCTGACTCATCCACAGCGTGGAGCTGCAGGCCTGCATCTGCCAGCCTCTCTTTCCGCAAGCTCTGCTGATCACTATCACTCTGGAATAGCTGCCTCGAAAAGCAGAGATAAGGCGCGCCAGCATGTATTAGCGGGCCCTCATGCCAGGTTATATTTATCTTCGGACAAAGGAATCTGCTGATCCTTGTCACCTCCGATGTCACTATTTCCTGGCGGGCAAGAGCTGACAGCTCGAGTGGGCACCGGAGACTGCGTACCCAAGAGCTGCTGTCAGTAGAGGAACTTTTTTTCAGCAGAGAGACAGCGCAGGTGTCAAATAATGTGAGAGACAGAGTGCTACACACACAGACACACACAAACAAACACACACTCATCTTCAAAGCTGTGCCTTTATTCGGTGTTTTACAAAATGATACTAGTTTGGATACTATCATGGTGAAGTTAACTCTTTCAACCCAACAGAAAAGTTAGATTAGAATAAGCCATTTCAGCTAACAAGCCACACATGCCGCCCAGTAGCCATCCCTGGAAGCTCTCCTCCAGTCCAGAGCCCTAGAGCAGTGCATCATGGGTATGCAAATAAACTCAAAAGTGTGCATTGTGCTCTAGAAATGTGTCTTTGTCTCATAGGTTAGCCCTATTAGTTGCATAGCGTCCAGAGAAGACAGACAGCTCTCAAGGATGCAGACACCCACATACGCATTTCACTCTCAATGGGGCTCTTCAATGTGCTATTGTTTGAACTCTTTGCGATTGGGAAATTGGGGCATGTTTAGCCAACACCATCAATGTTATGGTGAGTTTAGGAAAAGCTGCACATGTTGTGCTATGATCTGACTGATTTTTTAAATGATCCTCGCCAATAATGGTCTTCTGGCGGGGGCGTGGCCAGCGAGCGCGCGATGGAGACGTGATCCCCGAGCGCTCCCGCGGCCGCCCGAACATCCTGAGAAAATCCTTCACTTCGGAAACCCGTTTAGGAGAAACAAAGATATTTTTGTGCAGCGGACACTGGCGACAGCAAAAGACCAAATTTTGGACCAAAATCAAGGCACGGTGAGCGAAATATCGGTGTCGAAAGAAACGAAGGGGAACCCCGCCGACGAAACAAGATGGCCGCCGCGCCGGAGGGGAGCTAGAGGCACAGCGGAGGCCGCAGGCCCCCCGAGCCCAATCCACTGAAAGAATCCGAGGGGGGGAGAGTAATCGCCACCCACCTTGCGCAACCCCCCCCCCCGAATAGCAGCAATCCGCGGGACTCGGGCCGGCGACACCAAGCACATAGTAAGTCCGACATATCGGCGCGGGAGAAACGCGCGACGGACCGGCGGTGGACAGAACCACGCACGCAACCAGCCGCAAACTGGAGGGACAATCCTGGGCCACTCCTGGCAAAAACCGTTCGCAGTAAGGACAAGGAGGGACACCGCGCTTTCCCCTGGTACGCCGACGCTGCCACAACCCTACTTTCCGCACTCCTCACCGGACCACAGCCGCAGGAAGACCCGCAGCGAGAGAATCGAGTGGGAGCACTGATACCCCGAACGACATCGGCCGGCGATAGTGTCCGGTGCTTTCGCCCAAACAACAAGGAGACAAGGAGACGGCCCGCGGCACATAGGCGCTCCTCACGAGCACTCGCCTGGCTCGGGCCCACAAGCCTTTTAAGCGGGTGTGAGGCAGATAGCGGTGGAAAGCTCTGACGACGCATCATGGGGAAGGAAAGATTCAAGAGAAACGCAACTCAGAGCACCATGGATCAATACGCAACTAGCTCACAGCCGACACAAATTGCGGAAAACTCCGAAACTAACACTGCCCCCCCGACGGAGGAAACCCTCTCACTAAAAGATGTGATGGCAGCAATCGCCAATTCACGCTCCTCGGTGGAACAGAAAGTGGACGCCATCTCCACCGAGGTCTCATTCCTTCGTCACGACCTCCAGAAACTGTCATCTAGGACAGGAGAAGCAGAACAACGAATATCCAATGTGGAGGATGACATGGGGGGTGTGCATCAACAACTCACGCAAACGCTAACCCGCCTGAGGGCCTTAGAAGCCCGAGTGGAAGAGGGAGAGGGCAGGTCCAGACGCAATAACATCCGCATACTGGGCCTCCCGGAACGCACTGAAGGCCCCAGTATGGAACTCTTCTTGGAGCAATGGTTAGCGGACCTCTTCGCCCCGAAGACCTTCTCGAACTTCTTTTCGGTGGAGCGCGCGCACCGGGTGCCCACGGGTCGACCAACTCCAGGGGCCCCTCCAAGAACGGTTATCGCGAAAATCCTGAATTACCGCGACAGGGACGCCATTCTACAGATGGCCAGGACACAAGGGACAGTAACATATAACGGCTCCAGGATCGCCTTCTTTCCGGATTATACCCGTGAAGTTCAGAAGGCCAGACAGTCCTTTGAACACCTGAAAAGGAAGCTACAATCGATGAATGTGAAATATGGACTGTTGTTCCCGGCACAGCTGAAAATCCAACATGAGGGCAAGACAGTCCACTTCACGGATCCACAGGAGGCATGGAAATGGGCGGAAACCCACATCGAGGGGGACTGGTCCAAGACCGAGCGAAACCGTAGGGAAAGACCGAGACCAAGACCCGGGGAGGCAAGACCTGCCCAACACCCCGCCCCGGCAGACCACCACGTCGGACCAAATGAGGACCCTGACCCCGAGAGAAGATAACGATGTCAACCACAAAACCAAACATCGGGTGGGAACCGTGACAGAACAAACTAGGCAACGACCAAAAGATGGGACATGGAAACAGCCACCTTGTTCGAACAGTTGCCAGAATGCAAGCCACCGCTGCATAAGGAATAAAATACATCGTACTTATTCAGAAGCTACATACCTGGTTACCGGCGACCGCCACGCCCCCGACTCCTGGCTCCGGACACTCGAACCAGTAAGGAGCAGTAAGTCAGAGGGAAAGAGATAACAGTTTAAGTTCTAAGTTAATCTGGCCGCATAGTTTTTCCAGCGCCAGTAAAGTTCGGGCGACAGATACTTCATGTTGGGGAGGAGTATGGGGAGGGGGGATGGGGAGTTGTTATATGTTAAAATTTCTCCGGGATACGACACAAAACCAATTCCTGCTAAGAAGCTCAGATGCACCTCAAGCCCAATACCCACGCTCCCGCAGGGTACGACTACCGCACCTTCACACTCGCATAGGACATACACACATCCGACACGACAAGTTAGACCCGTAGATAGGAATGTCCACACAACATTATAACGGCGGCTCAGACGAAGTAACACATGACCGGAGGGGGCTTAACACACGGCAGAGATCCCTAAAACTCCTTACGTGGAATGTGAATGGCATGGGCTCAAGCATTAAACGTCGACTTGTAATGCAGTTCCTTAACAGGCGCTCTCCCGATATAGCCCTCCTCACAGAAACGCACCTAGCGGGTTCGACCTGCCAATTCTACCGCAGGACAAACTATCGCCTGGCATACCACGCAGGTTACACGATGGGTTCCCGAGGAGTCCTGATTCTTTTACACAAGAGGCTCCCCTTCACACTGTCGGCAGTGGAACTAGACCCCAGTGGCCGCTTTGTGCTGCTTCAGGGCACCCTGTGGGAGGAAGAGGTGGCCATCCTGGCAATATATTCCCCGCCGGGACTGGGGGACACCCTCTTAAGGGATGTTACGGCACTGATGGCACAACACCAGCCAGATTTATGGATCTTGGGAGGGGATTTCAATGATGTGATGTGTAACACACGGGACCGAACTCATATACGAAATCGAAACCCAAATAAACCGACCCGACTAGCGACCTTTGCAACAGCCCTGGGGCTAAGTGACATATGGAGAGACCTCCATCCCGTAGACCAGGGGTTCTCCTTTCACTCAGGGGCTCACGGATCCCTATCTAGATTAGATTATTTTTTCTTTCCGACCCCCGAAGCATACAGGGTTAAATCCGCGGAACTCCTTCCCCGTGGTATCTCCGACCACTCTCCCCTGGAACTAATGCTTCAACTGGATAGACCCCTGCCCCCCAGGACATGGCGTTTAAACAATTACTACCTGGGCCTGCCAGAATTCGTGAAACACATAACGGAAAAATCCGACGAATTCTTCGAAATAAACACGAGTTCGGTGGAAAGCCCGATGACGCTATGGGAAGCCCATAAGGCGGTACTTAGGGGGGAAATAATGGCATGGACGTGTAATAAAAGGAAAGAACAGAATAGGAAAATCATGGAGGCGGAGGCAGCTACAAGGGAATGGGAAACTAGATATGTCACCAGTCCCAGCCCCGAGGCCCATCGCTCCCTTATGAAAGCTAAAGCAACTCTTCATAACACAGCGTTAGATAACGCGAAACAGGCACACAGGGAGACTAGGACCAGGATCTATGAATATGGTGACAAAGCCGGCAAACTACTGGCCTGGCTGGAGCGCCGAGAGGAAGGGCACCGGCATGTCAGACAGATAACAGAGAACCCCAACACCCCAGCCAAAACAGACTCAGAAATAGCGGAAGCATTCGCTAACTTCTACACCACACTTTACGCTGCCCCGACATCACCAACGGACCCGTCCCTCCTGGACGAGATTATGATTCCACACCTCTCGGAAGAGCAAAAAGCACATTTAGACAGAGAATTAGATGAAGCTGAGATCGTAGAGGCCATGTCCCAGCTGCAATCCGGAAAGACACCGGGACCTAATGGCTTCCCGGCCGAAACCTGGAAGAAATTAGGCAGTAACAAAATGGCGACCCCCCTTCGGGAACTATTCCTGGCAGCCAAAGAGCTGGGCACCCTCCCGAGGGACCTACGAACAGCAAATATTGTGGTCATTCCGAAACAAGGAAAACCCCCGGACAAATGTACGTCATATCGGCCCATATCGCTTATAAATAGCGAAGCGAAAATTCTGGCTAAGGCATTGGCCAACAGACTCCAACAGGCCATACCCACATTAGTCCACCCGGATCAATGCGGCTTCATGCCGCAGAGATCCACTAGAATGAATCTACGCAGGCTACATTTACTCCTGGAAAAAGCCCCGAGCATAGAAACGCCACTCGCACTCCTAGCTATTGACTTCGAGAAGGCGTTTGACTCGGTGGTGTGGGAAAGCTTATGGGCGGTGATGAGGCGCATGAATATAGGCGAGGCATTTCTTGACTGGGTACGGCTGCTATACGAAGCCCCAATGGCGGCAGTGAGGGTAAATGGCTGGACCTCGAAGGCCTTCCCACTGGGCAGAGGCACCCGACAGGGATGCCCTCTTTCCCCCCTCCTGTTCGCCTTGGCGATCGAACCACTGGCCCAATGGCTCAGACAAGTCACTACATGGTCGGGATTCCGCTGGCCAGATGGCCGAGAGGACAAAGTATCCCTTTATGCGGACGATCTATTACTCTACATCAGCGACCCAGCGCTCGCATGGCCAATTATAACCCGAATGTTGACGACCTTTGGGGAATTCAGTGGTCTGAGGGTCAACTGGGGAAAATCGATCCTGTTCCCGGTGAAGGGGGGGGACCTGGCGATTCCCCGTGGCATCCCGTACCGGGTAGAGAGGGAGGGCTTTCGTTATCTGGGCATATGGATCTCGGGGACCCTCTCGGAGTATGTGACCCACAACCTGCACCCACTAATAGATCGTTTTGCTGGGGATGTGAGTCACTGGATGCTCCTCCCCCTCACACTCATGGGCAGATCGGCCCTCTTTAAAATGATGGCGCTCCCACGCTTCCTTTACGTGCTACAGAACGCCCCGCTGCCTATACCAAACTCAGAATTCACTCAAATAGAGTGCCTGGTTAGGAAACTAATATGGAAGGGAGGGCAGCCCCGGATCGCACTATCCACACTGCAACGATCCGTCTGGGAAGGGGGTATAGGACTCCCACATCTAAGATCCTATTACTGGGCCTCTCAACTAAATGTGGTCAACGACCTCCTCCATGGGGATCCCGGACAACCACACATTAGAGCGGAAGAACCCATTATCCGGGGCAGCCCGCCACTGGGAACACTATACCAGACCCTAGCCAGGGACTCCGCACAAACAATGTCCACCCACACTACAATGGTCTGGAGACAGGCACATACCCATATAGGCTGGGGAAACAGGATCACCATGGCACAACCACTCTGGCACAACCACGGGTTGAGGGAGGTGAGGAGACTGAACGCATGGAACAGGTGGGTGGAGGCTGGGATAACCACAGTAGGTGATATCATTACGGAGGGCTCAATTCTCCCATTCGAAACCCTGCAGCAAATATATGGATTGCCAGACACTGAAAACTACCACTATTTACAATTAACGCATGCCATCGGCGCACACAGACTAGAGCTTGACGAGTTACCAGACTACACACCCCTGGAACGTAACCTCCTGGTAGAACATATACCGGCGAAGGTCACCACCATCCTGTACAAGGCGATTAACGCCTTTGCTACCCCGGAGCTGACTAGCCTTAAGAATAAATGGGAGCGCGATGTGGGGCCTATTGAGCCAGAGGACTGGATCCAGATACTCATGCACCCACGCGAAATAGCAATTAATTCCAGAATTAGATTGGTACAACTGAAAATACTACACAGGGTGTATTATCCCCGGAAGGCCCTATTTAACTGGGGTAGAATAGAGGACCCCAATTGCCTGAAATGTAGAAGGGAGGAGGGCACTTTCTTTCATCTTCTCTGGGGATGCCCTGAAATCAAGACCTTCTGGGAGCAATGTTGTCATCAACTCACGAGAGCCCTGGGTCGCACGATAACCCCAGAACCTGCCATAATGATACTGGGGGCTCCAGACGAGTCTGTTTCGAACAAGTGGGAGGGTATCTTTCTTTCCAACGCAATGGGCCTGATAAAACGGGATATAGCACAAAAATGGGGAGCCCCGGAAAGCCCGTCTGTGAACCAATGGGCGAACGAAATGGACATCTGTGCAGCACAGGAGCATAGAATATATACAGCACGGGGATGCCCGGCAAAGGCCCGCAAGATCTGGGGGAAATGGGAAGACTGTGCATGGTAGAAATTGCTGTTGGGACGGAAAGGGGAAAGATGGACACACTCTACAAATGAGTTATGGACAGAGACACACGCCTTCAAAACAAAGGTGCGGAGGAACAATGACTGGTGCTAAAGGGAAATACCAACCGGAATGTTGAAGGGAAGAGGGGAGGGGGGAGGGGGGGTATGGCAGATTCATTGTATGTATGTTGTTGTTGTAAAACCAATAAAATATGTTATTAAAAAAAAAATAATGGTCTTCTGGCACTATTATGGGTATTACCCAAATTGACCTTTTACAATTGACCTTTTGTCTTAATTGACATAATTGTGGTCCTAATTGACCTTCTGCACAATTGACCTTTACCTTTATTTTACTTTTAATATATAGGTGTGGGGTGGGTTTGGGGTAATAGACAATATAAAGGCATTGGGTAGGGGGTTGCAGGGGTTTTTGGATTGAGTGGGGGGGTTGCAGGGGTTTCCCCCTGCATATATGTCCTAATTGACCTTCACTTCACAATCAATTGTGCAGAAGATCAATTCTCCCACAATCAATTGTGAAAAGGTCAATTAGTGTACATCCCTATGACGAGTAGAGGAGATGCAATTCCACTGTGAAAGTTTACGAATATGTTGTATTTTTAGGTACATTGGCGTATCTAGCACCTAGAAACACTTGTGTACAGGCACCTTATAAATGACTTATATCATATCTGACAGGTCTCTTCAGAGGGAGGTACTAGGAGAGTTGAGCACCTTCCTCCAATCCGGCATTTGAGGTAGTATGATGTTTCCAATGTTAGAGCAGTGACTGAGCCGACGGCTTGAGCCGGCCAATAACTAGAAAAGTCAGAGACAATGAACGAGGGATTAACCTGGTGAAATATCTTATGGGTCAAGAAGAGGGCCTTCAATTGCACTCTCTTTTCAATGGACAGTTGGCAAAGAGAGCTCAGAACTAAAGTAACCTAAGTCTGAAATGTGTTTTTTTTCAAGAGCCTGGCCACTGCATTCAGTAATCACAACTGTCTTCTAAAGGCACATTTTGGTGGACCCTCAGATACAAGTCACTAGCATAGCGTTGACTCTACCAACTCTAGGACCACCTGCAAAGGGAAAGAGCCATTGTATGCATCTGAAGTCTGGCCATCCCGCTCTCACTGCATTATCGATCTGTTCATTCAAGCGCAGTTCGGATTTCAGGTGGCCTCTCAAATTCCTAGCTCACCTGAAGAGCGATTTCCAAGCATCAGGATGCTTCCTTCCAGAAGGTTCATTTTTGTTGGGTTTCGTAGCTTGCAGTTTGTCTGAATAGGTTTACACTGTTGCATTAGAGTGTGGATGGGACGTTAGGATGGACACAGGATGTGTGGTTATTGATTGGCAACTTACCATCCAGTAACTGCCCCTGGCCATGCTAATATCTATGGATAGTCCCATCCATCTTTTGAACACACTCTATCAAGCATTAGTACCCGGGAATACAGCGTAGTGATTGGCTCATTTGCGAGCCAAAACACACGGTATTCCCTTGTACGCCGTGTGTGCCGGGTACTCTGTTCCCGGCGAGGGGTGTGGCAGCCCCCCAGCCAATGAGGAGGCTTGAAATGGGGCAATCCCCGCTCTGAGCCTCCCCATGGCTGGAGACTTCCTTCGTCCCCCGCCGGGGACTCACGTAAGACTTTTTTTTCCCCCTTTCCTCCCTCTTCCCACCCCACCCCACTTACCTTCTATCCCGTCGTCTCTGGCGGGGGACGATGGAAACCTCCAGCCGTGTGGAGACTCGGAGCGGGGCCATCCCCGCTCCAAGCCTCCACACGGCTGGAGGCTTCCATCGTCCCCCGCCGGAGACCGCGGTACATTTTTTTTTTTCTTCCTTCCCCTTCCCCTCCCTTCCGCCCTCCCAAACCCACTTACCTTCTTTTTTCTTCTGGTCTTTCGAGCGAAAGCGCTAGAAACACTTCTGTTCCCAGCGCACCGCTCCCGATGGCCGCCATGGAAAGGGAAAATGGACTCCATTTTCCCTTTCCCGGTGGCCATTTTTTCACGTTTTTTTTTTTCTGTTTGGAAACGTGCGAAACAGAAAACAAATGCCATTATTACCCTGGTATAACAGGCCGGGGTACTCATGGCAATAAGTCCCGAGGCGGCGGGCCAATACCTCCCACGGTAATGCCCCCGGTATTGGCCCTCCGCCTCGGGTCTTATTGCCAAAGTAACACCAAACCTTGTGCTGGCTAGTGCCTGCCAGTGCCGTTTAGAAGCAGTCCCCTGAAGAAGCAATGGCTTAATTGCATCTGTAAATATGCTACATGTGCAACTGAAATGTCTTAACCAAGTGTGCCTTCAGCCTCTTGTTTTTAAGCAATATGTGTTCCTCTCAATGATGTCCTGTTGAAAATAAGAAGTGACAACCGTGTTGATTCTTGGGAAGGCATTAAATAGGCATTTGCCTGGCACTGGCATTATATGTCCAAGTATTCACAGTATTTTGCAGCTGTTGCTTTAGTATGGCCAGGTATTCCATTTTGGCAGTATCTGGCAAATGACTATCCCATTTCTACACAAAAAACCCAAAGCTGTTGGCTTTCTCAATGCTGGCTTGAAGTTGACACCCATCCACTCCCGTATGTCCATCATACAGCAAAGAACAAGGGGGGTCAAGGAGTCCCTCTGCCCCCCGTTACAAGGGCCTTACCCAGAGTCTTTAGCTCACTATCTTCCACAGAGGAGACATATCCAAAGCATATTAGTCTTATTCGTACCAAAATGCTAGGCAATTCTCCTCTGAACAAGAGTACCAACAGCAAACCCATACACGTGTTTTGGCCTGGTTGGACCTCATCAGTAGGGTGGAGCTGTGCCTCTCTAAGAATAGTGAGCAAGGGGCCCACGTCTGGATTCCCCTAGTAACTTAGGGTGAGACCCAAAGTTACTTAAATTATGCAAAAAAAAGGAGGGTCCTGGGAGTCCCTCTGCTGGACATTAGAGGGCCCATCATACAGGCATTAATTTGTAGGATGCAAATCTACATAATGGAAGAGCCCAGGACTTAATCATGGATTACAGGTCAGAGCATTCAAGTCTGCACTAAAGACTGAAGTCAACAGAGCAGAGCCCGGTGGGGCTCTACATGTGGAATTGACCATCACAGACTGGTCGCTTGGTAAGGTCCTTGTATGTCACCAATCAGAAATACATGTTTGTATCCTGCTGAGGTAACTCCTTGCTTTCCAGTGTAAAGCAGGTAGTGCAGAAGAATGTTGTGATGGATGCGGCTGATAAGTCCAAAACTACCAAAGCCACAAATTGCCCTCATCAACAATCCTCCTAAGATGAACACACACCTTCACCACCACTGCTGCTTCACTGCGTGGTGGACTGAGGTGTATCCGAAAGTTGACCACTACAATGTGGTCTTGAGTTGTGTACCCATTACCATTTCGAGCAGTTTATCCGGCAACTGAATATTAATTTTCCAACAATATTTTCCCAGGTTTTAAGGATCTGTCCTGTTGACATTTTAATGAGAGGAATCACTCTGTCTAATTTGAGGATCCCAGGCACCCCTCAATCAAGTTTAGATTTATTTTATTTCATCATAGACGTTAGCTGCCTGACCATCCC
This sequence comes from Ambystoma mexicanum, assembly GCF_040938575.1. Classification (NCBI taxonomy): domain Eukaryota; kingdom Metazoa; phylum Chordata; class Amphibia; order Caudata; family Ambystomatidae; genus Ambystoma; species Ambystoma mexicanum. The sequence goes on along the minus strand of NC_090931.1, from coordinate 1,408,815,194 downwards.
TTACACAGGCTGTCTCTATGTTGGATGCTTGCGGCCGCAGGACTCTCATTACCCATTACATAGACCCTTCACAGATATTATATTGGCAACCTTGGATGTTTTGGAATCTCCCCTGAAGAGAATGGTAGGCTTGAGGCAAAGAGAGCAGGGTGGCATTGATGCAAGACGCGGGATAGGAGTTGGACGGATTCAGGGATCGGGCACGGGCATTTGAGGGCATGGATCCACGGTTGCACAGGTGCACAGAGGGCATGCAATTTGGATGACTAAGGGTGCGGGGGGAGAGAGGGAGCAAGGGAAGCCTGGGTTCCATATGACCGGTGTGCTGATTTTTCAATGGGGCTGGTGGGGGATTGGGTACAGCGACTGGCGGGGACCTGGTCAACTGCAGAGCTGATGCCATGGTTGGGGTGGTGGGTGAGTGTGGGGAGGAGCATTTGGTGAAAGAACTGGTTTGGATGAGACAGTGGAGGGCCTCTTCTATCGTGTATTTACGTGTTGGGTCTTCCCTTCGGGCTCTCTGGCTGATGAGAGGAGTCCACTGTGTTTGTTGTTATATTAACAGACTGACATTTCGGTAAATGGATACCCCCTCAAAGGGGCTTTATTGGGAGAGGCGAGTTGGCAACAGACACCAACCCAGGAGAAGCAGGCTCATCCTTGCAAAACCTCTCGTTTTTATACTCCCCTCGATTGCCTTTTAGCCAAGATTAAAATTAGGCCTGCTCACCGATTCCACCATATGTGCGTTTGGGCTGTGCCAATGGCTCTTGACCCTACTGAGGGCAAGGATGAAATGCAGAGTATACTTTGGAGGCTCTCTGGTCGGTAAGAGCAGAACATGGTTTGATTGGAATGGTGGTTCAAGGAGGTGGCTGGGTCTCAGTATTGCCGGAGTCAGGGGGCCTTGATGGGTTTATTGGCATGGTCTTGTGAGGGCTCGGTGAGTTGGGGTGGATTGGTCCTTTCCTTGGGGGTTTCTGGGTAGACTTATGTGAGTTACAGGAAACTTCCAAGGTTTTTGCCCAGGATCCTTGTGGATCTGGAATTTGTGTTGTGGAGTAGCTCGCTACCTGGGCACTGATGCCGTGTATTCATAAGTTTGGCATGTTGATGCTGATGGACTTTGCTTACGTTGTTCAGGCTGTCTGGGGACAACGTGGCTGTCCCAATGATCCACCCCTAATGCAAACAGTGTTGGTCCTATTTGTCAACTAATTAACTAACTTTAAAACAAGGCCTTCACAGTTGGTGGATAAACTGTAGAGACCTATGATGGCTGCCAGCATGATGTTTGAGACCCCAAATAATTTCTGAAATTTGACTTATGGCACACTTTTAAAAAAACAGGGTGGTTGCTGGCTGGTAGCCATTAATCTGGAAGCACATATTGTGTGTACGCTGTAAAGCTGGAGCGCTACAAAGTTGTTACTTGTCCTCCTCATTAAGGAACCAGAGACATGATGTTATTCATGTATTAGGACAGAGGACTGCATTACTAATGCCTTTGGCCTAGCTGGGACAGAAGTGTATTGAAACATATGTGGGGTGTTCAGTGCTTTGCATGTAGAGAACGGCAGGGATATTTGGAATTTAAGGAACAATGACTACTAGACCTATATCAATCCAGCTGCAGAGGTTTTATAGGATTGGGACATGTATGCTTCACCCTCTTAAAAAGTAAACTGGATTTAATTCTATAACATTGTTTTACACGCAAAACCTGTGATACAAATGATATTATATATATATAAACATATATAAAGCTTGTAGATTTGAAATGGTACACATACCCATGTTGCAGCGCAGCTTACTGAGTTTTCATATTTATCAATGCATGTTTCATTTTGCCTTCATTTTGGTTAATTGTGGTGTTGGTTGGTGTCTTTGTTCACGCACATCCAACGCCTGAGCAGCTTGCTTTTCAAATGAAATATTGTTCAATCTGATTTATTTTGTCATTCATAACAATTGCCCTTTTGTATTTCTTCCTGTCCCTTCCCCATGTGGCCTCAAACATAATTTGCTGCAACATGGGTACGTGTATCATTTTATATTTACGTTTTGAATAATTTTATCTCACGTGAATTCACCTATGAATAATTCATTAATGTCGTGCCAACATTGTATTACATTATCGTACATATATATTTGTATTCTTTCATTTGTACTCAATGTCAGCCTTGAGAACGACGTTTATTGTCAAAACACGTGTCAGCTGACACCTTGAGCATCTATTAATAAATCTAAAAGCTTTATATATGTTTATATATATAATATCATTTGAATCGCAGGTTGACCGCGTTTTGCGAGATAAACAATGTTATAGATTCTACAAGTTACCAGGCACTGTGGGCTTGCCTGGCTTTTGATGTCTGCAACGCAGGTCAAACCTAACATGAATTCAAGGTGTGCAGAGCGCATACACAGGCCCCTTACCCACCAATGGATTTAATTCCTCACTGCAAGGCTGGAAAATGAAGGCTTCACCACCCTCATTTTAGGGAAAGCCAAAAGCAACTTTGCATAATAACCTGTGCCGACGGACATTATCCCAGCCCATCCAGCCTCTAGAGGAACTTTGGTAGCTAAGGCCCGAGTGGGGTCATTTGCAAGTTGTACAGGCTTTTTGATGCATGTTCGCCTTTTTACTTTGTATCTTTGAGTGTTATGAATGAAACGGTTGTGGAAAATGATTGCCCTTAAGCACGCCCTTGTGCACCCCCTATTCAAGAAGCCGTCTGCTGATCCTACTTGCCCGGCAACCTATCGCCCAATCTCCATCTTCCCTTTCATGGGCAAACTATTGTACATGCTGGCCATCTCCACACATAATGTGTTGGTTGTCTCCATGACCATCAGTCTTGCTTCAGAGCTGCCAGAGTGATGGAAACTGCTCTCCTGAACACCCATGAAGATCTGCTCTCTAACCTTGATTCCAGCATTCCTTCTGTCCTCATCCTCTCTGATCTTTCCTCTGCTTTTGACATGGTCAAGCATGCCATCCTGATCAATCGACTCAGTGAGAACCTGGGCATCATGGGCCAGGGCCTAAAGTGGCTGACCTCCTTCCTCTTGGTCCACCCCTCCCAGGTCCAACTTGGTCCCTTTCACTCTGCCACCTCTCTCTCTACCTGTGGCGTTCCCCAGGGCTCTAACCTCTCACCCTGGCGTTTCAACCTCTACTTAGCCCCTTCGGCCCACCTGATCTATACATTTCAGTGTTATGCGGATGACACTCGGCTTTCCTACAGTCTGACCTCAGCACTCTCCTCTCTCGCTCATTCCTGACTGTGTCTCCACGGTTCAGGATTGGTGCACCTCCAACGATTTCTGCCTTATTGCCAGTCAGATGGAGATCCTACTCATTGGGACGGCTGCTTTCCCTCTCCCTCTGGCCACCCTGCATGGGCCCTCTTTCTTTGCCTTCCTGCTAGTCAAAAAATCTTGGCGTCATCTTCAACTCCACTCTCCCTTTTTCTCCTCACTTCTCGGACGTCGCCAACAGGTCCCTCTACCAGCTGCACCTACTCAAAGGAACTTTTCCCTTTGTCACTTTCCCCAAGAAGCAAACTGGGTCCAGAGCCCTGGTTCTCTCTAGGCTGGACTAGTGCAACAGCCTCTTCCTCAATCTGCCTTCCTCTACTCTCCACCCTCTGCAACTCATCCAGAACAGGACTGCAAGATTTACCCTTGGCATCAAACCCAGGGACTGTATCTCTCCAGCTCTGAAATCTCTCCCCTGGCTCGCAAGTAGCTGCAAGGATCAAGTTCAAGACCCTGTGCATTGTCCAAAATGATTTCTGGGGGTGGGGCCCACACTACATCAAACTCTCTCTTCCAAAATACCTTCCTTCTCAAACCCTTCAGAGCTACCTCCGAATCTCTAATTTTAGACGCTTCTCCAAGCAGAAAGTGGGGTTAGAGCTCTCTCCTCTGCAGGTAGCTCCCTTTGAAATGGTCTCCCAGCCCCTCTCAAACTTGAGCTGGACCACCCGAAGTTCCGGAAGCAGCTCAAAATGTTCCTCTTCTCCTCAGCTTTCTTTTTCTCCCTCCCATGCTGACCTACCTGACCTACCTGTCTGCTGTAATGACTGGTGCTGTGGCTACCCTCACAGTCACACTGGGTACCAGGCTCTTTCTTGATCAGTCACCCTTGCACTGCCTCCGGGCCTACCACGCACTTAGGGGCTGTAACAGTAGCCGTAGAGTCCCTTGTTCTCCTTGCAATACATAAGCCGCGCTGCCCTGACTGCACTTACTCAGAGCATGCTGCCCTGTTTTCCCCTCCCCTCTCTCTTGTACTTCTCGTTCTCGCACGTGCACGATCTGCATGACACAAGGCCATGTAAGATTGTTTGTCTTGTCCTCCCTCTGTCTTCCCTCCCTTGCCTTGTCTTGCCTAGAAACACTTGTGTACAGGTACGTTATAAATAACTAATCATATCATATATCACATAATTGTCTAATTTTGATTTCTAAACACTGTTTTGTACAAAACTGTATTTGTATGTTATGTTACATGTTGCCATGTTTGTTATGTTATGCTAATAAGCATTTCTTGTGCACCCATCACCACCATAGTGGTTTTATAGTGCAGAGGCTTCTTCAAACAGTGGCATATTGTGCCACAACGTGGGATAAACCAGACTGTGGTGTGTTGGAGAATGGAAAAGGGATAATATACGAGGAAAATAATAGCAGGAATAGAATAGGAACGACAAACAAACAGATGGAGAGGTACAAAGTATTTAGGGGAAACGATGTCTGATTGTGGTAGTGGCAGTGTGTGTGTGTTGAGAAAAGGAATACAACCTGCCTGTGTGCTGAGCAGTATCAAGGGATGTCGCTTTCTGGTCAGCTGGTTGCATGATACTAGAATTAGTAAGAGCCCGATTGTTTGACGGATTTAAGAGGTGCTCGAGGAAGACTTGAAATTCTGGGGCTTCTTCGCCAGATAACATTTTTGAATGTCCTTCCCTGAAAAAAAGAAGAAGAATCGAGGGTTGCCAAGAAAACTGAGAGGTGCAGGCACCAAGGGCCTCATTACGACCCAGGCGGTAAGGGGTTAACGGCGACGTAAAAGGTGTTGGCACCGTAAAACCCTTACCGCCTAATTACGAGGTCCCTTTGCGGTTCCCGGCCTTAATGGCTGGTTACCAGCCGTTAAGGTCGGGACCCGCAAAGGGACTTTCGAGGTAATTGCGATACCGCAATTTGTGGTACCGTAATTACCACCTTCCCCATTGAGCCCTATGGGGCAAAAATGGGAATGGGGAAGGCCAATGGTGAATGGGGAATTACCGCCCCGTCGACCTTGGAATGGGGCGGTAATTCCGCCATTCACCATGGCGGATTTGGTAAAATACCGGCGTCAACCATGGCGCTAATAGTGTCATGGTTAACGGCAGGGTCGTGAAGAGGCTGCAAGAGTTTGCATTATAAAGAGAATGCAGAGATCAGAAAAGGGAAAGAAGGGATAATCTCAATCCCTCAAATTTAGCATCTTGACGGATGGGATAGGATGGTCAATTTCAAGGGCTGTGCAGATGCAGTTCTGTAGTGAGTGCAGGTTTTCCATTCCTAGTCATCTATAACCTTCCACAGTGCTGATATTGCCCTGAAAACTCTCTCGGTTCTGTCTGCAAATTGCGCTCAAGACTCCTTTGTGACCCTTGGTTCCAATACAGCGCAGGAAGAGCAGGGAACTCAAAGACTGAAGACCACTTTGCGAGTAAACCATGTCCAATCCATGTTTGTGCATGTGCCTAAGTGCCTCCACGTTATCTTTAAACTGAGAAAAAGAAAACTAATAGGAATTAGTGCAATTAAAATCCCAGGATTAAGGATCCATCAGCTCACACAGGGATACTGGATTGTGCAATAAATTAACGGTGAATGATCCGAAAAATATGCAATATAGATAAACATGTCCCAATGCTCCAGCCATATTGCTATCAATACTACACTGCACTGATGATCATGAACAAGGTGGTTGTCTGGCAGCTTTAAGAAATGCCTGTCTTGGGTTGATAAATCTATGTAAAAAGTAGTACTACACTATAAGACAATGACAATTTACTGGAGCAAAGGGCTTGCATTTGGCATAATGTGCATACCCACAATGCCATGCTGATGTGGCTCTGAACTGGAAGTGAACGTCAAGCGATCACCAGTAGATAGCGCTGTGACATGTGTGACTCGGCTCAAATGGACCATGCTATGTATATTTTAGGGCAATAAAACCCCTGAAATTTGGCAGGTGTTGGAAGGTATGCCACCTTCACCATGAGGCCCCCATTGTGCAGCCCCTAAGCACCCTGATGACATGACAACTTTCATCACCGATGACATCGCATATGACGACACTGAGGACATGCCAGATGCCATCAGTGAATACATCATAGGCGAAATCAGTTAGGACACCATCTATGCCTTCCTCAATTACCTTACTGGTAAGTACCAGCCATGGGGAAGCATGTTTTACTTTATTTAAAGATATAGAATGTCTTTTAGCACAGATGCAACATACCATGTCTTTTAGGAAGATCCAAAAACACTCATCAAGCATTGTAGATAATGGTATGATAACTACCGAATGATGGTTTTGTACATAGAAATCTATAATTGCATATTGTAACACAGAGTGAATCTGCAACCTTTGGATCTCCAGAGGTTTTACATTACACATTGCACTAGCCCTACACAGAAAAGGGGAATGGTGAGGCATCAGGGATTCATGGTCCAAAACATGTAGAGAAATGCAGACTTCAAATTCTGGCGCTAAAACCATTGCAACTTTTGTCGGTTCAGTAGATCTGCTACTGGAGTCCTGATAAGCATGTGCCCTCACAACATGAATGTGTTTGTCAACATGGCTAATCTTTGCAGGCCACCTGCCCTAACCATTACCATTTGACATGGTCAAGGCAAACCGTATGATTTGTTATAATGTTAGTATGTTGTCTGATATGTGAAGCTATGTTGATTTCAGAAAACTGTTGTTTACCATTATTTTTATTTCTTTGGTGGGCTGGTGCAAAGTCAACTGTACTACCCAAATGTCTTCTTTGCATAGGGGTATGTTTTTAGAACAGAGTGATAAAGGTACTAGAATATCTCATTGTGGAAAATATAAATATAAATAAATAAATAAAATAAGAGTAATTCTGGTGTGTAATAATACCATGGTTGTAAATTGAAAGTATTTTTAAAGACAAACTTAAATCAGGCTTTGCACTTCAATCCAACGTATATGCAGAAAAATGTTTTTTTTAAATATTGCATCTCTCTAATGTGCATATGTAATTTTCTGTACCCGTGATGTCACTGATGATGCAATAGGTGATGTCATATGCAATGCCATCAGTGAGGTCATGTGTGATGTCATCAGTCAGCTTGGGGGTGGCTATTTGGTGTCCCATAGTTAAGGTCATGTAGCTTCCAACATCCCCTGAATTTCAGGGGTTTTGCTGAATTAATCGGCACCTTAACATCACTTCCACTAAAGTTTTTTTTAACAGAATTTTAAAGGTTTTTTTGCACTTAACTTATTCACCTTTACTCTCCCTTAACTAAACTTTTTTTATATCCCTTGAAATTCGGCGTATGTGGGAAGTGATGACCATCTTAACTTAGCATCTCCCCATAGATATCCCCCATGATCTACTTGGCTATGTCATTGCGAATCCATTCTTTTATATTTTGTTTGTACTCATGGGCTTTGCAACGTTGGAACGTTCCCACATCCACTGAATTTCAAGGGTTTTCATCTTATTTCTCTCTTAACTAAAAAATGTTCACTGAATTTCAAGAATTTTGTTATACTATAGTTTTTTTCTGAGCCCACTAGCCATGGCCTCCCTATTCCCGTGATCATTTTCTGATTATGCTGATTCCCTTGGTTCCCCAGATAAAGCTTGAAAATGTAAAACTGTTCCCCATCCTCCCAGGCACTCACCATGTGCCCCTTCCTCCTTGCTTGGTCGATTCCCCTCTATTGCTTTGACCCTCCCTGACCCTTTCCCATTACACTCTATCATTCTTGGGTTTGTGTGACGCAGTTTCTTTTCCAAACGCATCTTGTGGCATTGCTGCAGTAATTTCGCAAAATTCTCCCCATTTTCCCCTAATAAACTGAATTGTTCTACCTGTAACTGGAACCCAAGATCACCCCCAAGTTCACATGGTGTCCTCTTCCCCCTCCCAACCTCTAGCAAAATGATTTTAAATCCTTTTTTCTCCTCCATATAGCATTGTGAGCACTTTTCATTTTCAGTTTCTCCCGGTAGTATCACAGGATTCAGACACATCGAGCAAAACAAAATGGTGTCTTTTCATTTCTCAAAAGACTTTCAGCCTTTGAGCTGCAAAGCACCATGGGACGCATATAAAAGGTTTTGGGAGCACAAATATGTTTAAAACTATTAGATAAAGTTGTTTCTGATTAGTTACAAATCCATCCTGCGGTTTGAATAGTAGTTGGCCAAAAACAACATTTTCTTTTTTTATTTTCTTTGTAACTTTTTCAACTTTCAACATATTTTTTCCCAAAATGTCCAGTTTATGAGGAGCCTTGATATTTTTTTCTTTTTTTTGGAGCATTTCATCCAAACCCATCCAGTGAGTCAAACGTTATTAGCAATAGAATTTTGATGAAATTCTATATAGACAGGCTTCACTTTAACCAAAGGTATACATTATACGGCAACCATAGTCATATAGTTAAGGTGAAATGTATCATCTATCATCATAGGAAATTAGAATAATTTATGGCTAATAATTTTGGACATTTTGTACAAATACGTGTTACTTGTAAAAAATAAAAGGTGTATTTTTAACTTTTCTATTCATTTTCGCATAGGACAAATGTGCAATTTTTTCTCAAATGCACAAATGAAACCGTTGGGCTGATTTCTGCCAACTAAGAAACAACTCAGGCACAACGCTCTCAAAGTAAATCTTTTTTGTGTGGCATACATCGTCCCATCGTTTTTTAATGATTTGGTATAGAGCAAAGTGCCTCTGTGCATAAAAAGTTAATGCATTGCTGGTGCCATGATTTTCATTTCTGAAAAATCCGCCATTATGTCCATCTAGATTTGTTTTTGGAAACTGTCCTCAAATGATTTAAGGGGGTATGGAGGGCAGTTTTGAGCCTGTATGAACACGCTAAGAATGGATGATTGGTGAAGGTTTGGGGATTTGGAATAGTGTTTTATTATAATTTGTTTCAAGTGTTTTGCTGAGATCTAAATCTGAAAAAAAGAGTAAATACTTCAAAACTAGAATATATTGAAATGTGGCAATCTCAGTAATTTCTAGTTAAGCGAAAAGGAATATTTTAGGTTAATTTAGGAAGCAATCCGTGATTTTAATTTTAATATAAATGAAATCCAGGGATGCCTTCCTAAGATAAAGCGTGTGGAAGAGGGCATTGGGGGGCTATTAGGGATGGGGTTATTACATTTATTTAAAAAGCTTATGTTTGTTTAATTAAATTAGTTTAATTAAATTGAAATAAGATCGAGGGAACCAGATGCTTATTTACTATATTCTGTTTTGATGGGACAACCTTTCACGTGCCTTAACAGTGAAAATCGCGATTCACTCCTGGTGTAAGCAGGGAAGATATTCATATTGTTGCACCTCCATCTTCTTCGTCATAGTACCTAATTAGTAATACAACCTGAACCCCTACATCCTTCTTCCTTGTCACAGAACTGAATAGTAACCTTACCTATATACCCCCACATAATCTTACCTTTATCCCCACATCCCTCTTCCTCGTCTCAGTATAAAATGCTAATATTACCTTTAGCCTGCAGCCCTCTTTCTCTTCACAGTCCCCCACTCTCTCACCTCATTCTCTTCATCACAATTCCCCACTAACACACCTCACTCTTACTTGCCACATTCCCCACTACCACCATGTCATTCATCACCCTTACAGTACACCACCATCACCAACTCACTCTACCTCATCAAAGTAGGCCACTACTATCACCCCACTCTTCTTCCTCAGAGTCGCCGACTACCACCGCATCACTCTTACTCATCACAGTACCCGACTATCAGTGAATCCTCTCCCTCTTTACAGCCCCCCTACCATCACGTCACTCTCCCTCATCACCGTTCCCCACTATCACCACATCACTTTTCCTTGTTACAGTCTCCCACTACCAACATCTCACTCTTCCTCGTCACAGTACCCCACTACCACCAACTAACTCTTGCTCATCACAGTACCTCATTACCACCAACTCACTCAACCTCATCAAAGTACCCCACTACTGCCACCTCACTCTTCCATGTCAGAGACCCCAACTACAACCACCTCATGCTTCCTTGTCACAATCCCTGACTACTGCCAACTCACACTTCCTCATCACAGTCCCCTACTACCACCACCTCACCCTTCCTCAACTAACCAACCCTTTCTCGTCACAGTTCTCCAGTACACACATCTCACTCTTCCTTGTCACAGTAACCCAATAGTAATCACTAGCATTATCCACACATCCCTCTTTCTTGTCCCAGTGCCTAATTAGTGATCCTACCTTTACCAACACCTCTCTGTTTCTCCTCCCAGTACCCATTAGTAGCCCATGTCATTCCCCCCACATTCCTATCCCTCATTCCAGTACCTTATGGTAAACTTACCTTTACACCCACATCCCTCTTCCTCAACACAGTCCTTCACTAGCCCCACATCACTCTTCTTTGTCAGATTCCCCAACTACCCCACCTCAATCTTCCTTGTCACAGTAACCCCTCAGCTCACTGTTCCTCATTACAGTCCCCACTACTCCACCTTACTCTTCCTCATTACAGACCCCTCTACCTTCATCCCATTCTTCCTCATCACAGTACCCCACTATGCCATCCTCACTCTTCCTACTCACAGTCCCCTATTGACCCCACCTCACTCATCCTCCTCTAAGTCTACCACTACCCCCACCTCCCTTTTCCCATCACAGTCTGCCACCACACTCAATTCACTCTTCCTTGTCACAGCCCCACTACTACCACTTCCCTCTTCCTCCTAACAGTCCCCTATTAACCCAACCTCACTCTTCTATCACACTCCCCACTGCTCCCTCTCCTTCTATCTTGTCACAGTCCCCCACAATCCCACCTCCCTCTTCCACATCAAAGTCCTGCACTACTCCCACCTCACTCTTCCTGGTCACAGTCCCCAACTACCCCACTTCGGTCTGCTTCATCACAGTCCCCCAATAACCTAATCTCACTGTTCCTCATCACAGCACACCATTAGTAATCCTGTCTTATATGGTGGACACAAGAAAGATGAAATATTCGATAACCCCACTGTTGCGTAGCCGTAGCCTAAGAACAGATATTAATAACAAATGATATGACATCAGTTATTTTATCAGAAAGAAATGGCAACATTACAGGTGGTGGGAGGTATAGCAGAACGAGACCCTGGAAATTCAGTGAAAAAACATTAGTTGAGGCATAGTTAAGGTGAATAGGTTCAGTGCAATCGAGACCTTGAAATTCAGTGTAAAAGCTTTTAGGTGAAGCACTATTAAGGTGAAACAATCTTATGCAAATAAGCCCTTGAAAGTCACTGAACACAACCTTAGATGAAGTGACCTTAAGGTCCTGATTTAATGCCACAAAACCCTTGAAATTTGGCAGGTGTTGTAAGTTATTCGATAGTAACTATGAGGTCCCCATTGCACAGCTCCTACGCGCACTGATGACATCATAAATTACATCACTCAAGACATTGCATATGACATCATTAAGGACATGTCAGATTCCATCAGTGATTACATCATTTGAGAAATCAGGTAAGCCACCATCTATGACATCCTCAATGACCTTGCTGGTAAGTACCAGCTATTGAGAAACAGTTTGTACTATATTTGAAGATATAGCACAGATGCAATATGCCCTCTCTTTTATGAAGGTCCAAAAACATATGCCAATCATTGTAAATAATGGTTGTGTAACTACAGATAATTGGTCTTGCACATAGAAATCTGCAATTTCAGATTCAATACAGTGGCAGTCTGCAACCTTTGGATCTTCAGAGGTTTTACATTACAACTTCCACTAGCCCTACCCAGCATAGGCAATGGTGAGGGATCCTGGGAGTCAAGACTCTGCAAATACGTTTAAATACTGTCTTGGATTTAACCATTTCTCAGTAAAAAATTCTAAATAATCTGGGGCTTGGTTACTCACTTGTTGCCTGTCTTTTAAAGGCCCAGGATAGGTAATCACTCCAACTGGCATCTGACTACTCTGCCAAATAGGGTTTTCCTTCAATCAGTTCACCTGCTCCAAAATCCCTTTCAGGTAATGCAGACCTGATTTGAGAAATGCATCTGCAGTGATTCCATTCTAGATAAAACTCTTTTAAAGAGATGGCTATCATCATCTAAACCAAGTGGAATCTAAATCTTCTTCTCTCCAGTTGGACAGGTTCTGTTGCTTTTCTATTTTACCAAACACACTCCCTTTTTCCTATGTGTTTGAGTTGCAGTACCCAGCCAACTCTACCCAAACAGCACCATGCACCCTACCTAGCGCCCAGATGCCCCTGGACCTTGGATCAACGCTTTATAAATTTAAATAACATAACATGTTATACAATATTTGTGATTGTAAAGTGGCTGTGATGGGTACCCTTACAATTGTAACACCCTCCTGTTGGGTGTCTTGACCCACGTTCAAGTTATTAGGCTACAACATTTGTGCTGTGGGCTTAGGAAATCCAAGAGGGTGGAAAAGCCCACATTTGCGCCAGAATCCTGGAGAACCGTGCAGTTTTGTGCACAGCAAAATGGTCCCCTGACCTGCCACCCATCAGTGCTAAGAAATCTGGTGCTGTTCAAAATCTGTTGTTATTAATGTAAAAAATTGATGCAATACTGGTGCTCCCCACTACCAGAAAGCCGGCGTTTTAAAACCACCAGACACTTGTGTAAAACTGAACAAATTAACCAAATCAGGCCAAAGAAAGACTTACTAAGAGGTGGATACCATGTAAAACTATATTCTGAAATGACTTGAAGGACGTAATTGTCTAATGTATGTATTGAAAATAGCTGGGGATGTCAGCAGCTTAAGTGAATTTGGGTTTAAAGCCACTAAAATGGAAATGTTTAGAATAAATGAGTGACCTACTTTTGAATTTCACATAGGTTGAAATTGTTTAAATGTCATAGTTTTGAACTTAGAATCCGTGTTCTAGCTGCATGTGTAAAAATTGCAAGTTTGGTTTGAATGTAGAAAACTGGGAACCAAAGTGACATTTAGCTGAAGCCTGGCTTAAAGAGAGTGAATTCTGCCTGACAACTACCACCGACAGGAGTTGAAACTTGATCAGCAGCTGTGTTCCCAGGCCTGGCTGCATTCTGCTGCCCCTGCCAAAAGGAGATGACACCTCTCTGATTGAATTAGGGGAGTGGCACCTGGGGACTGCAGGAAACTAAACAATGAGCCTTCCTTGGCCCAGACAAATGTTAAATTGGGGGGGGGGGTCGTAAATGGCTTCCTCTTGGAAGGAAACGGGGAGGGGCACTGCATCTGTGAGCAAGCTGAGTTGGGGGAAGTGGACAAACCAGAAATTCCACCATGTGCTTTGGAACACCACACCCCTTTGGGGCCAGAGCATAATTTTAAAAAGATGGATAATTCATAGTGCGGACTTGTAAGAATTATATAAATAATATCATCATTCTTGTGATTTTTCTGTGCACATTTTAAGAGGTGTCAGGACTCTGTGGTATGTTCTGGGAAGTAGTAGCGGAAAATAAGGTTGTTACTCCAAATGTATGCATGTTAAAAATCTGACAATTTATCATCTGATGCCCATATTCCTTGTGCATTTTTGTGTAAAATCTGGAAAAGTTTAGAGGTTGTTATCTGGATGAAAAGGGCAGAGTTCTGTCAAAAGTTGACACGACATCTTACAAAGACAGGGATCGGATGGTTTGGTGCTACAGAAAATATGTTCACTGGACATATAATATTAGAAAAATGGTACATAGATAAATGGGTATTTGGATCAGAAATAGATTTGTGTGCAATTTGACAAGGGGAGGACCCTCTGACCCATAAACCTACCCCATCACTCTGACTCACGGTTCCCTTCTCAAATCAGGTCCAAGAGAAATCCTTGACCTATCAAATCCTGAGTGGGTTGGGCAAAGAAAGTTAGCATCCACACCCATTTTCAAAAGACATAAAAAGAGACGCTGGAACCCAGGTGGGGAGATTCACTTTCCACTTTCTTGTGGGACGCTTTGTCGGGAGACTCCAGACTTCAAATCCATCAATCTCCAGAGATCCAGAGAGACCAGAGATCCAGAGAGACCAGAACTGTGCAGTGCTGAGAGCTGACCCAGATCGCTGTGCGCAGAACCAGTACCAAGTGGCGAGAGAACCGCAGCCAATCCTGACCCGATCCGTGACAAAGTCGCATTCCTGTCCAAAATATAGTGTGAGTACTCAGCCAGAATTGTGCAAAACCAATTTCTTAGTTTAAAATAAGCTAATTCAAACTATTTTAACCTATTGAGAACTGCATCATAGAAATCGTATCCCTTCTTTTGATTCAAAGCTGCAAAACTGTCATCTGTCATTCTGAAACTTTAAAATTTCATTTCTGAAAAACTACCTTCACAAAATCGTCCGTATCTCTTGAACCGTTTGGGATAGAAGCTACTCCTTATACTTCCTCCGTAATTGCGCTCGACTCACGCGACTAAATTGCCGCGATTTGACATTTTGCTTCATTTCAGCCACGTGTAAAAATATTTGTCTTTTGCTTTCATTACAGAATTCCGTTTTCAACCTGGTAACCATCCCTGTATCATTGATAGGGCTGGCCTGAACTGATTTAAAGTATCTCTCAATCACCCTGAACCTCTAGAGGGAATTAAAATCATTTTAGCATATTTTTCCCTTCTTTGCATACCACCTTTAAAGTACTTTGCTGTGTTTAAAATCATCCCTGTTTCTCTAAGCTTGCTAGGGGGGAACTGAATTAGTATTGTACTGTGATTGTATTCCTGAGAACTGTGTGCTCTTCCTTCCATCTTCTATTGCATAAAGGGGGGGTGAGTTGCCAAAAGGGGAAAAGTGATTCTATTACCTTTTGCTGAAATCATATCAAGTTTATTCCTGTGTTGCTTCTTTTCCACCTTGCATTTCCTTGTACCATTTAAAGCATTCTCAGCTACCTTATCATCTATACTACTCCTAAGTAATTAAACCAGTGTGCTAGTATAACATCATCCATTGTTGATCACTGTCATATGTCTAAGTGTGATATCAAATATTAATTTATTATAAAAGTGTGATATATATCTATTGTTAAATTTTTCAAATAAACCTTTTCAATTTGCAAAACAAACCTACTTCTTGGCTCAGTGCGGTCAGGGGGATTCTCAGAGGGGCGTGATACAAGGGTTCATCATCCAGAATATAACTTGTCATAAAAATATATAAATAAGGGCTTCCCTTGAGCAATCCCAGACAAGGCACTGACCTAGTGGGAATGCTTGATTGGAGTCTTTAACACTCCCTGACCCTCCACCTTCTTTATGTTAGCCAATTGAATGTTGATATGTTAATGTTAATGTTAAATATTTATGTTAAAGGTATTTATATCGCGCACCATCACCAATGGAATTGGTCCCCAGGCGCTTAGGCGGCTCTTCAAATAAGAAGGCGGGGTCTGTTAGTCGGGTGAAGAGGGAGTAGGAAAGTGAGAGAAGTGGTGTGCTCTTGGCAGCTACAGTTTGGTTTTCACTGTGTGCTGAGCTTTGGTGTGAATATCTGACCGTTGCAAGACCTCATGTGCTGTTGTTGTGGTTTATGTGTTGCTCGATGGTTGTTGTGGTGTCATGAAGTGCGTTCGGTTTGCTTAGCAAGAAGAATGGTTGTGTGGATTTTCGGGTGAGTTAAGTATGCAGAGATTTGAGCTTAGGGTTAGTGGGTTATATATCCGAGTTCTTACAGGTCTTGTACTATATATCCGGTTGTCCTATAGGTAGGCTTAATCCTTACTAGTCCCTCTAATTGATATGAGTGTTATCGTGGTGCATTCCTCAGCTGTGTTGTGTTTGAACTTGTTGTAATGGGATGGGGTATATCTTGTCCACCCCTCTGTTACGCTCACCTGGTCTCTGTGGAGGCGTTGGGGTGTGGTTGCAGACCTCCCTGAACTGGACTCACCCCCTTTCAGGCCTCTCCCTCCGTAGAAAAGCGGTGAGCACTGGTACGTGGTGATACTGCTCCTCGGTGGAGATACGAGTGTGTGAGTGTGCCAATCTGTGATTGTTGTACCTCTTGAACCCTTCTCCGCAAAGTATGGTTTCTGTGAGCATACGCCGGCCCATTAAGCTCACCTGTGAATTATGGAAGGTAAGCTCTCTGTCCTGCTATTTCTGGCAGGGGTGTGTTGAATAGGATCTAGTTCCTTCACTGATCCCTGATAAGGATTAGTCCAGTCCGGCTGCGACTATGCTCCTCCTTATGATTGGTAAGTGTCTCTTGAACTCTTGTGATTCTGTTCATTCTGTTTAATGTCTTTATTTGTTGTCCTTATGCCCGCAATAATGTCTCTCTTCTGTTTTCTTCCCTTAGATGGAAATGCGGCTTCAATGCAGCTCTGAGATGCTGCCGAATGGAAGATTGATACTACCGCAACGTTCGACAGCAGGTAAGTGATGGTTTAAGGAAAAGCGCAAAGTATGGCAAAGCGCAACCGTAAACTGACTGTTTTTTCTATGTCTAACCTTGTCTTCTGTTTTTCCTTGCAGGCGCTGCTGTCGACGATGGAGTGTGTCATGCTGCGGTGCCAAGATGAAGATTTCGGTGTTCCGGAAAGTGCAAAGATGAATGCTCGGTTCGCCGAAGAGATGTGCAGGTAAGAACAGCTTCCCCCAGTTGGTAAGTAAGCTGGCAGGAAGCAGGATGTCCAGGAAGCAGGGTCTTCAAAGGTAAGCAGGTCTGACCTCAGGCGACGGTGAGCGTTACTCTGCTGGTAAGTGCATAGTAACGCGAAGCGTCTGTCTTGAGGATCAGGGCAGCTTATATAGCTGCGAAACCATTAGCAGCCACACCCAAGAATACACTTTGGGCTGCTTAATGGATGGAATGTTCAAGGTTAATGCATCTGAAGTGCTTAATGTATGGAATGTTCAAGGTTAATGCATCTGAAGTGCTTAATGTATGGAATGTTCAAGGTTAATGCATCTGAAGTGCTTAATGGATAGAATGTTCAAGGTTAATGCATCTGAAGTGCTTAATGGATGGAATGTTCAAGGTTAATACATCTGAAGTGCTATGTCCATAATAAAAGCTTTTTGTGTTAAAAGGATGTTCTTGTTTACTTTTGTTCATGAGCCTGGCGCCAAAGCCGCCAGGACAGTGTCCACCCAGGTCTCCTGTGCATGCGACCCCTGCATGCCTGTGCCCCTGACTTCATGACCATGACACCTCTGGTGTTGGTGCTGTGGATTAGCAGTCGCTTACTCCCTCGCTATCTATTTCCGTCGCTGGTCTAATGCTGCTTGTGTGTAATTTGTAGGCCAAGGTGCTTATTCATAAATTGTCCTTGTCCGTCCATCCCAATCTAGATGTGTTTAATCCAGGGTATCGTCCTATCATGTCAGTTGGTTAATTGGTATGCCGTGGATTGGCTTCCTTAGATTCTGTTTATGGACAATGGCTTGGGAGGATCGAGGATTGGTTACTTCATTCATCACCGTTTCAGCTGTGTGTATGCCTCCGTAGGCGTTCTTCTAATTATGAGGTGAAGAGCCAAGTATATGTCATAAAGTAGCCCCCCACGTGGAGTGAGTCCAATATAAAACTGATTTCTTTTTCTTTGTTCAAATAATTCTCAATATGGGCATGTGCGTTTGGTGAAGATAGCATATTCAGTTGCATAAAGAAATTTAGATTGATAGAAATGTTCTGAATCCAGAGCCGTCATTTATCTTTCTGCCACTAAATGCATGATAGCATCATTAAAATATGCACATAATAAATACACCATATATTTTAATATATTATTTTTATATGCATATTATTTGTGTAGTTCTGTTAAATCACCGCCAACCAGTATTTGGTTTTCTATTCAAGCAAATCATTTAACAGCTATAACTGATCATGTATTCCCACTTGTCAGCTGCCCTGCAACTTTTAAAGTCAACTTTCTGCTGTGAATTTCAGCTGAATTCCATCTTTGTCAAGAGAGACCATATTGTTGGAGAGAGACAATCTATGAAGTAGCAATTTAGTAGGTAGCTTAATTGAACAAGTTCAGATTTTTAGCAAAACCTAATGTTTTTCAAAGTCAGGGGTTATTGGCCTTTGTAGGCAACTGATTCTTTCAGAATGTGCCTAATTGTAACCCAGACACACATTAATCACTGCAGGAATCAAGTTTCATATTACATTAAAATTACAAGACAATGTCATGTATCTCCAATATAAAGCTGCTATTTAATGCTAGTTTTGAAAAATAGAGATAATGCCTATTGTCCTCATTTAACACAGACCATCTGCATATATTGCTCTATCGGTGTAAGCTTTACAATAGAGCATAACTAATGTTTGTTTCTGCAGGAACACATGGTTTTATGTGAATTAGTGTTCACACAATGTAAGTACATCGTGATAAATATATTCTGTCCCACAGAACATAAAGAATGTGCAATTTAAAGCGTTTTCTCCTATAATAGTAATCTGGCAATGTGTGGGTCTATCAACAGATTTAACTCGATCTCACATGTGATAGGTAATAAACATTCTGTGTAGCAGTACCATGTAGAACACACACATTTAAGATACACAGCTCTTCATGGTATTTTTCAAATGGTAGCAAACATGCAGAAACACATCCAATTTATATTTCTCTTTCTCTAGCATGTTTTCTTCGAGATAAGTGGCTGGTAAATTTTGTTTTTACTTTGTTTTGTCTGTTTGAAATTAATTGCATTTTCAGTGCAGAGCACTCTGGGCCTCATCCTGAGTTGGCAAGTATCCCAGTGATAATTGCGCTGGGATACCACCCAATGCTATTAGAATTACTGCAACTTGGCCCGGCGAAATTTGTGCCGGATCCCGAGTTGCGGTGGGGAGGTAAATCCCCATTCCAATTGGGTTCATTGGACCCCATGGGGGTTTCTTGGCGCTATTAGCGCTGGTAAAATTAGCGCTGCACTAATAGCTCCAAAAACTGTCAGAAAGAGGAGATTTTTACCTCCAGCGAAAAGCTGGATGTAAAACTCCCACTTTCCGCCACACTCGAGATTGGGCGGAGCAGTAAAGGCAACAGTAATATCATTACCACCGCATTGTACCACTCCGCCCAACTCATCATGATGCCCTGTATCTTTTAATAGAGAGCATTATTTTTTTTAATCAAATAATGCATTACATGATTACAACTAGATGCTGACTGCAGAGCTAATACTTCTGATAAATTCTTGAAGCTCACATTTCAGATGTTAATTCCTATCCAGCCATTTGTATGTTCTATACAAATGAGGGTTGTAGCAGCTCTCATTTCAGAGTTGAGAAGTTGTGAGTTTAATCATGTTATGAGCTTACAGGTGCATAGATGCCGATGGGCTATCATGCTGCACTTTTACTAACCAAAACAATTTTGTGCACTCAATGCCTCACTCACTTATACCGGTGTGAATTGTGACTTCAAGGAAGATTTTCATGTATTTGTAAATATACAGGCCTCAGCACTGTCGTATAAGTCAAACATAAGGCACAGGAAATTGCAACACTGCGAGGCGCTGTCTGAGCATAAATTGTTGACAAACATTGGGCCTCATTCCGACCCTGGCGTTAACCAAGGCGCTATTAGCGCCTTGGTTGACGCCGTTATCTTTCCGACTCCGCCATGGTGAATGGCGGAATTACCGCCCCATCCCAAGGTTGGCGGGGTCGGTAATTCCCCATTCACCATGGGCCCTTCCCCATTCCCATTTTTGCCCCATAGAGCTCAATGGGAATGGGGAAGGTGCTAATTACGGCACCGTAAATTACGGTGCCGTAATTAGCTCCAAGGTCCCTTTGTGGGTTGGTTTTTTAATGCCTGCAAAAAGCAGGTGTTAAGTTCCAACCAGCAAAGGGAACTCGGAATAGGGCGGTAAGGGTTTAACGGCACCGGTCTCGTTACCGGTGACCGTTAACCCTTACCGCCCGACCCGGAATGAGGCCCATTGTGTCTATTCCGTCACCCTGAAAAATGTGTGCTATTTGTCTGCAATACCTCTCAAACTCTGAACTAAACACAACCATATCTCTACTGCACAACAAACTGCACACACTTCACTACACCACAGCAACAATACAAACCACACATAGCCTCACCCACCAGCACATGGCAGCTACCAACTGATAAACACACCTACACTCATCCAACAGTATCAACCGAACTGAAGCTGCGAATAGCCCATCACAGCTCTCTTGCTCTTTCTCCCGCTCAGTCCTACTAACTTACCCCCACCCCTCCCTTGCTTTACAGATCCGCCTGAGCACCAAGAAACCATGCAGGTGGTAACAGTGTGCTGTATAAGAACAGTGGACATAACACAACATATGTTGGTGAGCTGTCAAGCAATGTTCACTAACAGTGCGAGGTGGAGGTAGAAAGGGTGCAGGTACACAGCAGCATACCCATTAGGGGAGACTCCAGAGTTGATGTGGGAGGATGTGATGACAGAGTTTGGGTGTCTGAAGGAGGAGATACTGGCTGGGAGAAGGTGGCAGCAATAACTTAAAAGGTCTTGCTGCGCTAGAATAATGGTGATGTTCATCCAGAGAAGGAAGGCAAAGGGATGGACGCGTGGCAAGGTATGTTGAAAATATGTGGAGCATCGGAATGAGCACAAGTAAACAGATGTTTAGCAGGAGAATGGACCGAAGGAGGTGGATGTGGGTAGTAAGAGGAGCAGCAGGAAGTAGAACATGAGGTGGCAGAGGAGGCAGAGTAAACGGAGGTGGGATACAAGAATTCAGCGAAGGAGGAGGAGGAGAAGTAGATGGAACACAAGGATGTGGATCAGAGGCAGGTGGAGGAGTAGATAGTATTTGAGGATATGGATACATAGCTGAAGGAAGAAGATAAGGATATGGATATAAGCAAGAAGTGGTAGACGGCCCGGAGAAGGACTGGCAGCCAGAGGCGTAGGAAGCCGGCCATGCTGATGCTGGTGGCTTTCTTTCGGTGGAGGGGGCAAGACTGGACAAAGGACAGGAAAAAAGGCAGGGAGTTCATATCAAAATGCGCTCCTCTGCATGAAGCAGTACTTCACCCTGCCCAAAATGGTGGCACAGGCAGAGGAGTGCACAGTTGTGCATAATGGGAAAGAAGAGTCAACTTAATCCATTGGGCACTGTGCAATGCATAACAACCCTAACCATAACCCTAATCGAAATCCAACTAAATGGGCCTCATTACGAGTTTGGAGGCAGCCATGGTGCTATTAGCACCATGGCTGCCTCCAAACCGGGCTCCATTACCGGGTTCCTGCAATGGGGACTTACCAGGTCATTCCAACATAGGAGGACCCGGTAATTCCTCCTTGCAGGAACCATTCCCCATTCCCATTTGAGCCCCCATAGGGCTCAATGGGAATGGGGAGGGAGGTAACAACGGGCACATTACAAGTGTTCCGTTGTTACCTCCCTCTTCCCCTCGCGGGACCCGGAAAAGACGTCTGGTTTTACCAGATGTCTGATCCGGGTGCCGCAAACGGAAACTCGTAATCCGCGCTGATGGAATGAGGCCCAATGTATTCAATGAAAGTGCATTTCAATGGAAATGGCTTTCAATTAATACATTTCGTTGAATTTCAATTTGATGAATGAATATTCGATGGATAGACTAGATAATCCCTTTCACGTTGCACAAAGTGGTCTCTTGCGTCTCCAATATGCACTCGTTTTGTGATTTGATCACATATAAAATATGGCAGCTGGATCACTATTGGGGCGTCTCCACTTTGATCATGCCTTCCCAGGCATCAACTTAATCCATTGCCCTAAACAAATAACTACTTAACTAAATTGCAATCCCCCTGTTGGTGCATTAAGTCTTCCACGATCCAGTCCTACAGCCTAAGCAATTAACTGCTTCCTTGCACTGCCCCTAGAACCTCGCAATTGCCTACTTCTTGCACCCCTTCTATAATATTCTATATGTAATTAATTAATCATTTCTAAAGCCCTTAATACTAGAGACTAGCCTCTAAGTGCGGGACTGGGAATCGAACCCGTGTCGCCCTGCTTTTGCCCCTGAGCTATCCTCCCGGCCACGTGATTGAGCATTTTGAATTAACCAGTAACATGCGATTTTATGCTAAAGATTGGAGTTCTGCTTTCTGTGCCAAACTTAATTTTGAACCAAATCTGCTTTTTTCATATATGCTTAAAGTCCTGGTTATTTAAGAGGCAGTATAGTTGCCCGGAACGCTATCCCCTCCCCTCTTTATGACAGTTCGAAGGTGTACTTGCACTGATTACATTTGTGTACGGTAAATTGGTGGCACTTTCCTTCCATCACTTTATGTGCGCAGAAAGATATATATTTATGCATGGAAACCTTTCCATAGTTGTAATCATATCACGTTCACCTTTGGCCGTACGCCAGCGCACTCTCATTTACAGTACTTGCCCTATGGCAGCTTCCAAGGTGTGTCCCCGGTTGGATGTGCCCACCAACGCGGTAGCACGGCGGTCTTTTGTCCGGTAGCTAGGTTCTTAAACCAGCCTTGTGGTATTGGGATGACACTATGCTTTGAATCTTTGTTTGTGTACTCGGTCGTGGCACACTGCCAGAAGCCGTTTGGAAGCTAACACATTTTATGTTTGCACAAGCTCTAAGTCCCTGCTGACTGTCACTCATCTGGAGTGACAGCCCGAGTTACTCATGCATGCAAGGTGGTGGTTGTCTTTCACCTCTGTCACTCGGATGGGAGCACGCCCAGTGCTGTTGTTGCCAGAAGCAGTTCAGGGAGCTCTGGCGCTGGTGATCAGTCCCAGCCCCAGGTCAACCACCGCCCTGTGTACGATTTTTTGGTATGCCATCAGGCCGGCCTAAACTTCAACGTGTTTCATTACCTCAAAGCCCCTCGCACTCACCCTCTTCGAGGTCCCTGTCCCAAGGGGCTCTTCCCCACGCCCCACTCCTGAGAGCTAGCCCTTTTAGCATCCATGAGCTCCCTGGGGTTCCATGTGATTAGGTTCCCCAACTGAGGGCAGGCCCAACTGACCACACGGAACCATGACCCCAGCGCATCTGGCCAGTGCACACATGCATACATGAAGCATGCAGCACAGACACACCTAGAACATTATTTTGTACCTGCTCTATACCCGATCTGTAGAAGGCCTGTACTAGCTTCCTAGCTCTGGCAGCTGGCTCCCACGATCCAGCCTCCACAACTCAGAGAGGAACCTGGATGTTCATGTCCTGCTCAGTGGTCCCGGAAAGTCATGCCACAACTGGAATGTGCCAAGCACTCCGACTTCAAAAAGAAATCATTTCATTGCTTTCTGAAGTGAAGTCAGAGCTTGTGCAAAGAAATGATCTGACTTCAGAAAGGAATCTTTTCTTTCTGAAGTCAGAATGCATACACTCTGACTTCAGAAAGAAAGGATATCTTTCTGAAGGTTGTCGGGCCCCACTGTGGGACATGGAGTGGTGGGGCCCTCAAACTCCCTAGGTGCTGGGGGGACTCCCACTACACCATTGCACTGGACCTTGATCCCCCATTTCCAATAAAAAAAATAATCTCAGAGGAGATAAACGCAAGCAACGACCTAACCTTTCAATGACATACCTTATGTGGGATTAGAACTTGGATGACAGCATTCCAGATCCACGCAGTCATCGCTTGTACCCCTGCTCTTCATAATTGTGCACTGGTTTTCAGGAATGTATACGTTTCTTCTGCATGCCCATGTATGCCTGCCTGTTGTCACTGTGGAACATGTTCACTGACGCTAGCGGTCATAGGCTGAAGGAAAGGCTGCAGAAGTAGGTCTCCTTTCACAAATCCCCTCTTATCAGGAGACCTTGGCAGGTGTCATATGTCTGGCTCGCCATCGCCCAAAGCAAACTGCAGTGGCCTAGAGGTTAAGTGCTTGTGTTTTGACTTGGTGACACTTTCGGCGCAGGTCTGAACACATCTTTGGGTAATCCCCCTGTTCCAGTGTGGCAAGCAGTTCAAGCACTGGTCCACCTGAGATGGAGAGTCCTGGCTCGCTCTCTGCAGTGCAGGCATGGGCGTCAGAGGCAGAAATGCTACACTCCCTGTGCTGAGTGACTCCTATCCACTCCTCTCAGGGGCCTGTGTGCATAAGGGACAATCAGTGACCCGCGTGCGTGTGGTGGATAGGTGTGCCAAGACGCATGGGTGCTACCACAGCCCACTTCACCCACAATCTTGGACTGTGTCCCAGATGACAGTCTAACAGATAATCAGGCTGTCAAATGATTGACCAACTTAACTGTGGTGTGTGGGCGGAGTTGGCACCCTCTAGTTTGTGCGGCTGAATCACTTTATCCCCCCTTAATCCGGCCCTGGTAGTGATGTTGTTGGCTGAAAAGTGGAGGATATCAACTTTTGCGCAAACTCATCAGCACTGTTTACAAATGGAAAATGTGTGAAACAATAACTCATAGAGTGACAGCAATGGAGCAGATGACCTCTTTGAAATCTCTCTGCAATGCCATATGCCCTATTACGACCGTGCCATGGGGTCTCTTACTTCTGCCAGATAACATAACATGGTATGATAGGTTATTTATAACGCGCTTAATACCCAGAGGTTTCTTACCGCGGACCTGGGGTTCCAACCTGTATTGCTCCCTGTGGTCTTGCTTCTGAGGCGAGCACGTTGCCCCTGAGCTATCCTCGGCTGTGGGGCGTGCATAGAAACATAGCATAACACCACAAACTGTACGTCAGAAGGCAGAGTCATTTATGATTGGCAACCAATTCTACTTCACTACATCCCAATTGGTGCTCGTCTTCCAGTGCTGGACCAATCAAGCATCTACAGATGACACATTGTCAAACGTTTAAACTAATTAAATCAGTTTAAAAACTGCAGTTTTACCCCTGAGGAACTTCACAGTATTGTGGGTCAAACCTTACATTCTTCCCTAGTCATTAGAAGAGTTGGGGGAGCCAGAGGATTCAAGGGAATAACAGAGGGAGGGATGATCCAGGGGCTGTAGCCTGGCCCCAAGGGCCAAACTGGAGTCGAGCCAGGAAAATCGCACTTAGGAGGAGTGGGGTGCCCTCCACCCACCATTTGCTGCAGACTGGAGCTGTTTACAAGTAACACCAACATGGCCGACTCTGGGGAATCCCACTTCATGTTATCTGGTGGAAAGGTGTCCTAAATAAAATCACAGAAAAAGGCAGAGAACCTCAGCCGACGTGTTAGTGCACCATCTATACTGCCATTGCATAACCTCCCTGTCGCCGGCTGTGGCTCAGGGACTCTCGAAGTGCAATTTAATCCATACAGAAAGGTTGTCAGGCCAGTCACTTTCCCAATGTGCCATGTTAATGGTTTAGTGGACAAAAAAAACTCTAATCTTTTCCTGAGCGTCATTCACAAAATACAGAAACTGCGCACATATTGTACATTGTGTTCATTGAATTTTATTTTTCTATATAGATTATATGATATGATCTGGACTTCTACTATTGCATGTGGAGCCACTGCTCAATGCAAAGATGACCACCACGTCCCTGTGTGGTTTGAGGTGAAGGTGGAGCACCTTGCGGTGCGCCCTGATTGGCTACCATGCTCTTTACAACTAACTGCCTTCTCAAGCCGGCAGGCGAAGCCAGTCCCTCCTTAAGGCCACCCCTCAAGGCCAGTGATGCCTGTCTGGGCACTCGTGCTACCATCTGGCCCCCATGAGGACTTTACACACCGAAGCCCACCTGTACTTTTATTATTGCATGTGGAGCCACTGCTCCATGCACAGATGGCTGCCACCTTCCCTGTGTTGCCTGAGGTGTGGGCAGAGCATCTTGCAGTTCCCCCCGTTTGGCTATCATGCAGTTTACAACTAACTGACTGCTCGAGCCGGCAGGTGAAGCCAGCCACTCCGGAAGGCCATACCTCAAGGCCTGTTTGGGCATGTCCGCGACAGTCCGGCTCATCCAGCCTCCCTGCATAACACATCACATGGACTCCACACACATAGCCCCGAGAGACCATTATCTCAATGCCCATCCCATGCAGATAATACAAGAGAAATACCCCAGCTCAGGAGGCACTGCACAATTGCACCCAATGTAAGCCCTCTCCCGCTAATATCTTTACTGCTCAATGTTATGTTCAACATTCTCAGCCTCTGCCTGGCCTCCCCATTCCAACCTCAACACCCTTCTGACCACCGATCACTCATACACACAGCACTTTGATGCATACCCAACTGGTCCTCATTCCTCACAGCAAGCCCCAATCTACTCAGCATTAATCTGCCTCCTGCGCTTAACATACTCCCCAATGCCCTCTTCCTCCTCCCACCTCTTTCCTACCACCTCTCGTGACCTCTCAGCCACAACATGCCATTACCCAATGCAACCATTAACCTGAATCCGCCCCTGGTCTCACTCGGCCTTACCTTGGTCACCAACTTCTTCTAAAACTGTGTTCTTGATCCTTGAGAACTGCACAACACCTCCATGGCTTCTGACTACCCATTACTGGCAATTCAAGAACCCTGAGACTATCTAATCATACCACACCCATACACTGCTCTTCTTCCCCTTGTACTCTCCCTCTCCTATTCCCGACCCCCCTGGACCAGGACGCCACCAACCACACCCCTCACACAAAGAGCACACCCAAACACTAGCACACTTTATCAACTGTGCACTTCTCAATGTTCAATCCCTTGGTGCACACGTCACCCTGGCCCATGACCTCATCACTGATCAACACATTGGGCCTCATTACGACCCTGGCGGAGAGGGTATTACGCCAGCGTAATGCATGGCGTACCTCTCCGCCCTATTACGAGATTCCTTACCGCCATGGAGAGTTTTCCGCCTGCTTTTTGCAGGCGGAAAAATCCATGGCGGTAAGGGACCTTGTTGTTAATTACGCCACCGTAATCTACGGTGGCGTAATTAACGCCTTCCCCACTCCCATTATACCCTATGGGGCAAGAATGGGAATGGGGAAGGGTAAAATGGGGATTGGGGATTTACCGCTCCGCCTGGGTCGGAATGGGGCGGTAAATCCGCCAACCTCCATGGCGGTATTGGCAGCTTAGCGCCATGGACCATGGTGCAAATTGCACCATGATCCCCGCCAAGGTCGTAATGAGGCCCATTGACATCCACGCCGTCACAGAGCCGTGGCTCCACAGTGCCTCTGTCCAACTACTTTATCTAGCCATCCCACCTGGCTACTCGACACTTACTAACTACAAAACTATTGAAGGGAAGGATTCCATAGAAATCGAATATAATTGGCAAATATTTCATTTGGAAAGCGGTCAACACTCATGGGAAAAGGGCAAGAGAAACAGAATCCAAAAAATTGGGAAATTTATAAATAACTGCAAAACAATTCACCTGATATCACAATGTGGGATTATGATGACTAAGGGAAGATTTGGGTGTAAGACCCCCTTTTGGTTCAACACATGGATGTTTGTCCTTGCTGAGTTCATGGCATATGTTATTAAGGAACAGATGTTGCAGCTTTCATCTGATGTTCTCTCTCCCACGTTCTTCATGTGCTGATACCATACATTATTTTTCAAATGAGCCAGATTATCAAGATATGTATTTATATTTTAATGATCTTTCTTAACATCCCTTTTAAATTGAAAAAGGTGCCTCGTAAGATTATAAAAAATGTTGTCCATGCTTTTATTGGGGACAATGTTAAATGTTTCATTGTCAATCACAATGTCTGTATTGTTTCTTATAACAAGTCTAAATGCCATAATAATCAGGAAGAAAACACATATCAAATATGAAAATATGTCACAATGATTATTCCATGAAAATTCATCGATTGTGTTGATGGCAAAGAACCTTTTATATTCTGAAAACTCCTCATTTTATGTTCACTCTGAATATGTAACTCTTTGATTCTTTATGGATCACACCTTTAGATCAAGAACTGCAAGATCATTATTAGAAATATTGTAAAAATAATATAATTGTTCTTTGGGTTACCAAAAACACATTACAATATTGACATGTCTTCTTACTTAAGCTGAATAAGACTGCAATATATATGTAAACCAGCATACAAGAATGTGTGCATTGTTATTACAATGGGTAACATATGAGATGAAATGAAGTGTGCTTGTTTTCCTTCGGCTCTGCTATGTGTCTCTTTAGCATATCTAAAATGTTCCTGGATAACTGCAAGTCTATTCCTTATCAAATGTTGAAAGATATTGGTCCTCAGTTTGAAGCGCTGCTGTGCTTTTCATTTTCATTGTCTTTGCTCTTGGCCATTGAACAAGTCTGTATATGCAGAATGTCTTCTTTTGGATCACTGTTGGTAGTTGCAGGAGGGGTCTAGATTTCTTCTTTATATGGTTTGATGTTGTACAAATGCAGCCAAGCTCACCTTCCTTTTAATTTAGCTGCTGTGTGGGTATTATCTTCCACCTCATAGGGCGTACTCCAAGTGTGTACAAACCTTCATATTAACACCTGGTCCTCTGGGTATAGACTGGGTTGCTTCAACAAATCCTCTGTATCAATGTACTCACTGACTTTGTCACTTCTCTTTGACCCCTCCCTTTGATTCTTGACCTGTTGAGACATGAAAGAAACACTTGCAGTCATTGTTGTTAGATAATCATACATCTCCTCACCTTATGTCTTCGCTACACTACGGGCATCAGTTTTTAACCTAGTTGGAGGAGCAAGATGGGTTCTCAAGCGGCATCCATTCACCAACTCAGGAGGAGTTAGGTGGTGATCTGAGCCAGACTCATTTTTATTTTTGCAATCCTCTCTTTTAAAAGTCCATTTAATCTTTCACAGATGCCATTTGCCTAAGGATTCTAAGCTGAGGAAAATGTATGCATAATGCCCATTAAAAATATTATTTGTTCAAACAATTAATTTACAAAATCCTGCCCATTGTCAGAGTTCAAGACCTCACATACACACACCCCAACTTGGGAACAACTCACGGACAAGGAACTTGGTGGCACTTGTGGTATCAGGGTGCATGCATGGACCTGCCTCAACCCATCTGGAAAAAGGACATACCACAACCAGCATATATCTTTAGCCATTGCATGTCTGCAGCATATCCACATAAGCTAAAAGTAGATGCTGAAATGGGCCATTGGGTCTGGGGATTACTCCTCTCACTGGTCGCAAAGTGTGCCCTGCAGTTCATTTCTGGCACACCATGCAATTTACAATAAACTGTGCTACATGTGAGAAATGATGTCTTCCCTTTTAGGATGTGCTGTGCATTTTATGACTGCGAGTGTCAATGGGAGTCCTAATGCTTCAATAAGCTAATCCAATAGGGCTGCAAGTTGCACTGCAGTTCCGTCTGTGCGGAGGAAGCCCCTCCTTTTCCAGCATGACAAACCTGTGTATACAGTAGACATCCCATAAGCAGAGTCAGAGTAAATTGTCACTTGCTCATCTTCAAATCTCTGAAGTGCGGCAATAAGCGCCACTAATTTTGCAGAATGTGCTGGGTAATGCAAAGGCAATCTTTTGCTAGTCACTACCTCAAATTCACCCTCTCAGTTCAGCTTCACTACTGCTGATCCAGTATGCCTTTTGCCAAAATTGGTCAATTCTTGAAGAACCATCAATAAAGAGAACTTCCCCCCTCCCACAAGCATTTTCTCTAGCTTGGGGAATATCATCATAGTATTCAGTAAATGTTGTGCAATCATGTACGTAATCATTCTCCCCTACTGGTTCTGTTATGAACGTTGCTGGGTTCACTGTCTTGCATTTGACAATTTTAATCACAGGATTCAAAATAATTAACTCATATCCTGATGCTCTTTGTGTTGTTAATGTACTTTTGGGTTTCTCTAAAATTGCAAATAATGCATGCTCTACAAATAGTGTCACTGAACAACCCATTGTTTTACTTGAGATTTTTTTCAATCGCGAATGCAGCAGCATCTAAAGACTGCTCACAAGGATGATGCCCTTTCATAACAGGATTTAAAATCCCACTTTAGTAAGCCAATGTTTTATATCTATTTCGTAATGCCATTTTCTGTGTGAGGACTGCTGTCATAACTTCACCATTTGAATCAGAAAATAAATAGCATTTTTCATGATAATCTGGAATTCCTAACACAGGTGCTGCACTGATTGCCTTTTTTTAATTCTTTCAATACTTCAGTCATCTCATCCATACATGTTATTTTACTCTTGCACCCCTGTGCTTCTTTAAGTCATTTTAAAAGTGGTCAAATATATGTACTGTAATCAAAAACCCAGGCCCTACAATAGTTACATAGGTCTAATAATCGCTGCAATTCTCTCGTCGTTTTAGGTTCTGAAGTCTTCATAATTGCTTCTGCTCTATCAGGTATCACTTTCCTCTCTTTGTGAGAAATCAACAGTCCTATATGCAAGACCTCTTCCTGACAGTATTGTCATTTTTCTTAAACCCTTTCTCTGAGAGTATGGTCATAAGCTTAACCAAACCTTCTCTGCATCTTTCTTCTGTCTCACTACAGTTGAATATTACCAAAGTCCACCTGAAGGACTCTGTTAAAGATTGAAGGGGCCCCACAGTACCCATGGGGCAAACAAGTATGTTTCAGGCAAATATTTCTATTTGAAAAGGAAGTCAAAACTTGTGAGTCTTCATGGAGGGGAATTGAAAATAATGCATTCTTTAAATCTATAACTGTGAAGCATCTGGATTTAGATGGCATGTTGCACAATATTGTTGCAGGATTTAGAACTAAAGGAAAATCAGCTGCAACTATATTGTAAATATTGTTTGGGGCGAAGGTCCTGTATGAATCTCCATGACCCTCTTTTGATTTTATTCAATGGGTACACAGCTGTGTTACATGGAGAATTGGATGGCACCAATATACCTTGCTTCATCAAAGCAGAAATGGTCTCAAATATACCTTCATCTCCTTCTCTAGACATGGGTAAATGCTTTGATTGTGGCAAAAGAACTCCTGGTTTAAGCTTGATTTTAACTGTTCCTACTGCATTTAATAGACCCACATCATATGGACTTGTGGACCAGAATATATTTGGCATTTTCTCTAAATCTTCCTGGAAAAATGATGGTTTCTTTTTTACCAGTGCCATTCTTTGTAGTATTTCTCTATTCTCTACTTTATTCCAATAAGGGAGATTTATAAAAAAAAAATACTAATTTATCGCATGAGTACTCATCCCTAAACAGATGTTTATCTGTCAAATCTGTCAACCTTTATCCTTCACTGAAAGCTATCACAATCCTCTTCCCTCATCATCTGTTCTATGAAGAACCAACCTATCCTCTCTGACCAGTGCTGCTTCTAACTCCAAATGGATAATCTACACTTCTTCATCATCCATAGGGATATCGGGTCTAAACAGACATTTATCAAGTAGTCTTAATAATTTACCTGTCAACCTGGGCAACCATGATAATGAAATAGTCACTACATACAAAAATACTTCTGTTTTTAAGGGAACTCCTCGTAATGCCCGTAAGCACTCCCTTGTGCACCATCTGCTCAAAAAACCATCTGCCAAACCCTCCATTCCGGCAAACTATCGCCCTATCTCCATCACTCCTTTTCTCGGCAAACTCCTGGAGAAGTTGGCTATCTCTCAGCTGACCCTCCACACTGAATCCATTGGTTGCTTTCATGACCATCAGTCTGGCTTTCGAGCATGCAGAGGCCCAGAAAAACCTGCAAAGACCTGCTCTCAAATCTTCACACTAACACTCCCTCTGCCCGAATTCTCCCTGACCTCTCCTCTGCCTTTGGCACAGTTAACCACAACTTCCTGATGGCACGTCTCTGTGACACCCTTGGAATCAAGGGTCAGGCTCTGGTGTGGTTAACCTCCTTTCTCTCCGACCACCCATCCCAGGTGGAACTCAAAGCCTTTCTCTCGACTGTAGCTCTCTCAACCTGTGGCGTTCCCCAGGGATCTAACCTATCCCACTGGTTCTTCAACTGGTTCTTCAACGTCTATATGGCGGCCCTGGCATGTGTAATTGCCACCTTCACCTCGAACTTCCAGTGTTACGCGAATGACACACAACTTTCTTTCAGGCTAAACTCAGTCGCCTCCTCCTCCTCGCTCATATCTGACTGCCTGTCCACTATTCAGTCCTGGTGTGCTACAAGCAACCTCTGCCTTAACGAGCTGTAAGACTGAGAATTTTCACATTGGAACCCCTGCATCTGCTTTCCAACTTTCACTCTGTCCGGCCTCCCTTGGCCCTGCGCCCGCATCCTGCAAGGCAAGAAACCTTGGGGTCATATTTGACTGCACTCTCTCCTTCTCCTCTCACATTTCGGACTTGTCTAAAAAGTAGAACTATCAGATACAGCTCCTCAGAGGTACTCTACCTTTTCCCACTCTCCCTCAGTGGCTCACTGTTTTCAGAGTCCTGGTTTTCTCTTCTCTGGACTATTGCAACAGCCTCTGTCTCAATCTCCCTTCTTCTGCCCGTCACCCTCTGCAATTCATCCAGAACAGACCTGCAAAACGTATCATTGGCCTCAAGCCCAGGGACTGCATCTCTCTGGTGCTGAAATCCCTTCACTGGCTCCCTGTCCCTGCTAGGATCAAGTTTAAGACCCTATGCATTATTCACAAAGCTTTCTGGGGACTGGGACCTACCTACCTGCAATGCTTCCTACCTAAACAATGTTCCACACGAGCCCTCCGCTCATCTACCCTAAACCTTCTGCGAGTGAGCCGGTTCTCCAAGCAGAGATTTGGAGGGAGATCCCAATCCTCAGCAGGTGCCTCCCTCTGGAATAGCTTCCTTGCCTACCTCCACCTTGAGCCTGATCTTCTTATATATCGGAAACTCCTCAAGACCTTCCTCTCCTCCTCTTCCTTCTCACTCCCTCTACCCTGCTAACCTAGCTCTCTGCTCTTTCCCTTCTCGCTCCTCTTCCTTACAGCTTGCCGACTGGCCGCCTGGTGTACCTCATAGTCTCACAGGTCCCTGGAACCCCCGCCAGTCCTCTTTCACACTTGCCTCAAGGCCCTACACCCCACCCACACTTTCTGCACTTGAGTATTAACCCATGAGAGTGGCTCTCTCTGCACTTACCCCAGTCTCCACCGACAGGGTGCACTAGGACCTCCCCCTCCCTGTGACCGTGTGCACTTGCATGATCCGTACGCACCATGCCTGTAGATCATCTTTCTGTTCTCCCTTGTATTCATCCCTTAATTTCACTGGTAAAACTGCAGAATTGCTGTCAGGCCTATTTTCTGTATCTCCAACTGTTAAATGTATTTTACGCACTTACTCTGCCTGTGCAAACTATTATCATCTCCGAGTTTCAAGGGCTCTGAGCGACTGTTGTTTTTTCCCCTGTTCTCACCCTCCTTGAGCGCTTTGAAACATTCCCTGTGTTTAGGCGCTTTATAAATAAACAATACCCTGCCATTCCATGCCTCTTGGCCTGTGAAGGCTAACATAAGCTCTCTCACATTCATGTAATGTATCCCAGGAGTAGAACACACTATTATTCATCAGTAAAAGATATTGTCATGTTAAGTTTTGTCATCAAGTCAAGCCCTAATATGTTAACTGATGTCTGCCTAGAATATAGTAATGGCAGAGACATGTCATGTTCTCCTATAGAGATTGCCAATTCGTCTGTGAAAGTGCCAGGACCCTGGCAAGTGTTGGGGTGGTGGCAGGGAAAAGGGGCCATATGTTGGGTTTTGGAGGGAGATGGGGGGCCTCTTCGGCGCCCGACAGGCTTCTGAAGACGTGTTCTCCACCCCTTTAGCAGGTCGCGAGGCCAGGGTGGAGAACAGCCAAGAAACTACGTTTCCCACAAACCCCGGCAGCAGGACACATGGGAAACATGCCCACGCAAGCGCGCATGCGCGAGCCGCGCCCCACGAGCGCCGCTCGCAATCCTGACCGGCAACCTGAGCTGACGTGTACCAGCAGAGCTCCGGTCGGCAAGCATCAGCGGGGCACCAGCACGCCTGAAAGCATACCCCAGGCCCCGCGTCAAATTCGAGATAAGCAGCGCATGTTCTCTACGCACAGCAGCTAATTGCATGGAAGGGATTTTCCTAAACTAACACGAAAAGCACGAAAACCAAGCCGCGTGCAAAACGAAACTAACTCTTAGGGCACAAACTACTAATCCTGCATCGGTAGTGCTTGCTCAACTACCGCATGCATCTTGGGGGGCAGTGCATGGTCCAGACTCCTTAGGCCTCCGTGTGGGGGACGCTAGACACGGGCCGCCCGATTTCAGAACAATTAACCCTTCAAGGGTAGTACTAACTCACGCATCCGTTCTGACATTCCTTGTTTGTTTCTAGTGGAAGGCGACTCCACGGAACGGTGCGTGGACAGAAAAGACGGCAGTCACCACAGAATCACCTGAGAACGAAGCTAAATTCATGTTTATGTTTCTTGTTGCAATTAATGACTGAGCGAATTAATGACTGAGCGAACCTAGTGAGCCACGTCTAGGCGTACTGTACCTTGCATGAAGCAATGTTGGGGGAGCTTTATCCTACATGCAGTAATGTGGGAATCTTGCATGCAACAATCTGAGAAACGTTCTGGCAAGTGTTTGTGAACAACAGTGGCATACTCACTGGCACTGCAGAAGCAGTTGGCCAAACTGGTTGGAGCTCCAGCGCAAAGGCTCCCGTATTGAGTGTATACTAGATGTTGTGAAGTGTATAGGAGTGACAGGTTGCAACTCCACAAAAAGGAAGCAGGAGCCAAGGAGCATGTTACCCTAATTTCCCCATTCCTATCCACAACTCCTTCCAATTCCTCTACCCGGTGATCCTACAACCCTCTACCTATCCACTCCACGGACTCTAACCCTCTTTCCCCGAAGGGTCGCGGAAGCCTGCGATGGTGTAATCTCCAGGCCCCAAGACCTAACGGGAAGGGAGGCGTTTGTGCCCCCTCCGCACCAGGAGAAGAAGACTGAAGGCTCTGACAGAAAGGAACTAAATTCATCACCCTAGAGAATCCATGCGCATTCATGGCAATACCTGACTTTGGGTATTTTCCCTAATGGACACAGGAACAAGTTGCTCCAGTGTCTACAAGGAATGAAAATGTCTTGCCTCCTAGCGTCACCTTGACCCTTGGTTCCTCTTAGGGGTCCGGTGTCATAGATATTACTGAACACATCAGGTCACTCTGTGGGCTGTCCTATTGTGGATATAAATTCATCCCTGTACCTGTAAAAGGATTTCCTCCATCCAGAGTGACACTCTTTAATTTGGGTGCATGTGCTCGCTGGACTCCTGTATTCATATTCCATTTTGGTACCATGGCCTGTTGTGTCTGCGCCTGTTCGGTCTGTACCTGTTGCATTTGCATGTGTACTTGCTGAGGTTACCCTTGTGGTGCGTGCATCTGCAATGGCACTTGCGGTTTCTGCTGTGGTTTGCGACACACGTGTCTGAATATGCGTGTGAATTTGGGCATACTACTCCTGTTGTTCAGTTTGATATTGCGGGAGATAGCCCATACCCCTCTTGGAGTTTGCCAATTTTGC
The DNA here is from genome assembly GCF_040938575.1 of Ambystoma mexicanum. Classification (NCBI taxonomy): domain Eukaryota; kingdom Metazoa; phylum Chordata; class Amphibia; order Caudata; family Ambystomatidae; genus Ambystoma; species Ambystoma mexicanum. The sequence goes on along the minus strand of NC_090931.1, from coordinate 1,408,779,424 downwards.
TGTATACCTCCTCTGCTTCTGCATGTTCTGGCTATGTGTCCTATCCTCCCGCATTTCCAACATTGTTGTGGTTGCCCACAATTAAATCCTCCTCCTCCATGAGGGTTCTGAAATCCACCTCATCCTCCTCCTCTAGGCCTATTCCCTCTTCCTCTATGCGAAGAATTGTACCCACCCTGACCCATGGGTAAAGCAACGTTATTTTGCTTGCGCTGGTCGCATTGCCTGTGTCAACACAGCCTCATTACTCATCAATATGCTCCCTCTATGGCTAATTTTGATAACTTCTTCTGAACTAACTTTGCTTCTTCCTGCTTTATACTCTCAGCTTTCTTCTCTTGTAACAATCAGCAGTGATGCATGATCGTCAGCTGTATTTCTGACCATGGTTTTGCTTCCATTCCCACCTGTTTCTTCATCTGCCATTGCACTGGCTCGGGCAGTAACTGAAACAAAATGTGGCAAAATAATACTACAGTTTTATCCCACGGTTCTCTTGTCTCAAGGCGCCATCTCACTTGAATGCCCTGAATGAAGGCAACAGGGCCTTCATCCTCTCCCATTTTCCTAGTCATAATCGCACCCATATCTGATGTATTGGGATATTGCACTCTGACTGCCCGCCACACATCTGCTCTGCAATTATTAAATGTGACTCCGTCATGTGTTGTGTTTTGTGAAGTCACACCTGTGTATCCTGCTTGTTTCCAAATGGCATCAGCCCTCTCGCCTAGAATAGCTGCTAACAGGACTTTTACAACACCTCTGGCTAATGTCATTCCTGATGTCATTCTCTTGAATTCATATTTTCCCCCACTGGAAGTCAAACTCTGTTATTTACATTTTAGATAGTTTCTATTCATTTGTGGCCATGGAATATATTGTGGTTGTCTTCCTCTTTTCTCTAATAATGGGAATTGTGAAAATCCTGGTCCATAATCATACCTGCGTATACTTCTTGTTTTCCAGGTGGGGCTATTGTCTCCCATTTGTATCCGTCCTGGTAGTGCCCTTAATCTGCTTACACAAGGCAATGATGCATCCCCTGCACTGCGTGATCGTGCTTGTGGTCACACAGTGTACGGTGTCTATTCTGATGTTTTTTCTTTGGGGTCCTTTAAATCTGACTATTTTACCCCTTTCTCTACACTCGATTCTTTTGGAAATCGGCATTTTCTCTCCCTTCGCTCTCTCTCTTTTTCTTCCATTTCTTCATCTGACATCATTGTCCTCCAGCTTCTATGGCTATTTCTTTCTCCTCATTTTAATCTGCTTAAAGACAGTGTTCTGTGCTCATCTGTTATGACGTCATCTGACCTACCTCCAATTTCCCTCAAAAGAGATCCTTCTATATTCTCTTCGGTTTTTTAACCTTCCTTATCCCTCATTTCCCTATATAAATCTCAAATATTTTTTCCTGCATTTTCTGTGTCTTGCTCGTCATCCCATGTTGGTATTCTTGGTCTCCCTTGCAGCTTCTTGCAGGGCTGTTGTGAACCTCTCGCTTCCTCAAGTCGTTCTTGTGCTTCAATCAGAACTATGCTTCTATGACATACTCTCACGTCATCTTTTAATACCCTACTTCTGTTAATGTCATCTTCCGTTCTCTTCATCTCCCTCAATTCATCTTCCTCTCGCCTTCTTTGCAACCTATGTACTTTCATTCTTTGTGCAGCTAACTCCTCTTGTCTCTTCTCTTCGAATATCTCTTTTTCATTCCTCGCCTTGTACCTTCTTTGTTCTTCCCTTTGCTTGCATTCTCTTTCCTTCTCTTCTTTATAAGCTCTCTCTTCTTCCCTTTCTTCCTTTTCCCGCTCTTCTCTTTTTTCTCTTTCTTGAACCCCATCAATCCCTTATTGTCCAGCTTAAGGAATATTTGTCCTCCCATCCATTCATTCTGCATTTTTGTTATTCCCTTAGCTTTGTCCTTTATTTATTTCTGTTTCCTTGCTTCTTCCTCTATCTGCATCTGTCTATCTTGTCTGGTCTTCCTCTCATCACGCTGTTTACTTTCATTGCGTTTTGACATATATTTGCATTCTCTGCTTTTTCTCTCTTGGATATTGTCCTCACTGTTATAAGTGGGGGGATCATATGTTGGATTAACATACCCTGCTGCTGCTTTCAATTCGTCTAAAGGATACTATCCCTTCTCTGTATCTCCGATCATATTTTCAGCAAGGGAAAAGGGAGCCAAAGGCATTACATCATCCCCATTGATATGATATGATATGATATGATATGGCATTTATAACGCGCCTATACACAAGTGTTTCAAGGTGCGACGAGGCAAGGGAGGGGGAACAAAGGCAGGACAGACAACAAACATACTAGGCCAGTTGTCATACAGATCGCGCAAGTGCATGGGAAGGGGGAAGTGGGAAAGTGCGGGGAGAGGGGGAAGGGATAGTGCAGTACATGGGGATATAATAATAACAATAAGTAAAAGTAATGGCCAGCAGGTGGCAAGTGCAGAGGTGAGTCAAAACATGAGGTGTCAAGTGCTGGAAGTGGGACTGAAGGGATACATAAACAGTACCCAAGTGTGGGGGTTGCTAGGCAGGCAGTGCAGGGGTGTGTGACTGGCCAGGAAGGGACCTGGGCCCAGGATCAGAGGGTGGCCAGGTAACCAGTGTAGATTCAGTTTCAATCAGGAGGTCAGCAGGGGAGAGCCAGAGAAAAGGCAGAAGCAAAGAGAAAGGTTTTGAGGTGCTTCCTGAACCGGAGATGGTGCTCCTCAAGTTTAAGGGAGGCAAGGAGGCTGTTCCAGAAGGAAGCCCCAGCCGAAGAAAGAGATCGACCACCAACTCTTTGCTTGATGAAGCGACTGGCCCTGAGGGAGTTGGAGGCGGATGAGCAAAGAGCTCGAGAAGGAAGATATTTAGAGAGAGTTGAAGGTATTGAGGCCCCAAGCCCCAGAAGGCCTTATGCACAAGCAGAGGGTTTTGAACTTGATCCTCGCAGCCACTGAGAGCCAGTGCAGAGATTTCAGTCCTGGAGAGATACAATCCCTGGGCTTGAGGCCAAGGACAAATCTCGCAGTCCTGTTCTGGATGAGTTGTAGAGGGTGGAGAGTAGAGACAGGCAGATTTAGAAAGAGGCTGTTGCAGTAGTCCAACCTATAGAGAACCAGAGCTCTGGAGACAGTGAGCTTCCTGGGTAAGGAGAGGAAAGGTAGAATACCTCTCAGGAGGTGCAGCTGGTAGTGTGACTTCTTAGAGACATGAGAGATGTGAGGAGAGAAGGAGAGTGTGGAGTCGAAGATGACCCTGAGGTTTTTTGCCGCACAGGTCGGAGCAGGAGGAATGCCAAGAGAGGCTGTCCAGCAAGCGCCAGGAAAGGAGGAAGTGGGTGTGCCGAGTAGGAGAATCTCAGTCTTACTGGCATTAAGGCAGAGGTCATTGGCGGCACACCACTCCTGGATAGCAGACAGACAGTCAGAGATGAGAGATGGAGAAGAGGTGGCCGAAGGTAGCCTGAAAATGAGCTGAGTGTCGTCCGCATAGCACTGAAAGTTGGGGCAGAAAGTGACAATGTGGTGCGCAAGAAGTGCCAGGTATTGGTTGAACAGCCAAGGAGAGAGGTTAGACCCCTGGGGCATACCACAGGTAGAGAAAATGATAGCAGAGAGGAAGGGCTCAAGTTGGATCTGGGAGGGACGGTCAGTGAGGAAAGAGGTCAGCCACGCCAGTGCCTGACCGGTGATACACAGGTTATCACAGAGACATTTCAGCGGGATGGCATGGTTGACTGTGTCAATGGCAGAAGAGAGATCAAGCAAGATGAGGACACAAGGGGTGTTAGAATCAAGGTTGCAGAGCAGGTCTTCACGGATGTTTAGGAGAGCAGTTTCCATGCTTCTGGCAGCTCTGAAACCAGACTGATGGTCATGACGACAACCAACAGATTTAGTGTGGGGATTAAGCTGGGAGATGGCCAGTTGTTCTAGGAGTTTGCCCAGAAAGGGAGTGATGGAGATTGGGCGATAGTTAGCCGGACAGGAAGGGTCGGCAGACGGTTTCTTAAGAAAAGGGTGCACAGGGGAGTGCTTCAGGGAGGATCGGAAGACTCCAGTGGCAAAGGAGTGGTTGCAGAAGTCGGCCAGGGCAGGAGCCAGGTAATCGATGTGGTCCTTGATGGTTTTGGAGGAACAGGGGTGAACCTGTTTAGACGAGACTTTCATAGATCAGACTTGTCTTGAAAGTTTGTCTACGAGAACAGGGGAAAGGAAGAGAAGGAGGGTGGAGAGGTGGCTGCAGAGTCCAGAGGAAGGACAGGACAGGAGGCATCCATGATGTTGAAGTCTCCAAGAAGGAGGAGTTGAGAGGTCGAGACAAGGAGTGAGGAGGAGAGGTCCGCCCACTCAGAAAGGAAGGAGGAGATCTGACCAGGTGGCCGATAGATAGTAGCCACATTAAGGGAATGGCTAGGGGAGAGAGATAGCCGGAAGACAAGGCATTCAAAAGAGGAGTAGACCTGCATACGAATGACAGAGGCGGGAATCCACTTGTGGAAGATCAGGGCTACACCCCCAGCCACCCCCTTTATGCTGATTAAGCATCCACTCCTTCCCAGCTGGATCTTCTTTCTCACTCTGATACATCTTCCATAACTCTAAAATGGCCAACCTTTTTTGTAACTTCTTTCCCTTATATGTAGCATGCAAATAGGTTGGCTTATGTTGCAATGCTGTTTTTGACAAGAAACCCTCTTTAGGCCACGGCATGAGTGTCTTATTGGTCATGCATCAAACCCATTCTGAATGATACTTCCTTATTTTTGTTGTGTATTTTGGCAATGTTCTGTATGAGTGTAAAAGGGGAGTGCCCCCCATGATGACAAGTCGATCTCGACTGTCTATACTTACCCGACCCTTTATTCTTCTCTTTATTTTATCAAATATACCACACTGATCAATTTCATCAGGCACCATCAATTGCTGCTTATTATCTGAAAATCAAAATATTTCAACCACTTTTAAAATCTATGCAACAATGTTCGTTTTTTCCCCTTCATTTACACTTTCTATCAATGTTTAGGATTTTGTGGTTTTATCGTTGATATTTTAAAAATCTCCTCTTTACTTATTTATTAGTTTCCTTAAGTTTTTTTAATGCATACACATCCGTCCACTTGGAACCAGGAGCCGAGGTATCTCTTCTCTTCTTATAATCTCAAAACATCCTGTTACTTTTACACCGTATATTTAAAACATAATCCCACCCCCTATTTTTGCCACAATGTTCTACTTACCTCTGTGGCTCAGCTTGAGTCCCTCTGAAAAGACGCCCCTTATCCACCAGTTCGCCTTCAGCCCGAAGGGTACCTGTGGAGACCGGACAGTCATTTCGTCAAAGAGGGCCCTCCAACCGTATTTTTGTACACATGTTTTGTTATTTGCCGTTCTCCACAGGAAGCTCTGCGGTCTTCTGGCTAATGGCAGAAGCAGCCAAAAGTCTAAACATCTGGATCTGGGCAGCAAAGGGAAACCCAGGTGCTTGAGTCATGTCAGATTACTTCCCACTTTCCCAATTAGTCCGTCATCTCTCATCAGTCCAACCATAAGCCAAAGTTGCCCATCTGTAGGCGACCTTCTAGTCTTGTCTCTGTTCTGGGACATATGAGGGAGTGTAAGCACATCCCTATCTTCATCCACAGCTTTATGAATAGCCCTTGTTTCAACTTCTGCAACACATGTGAAGAGATTGCAAATTTGTCAATTTTGACCTCATATTTACTTTAATTGATTCACTTATGCTGGGTGTTCTTGCACCTCTTAGCCTCTAGAGACTTGCTCACTCCACCTTGTATGAGCCTTTTCCATTGTTAATTGTCCGATACTTTGGCTTTTGCAAATGTTTTCTTCTTTGTTACAAGGCTTATCTGTCTGCCTCAGTTTGTGCTTCACAATTATTCTTTAAAATAGCACCCTTGATCCCAGGCCAACAGATTCTCCTCTTTATTCAGCACTGTTTTTCCAATATCTCCTGACTACATCCCTGGTCTGTCTCTGAAGTAGCTGAATTGAATCTTAATGCGAGCCGACATATATCTTCCTATCATAACCATCCTTGCTTTTTCTTTAAGCCTCTATATGTCTCATCTACCTTGTGTTACTGTGTATTTACACTTATTGGTCAGCAAATTACTGTATCTTCTTTGTATATGATTACTTTATCATTTCCCACATGTCTCTCTTATTATTTCAGTTACTTCATTACTTCTTAGATATTTCATATTGTTTAGATATTTCCTTGTATATCTTCTTCATAACATCACTCCGGCCTCATCAGATTTCACTCAGTGCTACATGATGCCCATTGGTGCGTGCTGACATTCTTCCACTCTTTCAGTATGAGGGTACATTCGGTATGGTTGCCTGAGTGCATATCATCTCTCATACACTCAATGCCAGTTTGCTGGCGGTGAGGGTGCGGGAGATAGGGAAAACACATCCACCTTCTCTACACTCCACTCACCTACCTTACCACACACTCTGTTCACCCACCCTCGCTCATCCCCCGGTATTGTTGCCCATGCATCATACCCCCACTATGGGTACCCCTGTACACCATACCGCCACTCTTTATATCCAAGACAATCTATCCCCTCCTTTATACAACTCATCCGCCTTACCCTACCCTCAGTTCCCCCACCCACCGTACTGCCAGCCTCTATGCTCTCAACTACCCTGCTACAACCTGAGTACCCACTCACTCTACCCCCATCCTCTTCACCTCCATCAAATCTACCCCACCCTCTCCAACCCCACCCACCCTAGTTCCACCCTAGTTCCTACCCATACCCACCCTACTCACACTCTTTCTATTTACACCTGATTTACCTACACCCTCTCGACCTCCACTTACCCTACCCCTCCTTGTCTACCCCATCCTCTCTACCTCCAGTCACCCACCCTACCCCACCCTCTGTTCACCAACCCATCCTCTCTCATCCCAACCTCTACCCATGCCCACGTATCATACCCCTACCTCGTTACCCCTGTCCACCATACCCCCACCCTTTATATCAAACCATTGTTCCCTCCTCTTCTACCCTCACCCACCCACCCTACTTTCAGTTCCCCCACACCCCCTACTCTCAGTTCCCCCACACCCCATACTCCGAGCCTCTGTACTCTCACCCATCCTACTCTACCCTGTGTACCCATACTCACTCACCCTACACCACCCTCTTCATCCACCCACCCATCCATACTCCATCTTCTCTATCTGCATACACTTTTACCCACCCTATTTCCACCCTCTCTACCGCAACCACGCTACTCCCACTTTCTGTCCCCACCTGCTCTACCTGCACCCTCTCTACCTGCACCCACCCTACCCCACCTTGTCTATCCCATCCTCTCTACCTCCACTCACCCAGCCTACTCCACCCTCTGTTCAGCCCCCATCTACTCTTGCCCACGTATCCTAACCCCACCCTCTATACCCCTCTCCAAAGTACCCCCACCCTTGATATCCAACCCATCCTACCCATCTACCCTCACCCATCCACCCTACAACTCTGTTCCCCCACCCACCGTATTCCCAGCCTATGTACTCGCACCCACCCTAATGCACTGTGTGAACTCAACGTATCCCACTCTCTATACTCTGGGTCAGTAATCATTGTCTCAGTGCTGATCTGCAGTTCTGAAGCACTGTTAGGGACGTCTTGGATGTCTTTAAGCAACAGCAGCTTGACAACGGTCCGCGTTGTGTCGGTGTGGATCGAGGAACTCGACTGGCTCAAAAGTGTTGTTTAAGGCAGACAGTGGTAGATGGCCGTAGAGGAACTTCTATAATGCTTGTGTTGTCATGTAAGATAGATGGCCAAAAGCTAAGGAGTGTGTTGCAGGAAGCTGTCTTGTCCTTGGTTGCAGCTTCAGAGACCTTCTGGCACTCCCTATCCAGGAGGTTTGCTGCAGAGCCTAGCAGGGCATGTTGTGTGCTGGCTGGGTTCCGGTCCTGGAGTGGTTGAAGTGTGCCCTGAGTTCCGTTTCTCTCTCTGTTCCCTTGGGAGAAATTTAGGGGAGGGATCTTGCTTCCCTCTTTGGATATCCCAGCCTTCCTTCACTGGTGGAAGATGTAAAGCAGACTGTACTGTCAGCCAGGGACCACGGTTGAGTTCTGCTTTTATACTTCCTGTCAAGTCTTCAGAGGATCTGTCCAAAAGGGGTGCATCCCTCTTTTAAAGCCAAGTGTGCCACAGTGATTGGTGAACCAATCTTGGGGTCCATAGCAATAATCTCCTGTATCTGTGAGGCCATAACCAGAGTGCTTTGTATAAGGAAAGGTAAACGGGTGAAAACAGGACCAAGCTGTGCCTCATAACTAAAATGTCTGAACCCTTCTCTCAACAGAAAGAGCTCTGGGTTCACTCTCTTGTGCTACTAAGTCCCACTCATCTTCCTGTCTGTTTTGTTCAAAGTGTCTCTCTGGTTGATGGCCCTCTCTGTGTGGTCCCTGCTAAAGTGACAGTTCTCCCTTGCAGCTGCAGTGATACTGGATTCCCCGGTTCCTGCAAAACACATTCTGATACCTTATAAATGAGGTCCTGCTAGCAGGTGGCCTACTGTAAATAACAGACCCAGACACGACAGTTCACTGCCATCGGTATTGAGAGGCGGGAGCTGGCTTTAGGTTGACACAGTTGCATATGAAAGGTTGCTGGGTTTCCTATCTCGTTTGTTATCCTCTGCAGCCAGGCCCTGTGTGGGCCTGTTTGAAGTATCCCCTGTTGGTATGATAATCACTGCCACCAGCTGCAGGGCCTAACAAAAGAGCAGGGTGGGTGAATGGAGCCTTTGGCAGATAACCAAGCAGACCATGGCAGGGGGAAGGTTGGTCCTCCCCCTTCCTGAAGATGACATCATATACTCCTCAGCCTTCACATTCCAACTAAATAGGACATGGGTGGATAGTGCCTGGAGACGTTGGCCAGCCTGGAGAACACACATTGATACTTTTGTCGTGGTATGAGCATAGGAAAATGTGTGTGGATTAGCCCCAAACATTTTCCTGGGATTGTTCTACCATCGTTCCATTTAAAAACTTCAAAAAAGCCCAGGCGAGTGCATGCCCATCCTGTGGATGGTTGAATTCCTCACATGCCCCCCAACCTAAACCTGTGAACCACCACCCTACTGAGAATCTGATTCATCATCTAGGTGAAAGTCCCAGCTCAGGCCATTTGCATTATGATGCTGGGAGATTGGCTTGTGCTAGATGTCAAAATCTAATCGCTGTAGCGATATGGCTCAATGCAAAAGCTAAGGGTTCTCCCCTTGTATGGCTATTAATCATCTAAGAATACCATGGTCTGTTTGGATGGTGTAGTGAGACCCAAATATGTAGGGTTTCAGCTTCTTCACCACCCACATGACCATTTTAGCATCTTTTTCAATGCTGGCCCTGGTCCTTTCCCTTTTTGTGAATCACCTGCTAATATAGCCCTGGAGAGTTCAGCTGCGCTAACACTGCTCCAATCCCAAAAACACAGGCATCTGTCTGTATAATGAACTCCTGACAATAATCTGGCAGTTTCAGATCTGGGGCCCTGCACAATCCGTTCTCCAAATCCTGAAAGGAGGTTTTACAGTTGGGGGTCCAAGTTACCTTCATTGGCATTTTCTTTGAAGTTACGTGATTCAGGGGCATGGCAATGGTCCCAAACCCCTTGATGAATGAGCAGTAGTACCCAGGGAGACAAAGGAAGGCTCTGACCTGTGTCTGTGTGGTGGTGAGGCCCCAATCCTTCACAGCCTGTACCTTTGCTTCAAGAGGTTGTTTCTTACCTCCACTGACCGGGCAGCCTAGGTAAGTCACTGTGCCCTGCCCTATCTGGCCCTTCAGACCTTGATAGTCAGACCTGTGTTCTGCAGTGCTTGATATGGATAAGTGATCCTCTCATGTGTGGCTGAACACAACAATGTTGTCTAAATAGGCAACACTGAAGTTTTCCAGTCCAGACAAAACCTGGTTAACCATCCTCTGAAAAATGGCAGTAGTATTTTCCAAAGGGCATCACAGTGAACTGATAATGTCTTCTGGGTTTAAAAAGGCCATCCTCACTCTCATTTTGTCTCTTTCAAGCCGACCTGCCAGTACCCTTCCGTGAGGTAAAAGGTACTCATGTACTTGGCAGCGCCAAGCATGTCAATGAGCTCATCTGCCCAAGGAATGGGGTGAGCAAATCTCTTCATGACAGAAATGAGCCCCCTGTAGTCCACACAAAAGCAGAATTAGGTCTTCCCACGACTGGTCTTTTCATGGACCAGTACCACTGGGCTAGCCAATGGGCTGTGGGAGTGCTCTATCACTCTTAGGGACAACATCTTGGAAACTGCCACCTTGATGGTCTCCCTGACCTTATTGGACATCCGGTGGATCCTGCTCTTCACCGTCTGACTGTCTCCAGTGTCCACATCATGGGTGCACCAATCTGCGTGACCTGGAGTCAGCAAAAATAGACTGGCAAACTGTCCCAGTAAATGGCAGCAGTCTGTCAGTTGATGTTCTGACAGGTCTGTTGTAAGGTTGACACCTTCAACTGACTATCTGTGTCTTCAGTGTGCAGGAAGTCTGGGAGGGGATCGGTCTCCGTCTCAGTCTCTCCATCTGTCACTAACGCCATGACCAAGTCATCCTGGCTATATTGGGGTTTTAGATGGTTGGCATGGAAGACCCTGCACATCTGTTTAGATCCTTTCAAATCAATGAGAAAATATACCTCACTGACTTTTTCAAGCACACTGCCCAGTCCACTTCTCCAAAAGGGTTTGACAGGTTCCATAATCCACACCCACTGGCCTGGAGAATTAACTGTCACTGTGCCCATCTTGTCGTGCCAGTGTTTCATGAACTCTGGACTGGCCTTTAGATACTTTGTCAACTGTTCCATGGACTTTGCCATTCTAGACCAAAGGCCAAGTACATAGTCCACCACATCTCGTGTGGGGATGAGGGTTTGCCCTCCCATCCCTCTTTCACTAGACTGAATGGACCTCATACAGGGTATCCAAACAGAAGCTCAAAGGAGCTAAACCCCACTCTGTTCTGTGTCACCTACCTGTATGTAAACAGCAGGCAAGGCAGGAGAACATCCTATTTTGTTCCTCAGGTGCTCTTCCAAGCCACATATCATGCCCTTCAGGGTCTTGTTGAGCCACCCAACAAGCCTGTTCCTTTATGGATGGAAGGATGTAGAGAATCGTTAGGTGATTCCACACTTTTGCCACATTGCCTTCTATACACTGATATGAGGTTTGTTCCCCTGTCAGAAACAACTTCCTCAGGGAAGCCAACATGGGAGAGTATCCCAATCAGAGCCTTCACAACCAGTGGGGCTTTGATGCTCCTCAGAGGGACAGCCTCAGGGTACCTAGTGTCATGTTCTACCATCATCAAGATGTATCTGTTGCCTGAGCTGGTTTGGGAATCCAGAAAAAAACACAAGTTGGGTTTGGAAGTGCCTGCGAGCTTGTGTTAATGCTGGGTTCCTGTGTATGATTGGATTACACCACTGAAATTGAAGTACTTTTTTGAAAACTTCTTGACCATTGTCTGTGTTTTGACTTAAAAACTGTCAGCAAGATTGTTTGCCTTCTGTGCTTGCTTCATATTGCATTTCCTAAGGCACTCTTGCTCTATTAGCATAACACTGTGAAATCGCTGTCAGCTAGATTTGACTTTAATGCAGGCAAAGTAAACTGCTGAGAAACCTCAGCTAGTTTTTATCTGTATATAGACAGCTGATTTTGTTAGCTCTCCAGCACTGCAACGGGCTAATTACCCGATATTTCCTGGATTTCAATCTGACACACCTTTTCGTTCCAGACTCGTTTCAGTGTGTTATTACAGCGGGTGCTGTGTGTTTTTGTAGTTCTTCTGAACTACCCATCCGAGCATAACCATCCTTAAAATGACGTTGGCGGTGCGTTAGCATCAGCACGTTTGTAAGGCCGAGTATCGCTGGTTTGCATCTGGTCATGGAAGGGAGTCCTCCGGGGTCCATGTGCCTAAGGTACCATCTTGCACATTTAATTCTCTCCTTGTATGATCATATCCTTGACAGTACCATGTCAGCCTATGTAGTATTAGGCCATTGGGGTTCCAATAAACAGGCTGATATCCTACAGAAAAATCTAGGCATGGGCCTGGAGCTGTGTGCTTCCTCTAGTAAGGAGTCTAACAACCAGAATGCCCATACAGTGGAACAAGTAGGGACATCCAAGATCTTACAAAAGCACATAACTGGCCTGTACACCACAAGAAATGCCAAGGCACTGTCAGACAATATGGTCTCTATTACAATGCCTGAGCACCCTCTCTCCTGACATTACCCACCTGCTGGCTCTACCGACAATATACCCCCAGGATCCATCTACCATAGTCCAAAAACTCAACACCTTGAGGTGCACACTGCTGAATAAATGTTCTCTGGTCAGACATGCCACAGAGATGGCAGATTATATTAAAGACCACAAGATTGATCGATATGCCATTGCCCAGACTTGGCTCCATGCAGTCGCGGGACCATCTGTTGCTGTGGCAGTTCCTACAGGATATAATATCCTAGGTTCAGACCACATAGCGGGTCAGGGTGTGGGGTAGCCCTGATTTACGATGCCTCTCTGCGAATCCACTAAATATGAGGCATTACCATGGCAAATTGCGACATTTTATTAGTAAAACTATCTACTAATCCTAATACCAATAGAAACATCCTTCTGATTTATCGGCCCCCGGATATAATGCCTGACTTTCTCCTTCACCTAAGTGATGTGATCCTCCCCAATCTCAAATCCACATCTAAGTTGATCATCTTGGGTGAACTGAACCTAGGGCTGGCAGAACTGTCTGATAACATCGCCAATCTTGTCAAATCCATGTTGATCGAACATGACATCTAGCAACATGTTAAAACTGGATCTCATAAGAAGGGAAGAGTACTTGATTGGGTTGTCACAAATAATAATTGCCTTGTTTTGCTCAACACATAAAAAACATCAGCACAAGGTGATGGACCCAATATAGGAATATTCACAAACTATCCCCCCTTGCCTTGACGCCACACTTGGCACCCACGTTGGATAACTTATCCAACCTTAACAGGATAGACGACTTAGCAGCAGCATACTGTTAGAGATATTGTCTGGAGGAGATATCCCGAATCTAGTGGTACTTTGTTATAGTGATAAAATTGTGGTATATTTCATGGTAACACATTGGTGTCTTCCCTATCTAGAATGGTAATGCTCCCCTCAGAATATAACCTAATGCCTGTATTTCATCCCTGGGCCTCCCAAAGTAAAAGTTACCAGACTTGGTACAATTATATTTTGACATTAACACTGTCTTTCCTCTGCAACTTATCTACGATGCTAAAATAATGCCTTGATAGCAGATCTGTTCACGCTGTAAACATGCAAAATGAAATGCTGCACACTCGCTCCCTTTCTAACAACAGATCCCATAATAGATCATTCTCATGAAAGCATTTACCATTACGCACTTGCCATTATGTGCAGATTAAATACAATGGTGGTCAATATGACCCTGGCGGTAGCCGTGCTGGTAAATACAGTCATGAATTTTCTGGCAGTCGGCAATGGGGACTTACCAGCATATTACAGCCCTGGCTGTCCTGGTAATTCCCCTTTGCTGGGTGCCGGAAAATATTACTGCCAATTCCCATTTGAGTCCTATTGGCCTCAATGGGAATGGGGAGACCAGATGCACCGGCACCATTCAAGAATGGTGGCGGTGCATCCGGCGAGGTCTGCGTGCGGCTGCCATACTGCCTGCCTGGTCTGACCTGGTGGGCTAAAAGGCACCCACTCGCAGAACTCGTAGTTTGCCGGTCCGGAAACAACGGTACCAGCAAGCTTATCAGTACCGTTGTTTCCGGACTGGCAAACCTATAATGAGGCCCCATGACCCAAATGTCATAAAATGTATTGGAATCTGAAGTGATTTTTGTAATGTGTCTTTATCATGACAGATAAACTTACCAATTATACACTGCAACAATTATTAAACCATTTCAAAAGGCACAACTCAATAATAGAATGAACTGTAATCATTTCAACAACCCGAATTACAGGACTTGGCAGTAGTTATGCTTAATTTTTTAAAAAGTGCAATTTCAGAACTGCATTAACTTTTGACATTGAAACATTACACATGAAATGAGCCCTCCCTGGCTAACTATGAAAATGCATCCATTCAGGCATGCACCTCACTTATTGACTGGTTTATATTCACCTTGAAATCTGGTGAGGTTCCTGCACTGTTATCTCTGGAAAACCCTTATTGGCAGCAATAAGAGGTATTGCGACCTCCGCACACCCAGGCAGCCCACAAAAGACACGGCTTGTATGCCAGGATAACTGCTTCACAGTCTACACCCATCTCCTGCCGTCTCCAAGGACGTTTCTGAAGCTCTGCTCTACCAGTCTAACCCACACCCCCTGTCTCTCTTCCTTTTAAAATCTATCACTGTCACTCAACAGAACCTGCCCCTCTTCCCGAACATGCCCACATCCTCTGAGCTGCCTCAGTACTTTTCCCCTCAACACGATAGTTTTGCAAACGTATCTGCAACCATTGCTTCCTGCGTTTACAATTGTGCTTTTCAACACTGCATATTTCAGCCTCTCAGTTTGTGCCATGCTGAATGAAATCACACAACCAGTAAAATATATGTGCCCTTTTTAATTCCATTGCAGAAAAGCACTCATATTCAGTTCATCACATCTGAGTCAATTTTGCACTCATTTGTTAATGGCAGGTTACAAGGTATTGGGAAGGGGTTGTTAATTGATGAGTGCATGTTAATATGTATATACATAGTGCAAACCAGACAGACAGATGAAATGTTACCCTGAACTCTTAGCATTTTAAAACATGTGCTCACTGCATGAATGTGAATTTTCATTTGGTGCATGCGCTGGCCATTTCTGATGTTTGCATTTTCTATATGAACCCCTTACCACTACTGTGACCCCTGTACTTCATTGCTCTCAGTGCCCCTACAATACCAAACCATGTTGACCAGTGCAGTGAACTATTTATCACACGAGGAAATGCACTCAGAAAGGGCCGTCCCATCCAAAACATAGTACTCAGAGGAGATTCCAAAATTAAAGGCTGCTAGAAAGAGGGCCTTCCAGCTATGGAAAAATCAGTTGCCTAATAATAAAACCTGCTATTCGATCCCGGCAAAAGGCCACAAAACTGCCATTGGTGAGGCAAAACGAGAGCTTTTCAAAATTCTAAAGAACTTGAAAACCTGTATCCTGTCTCAAGTGAGATCATTAAAGATGACAATTGGTGTGAGACTATCCAGGCAGCCATAATAAAAAAGGGGAGACAATCATAGAAAAGGTGACTACCAAACACACCTCCATGCCAAGGGTAAGGGAAACTAATAAAAACCCAGGACCCAGATTCCCTTATTCACTTTTAAGGTAGTGACTTAACTGGAAATATCAAAGGTATTAACCAAGCTTAAACCCACCACTTGTAAGGGATATGGCTGCCCTGCAGCAGTTGTTAAAGGCTGTGCAGTGCAGCTGATATAGTTAATCACTAAATTTGTCAACTGCTCTTTCCGGGAAAACCTGGTCCCGTCCTCAATCAAACAGGCATGGATCTGTCCATTGTTAAAGAAATCATCTATGGACCCTGACCAATCAGAAAATTATTGTCCAATCTTTATCATTCCATGTATACAAGAGTTTCTAGATAAGATTGCATACACCCAGATCCAAGGGTTCTTGGAATTCCACAACATATTACGGCCAAAGCAATCATGGTTTAGGAAGTGCTTCTAATGTTATTTGAGCTATCCTCTGCTTTCGGTCTTGTGCATCACGCTGTTCTCATCCCAAGACTGCAGAACTCAGCCCACTTCTCTTGTGAGGCAGCAGAGTGGATTAACTCTTTTCTGTCTGGGATGGAAAGAAAAACTATTCTATAACGATTCAAAGGGCGAGGACTATTGGAACTTGTGTGAAGTACTTCAATGGGTGTGTATCTCACCCATACTCTTCAACATCTTCACAATCCCCCTCTTTGAGATTCTAGAGGAAATAGGTGTTGCACAGGTGAATTTTGCAGATGACATGCATTGTGTGGGCTACATTGACCCACTCAGCAGAATTCCAATTCATAACCAAGCTGCGCTATTGCAGTGAACAGCAAAATGGCTGTGCTGGCTCTTTGGAGCACCATTGCATTGAAACTGCGTTTTTCAGTGACAAAAGGATGGCTGCCCCATCTTGCCAAACCCCTATTGGGCGAGTTGGAACAGGGGGCACACCGAGAAAGGTGCCAGTGTGTTCTTGGGTGCACCCAAAAAAAGCGAATCAAAGCAGCGCTGCTCTGCTGCTTGCAAAAATTTCCCATTGAAAAGGGAATATTTTACACTGAAAAGGATGCTGCCCTGACGATATTTTCAACTAATCTACATCACATTGTTTTTATCAAAAAGACCCTGCCATGCCCATCCCTATCCACATTGGGCATCAGCGGAAGAAAGCACGATCCCTGAATGAAAGGCTGTGCCAGCCAAATCTGAAAAAAAAATCTAAAGAAACTTCATTTTCAGCCGCAGAAAACTCTTGACATTTGAGTCACAAAATGTCAAAAAGATCAATGCTTCAAAGAAACCCCAGCTCGCTGGCCCTATGTCAATTTCAGTGCATCTGTGTTTCAAACAAATTGCTGCATACAAGAAGCTAACTATGGCTACAGAACAATGTGGGAATTCAGATGGAAGAGAAAAAACAAATTTGTAAGGAAAATGCCAACAGTCACCACATGTTTAAATGTACTTTTGCCAATAAGAAAAATGCCTGTTTAAAAGTGTATGTTGGATAAGGCCCTGCCCTTATCTAGCAATGTAAAGGGGTTTGTGTTGTGAAACATATATGGGAGGTTTTATTAAGCAGTCTTTCTTCTGATTCAGAACAAAAATAAATAAAATAAGGATTTAAATTGCATTGGCTACATGGGGAAAATGAGCCCCATACAGGTTTCTGCTTGGGGGTTGCTAGCAACAAAAGGCCCTTCACAGTAGATTCTAGGGCACAGATGGGTGATAATTGCTACCTTGGCAGACTTTTGTCTGGGCTGAGGACCCTTACAATAGACATTCTGGGACTCCAACATGTGAAGTGGTGAAGTGGCAATAAACATTCAATCAAACTGGGAAACCCCCATCCCACCCTGGGCTGAAAAGACAGTTGGTGGTAGCTGAGAAACAAATGGGCCAAGTGAAGGATAAAGGCCCACCCCATTTGTTTCCAAAGACTATGTTATTAATAAAATGTTAAGACTTTTATCTTTGCAACAGGACTTCACAAAAATGTAAATAGTTAACAGTGTAAATGTATTTTTGTTCAAGACGTGGTAGCTTTCACTGCCATGTTGGGAACAGAAATGGCAGAGAAGTGGACATTCTGAGGAAAGTGTACATGATACCATTGTGAATTTCAATACTGATATGCCTAATAATAATCTATACACATGTATAGAGTTATAGAATTTTAGGCCGAATATTTCTCACTGAAAATGACAAATAATTGTTAAACAGACGAAACAAGGTCCTACAACTGGGAGAATTGGACTGCCATGTTCTACATAAAATATTTAATCTGCCCATGTGATTTGTTAAGATGCCTCAACTGTAAAAATGCCCATTTATGTCAAAACTGGGTTGTGGCAAAATTAACTGTGGAAGGTTCTGTACATAGTAAACCACATCATAAAGCTGATGTCCTGTCTCTTAAGTCAGTTAACAAGAAGGCGGTAACAATTACCCCTGACTAATCCAGTTGTTTAGGGGTGTACTCAGCTAAGCCTGCCCTACCATATAATTCTGTGATGTCACCATGCTTTAGATAAATGGTGGCTGACAGGACTCTAGACAGACTCTCTCCTTAATTTCCAGCACCCGCGTTCCTGATTCTACATCCATCTTGCCAGATTCAAGATTCCATTGCCAGGTCAAAGCATAGCTGGCCCATCCCAGCAAGGCCTTGATCTAGAAATCCCACTAAAATCCCATTAACCAGGGGAAAAGCTGTGGTACCTTTAGCATCCTGTAACCAGACCGGCTTACTGCATCCAGCTGTACCTGTGCCATCCAGTGACCAGAATTGCCCAGCTATTTGCTGTAAGGGGGCTTGCCGTGCGGTGACCAGACCTGGTTGACTGTTCCGTAATCCCAAATCTCAAGTGTGGACTGTTTTTCCCATCCCATAGAAACACATAGCCTACCCATTCTGACCCTTTAATTTTTATTCCACTCTGCAAGCCATCCTATCCATGCCTTCGTAATTTGTCCTAATGTCAGATTTTTTTGTGCATCTTGTCTGTGATTTCCTAGCGTTAGCGCTATTCTTTCGTTCACCCCATCTTGTAACTCCTTAGCGATATTTTGAATAATTGAAATGAATTCCCATATAGATCTGAACACGGGGTGAAAGGGAGTTAAGTTGCAAATTAACCCGGGATCCTACTATGCCTTTCTTTAACAATATAGTCTTAATAATCTAGTTTAAGTAAAATCTGTCTTTCTTTCCCAGGCGATTTTCTCTTTCACGGCTTAATTTTGCCAAAATCGTACCTCCTTTGATCTTGCAAATCTCATCTAAATCTTCAGCTACAACCATCCTTTCACTCTTATATTGACCCTTTGATATACATCTAGTCCCCAGCCCAAAACCTGCATTCCAAATCCCAGTATTTCACCCGTTTTTCATAAAAACATTTGTGACATTTAAAACTGCATCCGTGTAAAATGCAACTTTCCAACGTGTGATTCGGCTGCATTGTGTTCTAACTTTCAACTTGTTATTGAACTGCATGCCTTTTGTTGAGAATGTGACTTGTGATTGCTAGTGTTTATCCATTCCTGCTATCGTGAGAAATCATATTTTCCTCATAGATTTAACCGCACAATAATTATTTATTTGTCAATTTCCGAGTGTCATTTTGTGCCATTGCCTCCTATTTTATGAGGGAAGGTCGAATTTAGAGTCTGATTGCTGCACAACATCCCTGACTCCCTGCTGCTTCTTTCTGTTTTTCTGTACACTCCAAATTCGATTCCAAGGGGTTTGGGAGAGCATTGCAAGGGGGAATCTTAACTCACTTGCTATCTACCCAAAGAGAAAAAGTGCTCCTATTCATTTGTGCTTTGTATATGTTCTTGTAGAAGATTAACCAAGTGTATTGTTTCAATTTCCATTGTTATTACCACCCATTGGTGATTGCTGGCCAGAATTAATATTTGTATGATTTCCTTTGAATTCTATAAATAAATAAATATTGCATTCACACCAACCGGCCTGGTTCCTGGTCCATTGTGACCCGGGTATTTGAAAAAGGCGGTGTGAGATGGGTTGTGTGCCCTCTCAAATTGAATTTGTAGAATATGACGAGAAAGCATTCCAATTGTGCGCTACCTACTAGGCAAAGACCTAGGTGTGTCGCCCGATTGAAATCCTTAACAAGTGCCTGATCCCGCTTTCTGGAAATCATGCAAAAGATACCATTACTGTGCATAACATCTACAGCGCAATTAAGTCATGGATGGTTGACAACTGCCTGCCTCTTAACAACAACAAAAGTGAGTTCATGATTGCAGATTCCAACAGACTTCAAGTAGTCCAGAACGGCGCAATCCGTGTAACAATGGGCTTAGCTCGGTGTGACCATGTCTCAGCTGCCCGACACACTCTACATTGGTTGCCCATCGAGGCACGCTCTAAGTTTAGACTACTGACGATAGCCTTTAAATGTAAACATGGCATAAAGCCCAAATACCTGCAAAATCACATCCTACATAAGGTCAATTGTAGGTCTTTAAGGTCTAGCAAGCAGAATTTGCTAGTACTCCCGAGCTCTAAACTTAAGAAGGTCGAGAACGGGGCTTTCTACATCGCGGCACCCAACTCTGAAACTCCCTTCCATACACTCTCAGACAGCACCCCTCTATCACTGTGTTCAAGAAGGCCCTTAAGACCTGGCTCTTTTACTGACCCCTAACCTTCACATTTACCATTTTGTCGCCCCTTCTCTTTACTTGCTGACGACCTTGATCACTTTCTGTTTTCCATGTTTGTTTGTTTTGTATTTGCCCTCACACCTCAGGGTTCATGGCAGCACGTTATAAACTGACTAAAGTAAAGTACAAGTAAATTAAAAGTACCACATCCCAGCTGTGGAAGACTGTCAAGGTATATCAGCCCTTCAGCATTGCAGACTGCACCATAGTCACTCTGGCTAAAGGTAAAACTCTGGGCGTCCTACGACAGAAACTGACCATAAAGTCACACATCAATAGCCTTGTCTCTAGCTCAGCATACTACCTGGAGCTGCTAGCACAACTCAGGCCCTTTCTGAACACCTTCAATTGTGTCACTATTGCAAGGGAAATTATTGAGTCTCACCTGGACTACTGTGCAAGTCTTTTGCAGGGCATTGGCAAAGGGGAAATTCTCTGACTACTGCTAATTCAGAACAATGCGGTCTGTGTAGTGGAAGGCCTGCAGACGGCCGATCATGTCTCTAAGGCTAGGAGTGCTCTGTACTGGCTTGCAGTGGAGAGCAGAGTCACCAATAGCACCTTCTGTATCAACTATATGAGCTTCTATGGCAAGAGTCTGTGCTACTTGCCAGAGAGAATCTCTTGGATTCCTGGGCACAGAGCCCTCTGATCTAACAACTCCCACCTTTTGCAATCCCCCACGTCAAAGCTGTCCATAGTTGCACAGGGATCCTTTCCACACTCCTCGCCTAGATACTGGAATTCCCTGCCCCCTGACTTAAGAGTATGCTCTAGCTTCTCGACTTTCAAACGTGAACTCAAACCACACTTTTCCATTGAGCTGACCCCCTGCCACAGTCACCTTTGACTAAGCCCAGTCCTGACATATGCTATCTGACTTGATCCTTGTGTTTTTGTGTGCTCGTCATGTCTCGCGCTGTTATGCCTTCAAGCTACGTCTATGCGCTTTACAAATAAAATAAATAAGTAAAATAAAACAATATCCATGCCTATTCTCTCGAAAGGACATCCAACCACAGGTAGTGGAATGAAGGGGGCCTTTGTGGCACAGCCTGACTTGCCAGAAGCTTGACAAGTCAAATTCCTTACTTTGACGCTAAACTGGGGCCAGTAAAAGTGTGCCGACAACCGGTCTAATATCTTAGTCTCTCCCAAGTGAACTGCTAAAGAAATTTGATGAGCCAAATCCAAAATAAACTTTCTGTGGCATTGAGGAATCACCAACCTTCTGGTGCCTGCTCCTCCAACTGTTTCTGCAGGCCCGCCAGAGGTGGACACTCTTTCTGGGCTTTGAGAAGTCAGTCTGATCTGGATCCCCAGCTGATGCAAACTCATCCAGCTTGGCCAGTCCCTTCATATCTGAGCTGACCTGGTCCTCCAGCTCAGGTTTCTGCACTGCACCAGGAAACTCTGAAGTTGCTGAGTCTCCTACTACCAAAGCAGGGTCCTCTGTGGCTACTGGCCCATCTCCTGTAGGACTACGTGACTCTGCAGTCTGTGGATTTAGACCAGGGGCTACGGGACAAGCTGGTCCCTCCAACAAGCCCGCTCAAAGCACTCCATGCCTTAAGGTGCTGAAAGCCTTCAATCTGGTGGCCTCTTTGGCATTCAGTCGGGTAGCCGCCGCAACTATCTCAGGTCAGGAAGATCACTATTCAACAGCCAATAGACAGGGATTGCGTCTTTCCCCGCTACAAAGCGCTGGGTAGTTACACCTCACCAGCTGAACTGTACTATTGCCAAGGGGCACTTACTCTTTCCGTCGAACCCACTGATGCTACAATCAGACCCATCAATATACTGGCCTGGCCGTACCCACTGCAGGGTGACAGCAGTAATGCTAGTCACGGTGTCGCTGACTGCAGGAGTTGTGTGTCCATTGATATACACATTTTCCAAAAACAGTTGAGTATTGTTGTGAAGTCGGACCTCTTCTGGAGATCCGGTACTGTTCCCAGTCAATGTAACCAGTCCACATTCAGCCACTCCTTGGCCTAGTGGCAAGTCCTCCTGTAGGAAGTGCATACTAATGATGGCCTCCTCCATAAGTCCAACATTCACTGTGGCTTCCTTGGGTAAGCCCCTGCAAGCAGGGTCCCTGTTCCTATGGCTCAGCTCCTTACACATAAAACAACCTTTGGGTGGTGAAAACGCAGGTGTCCCTGTGTTAGGGATGCCTGCGCTCTGCTTTTCAGAGTGCACGGCTGAACTAGAATTGTGGGATTTCACATTGTGCTTTTGGGTACCTGAGTTAGAAGAGGAATGGGTTGGACCTTTGTCCTTCCAATCATTGTTACTTGTCTTGTCCATGGGTTTGTTGTCTTGTTCAGGTGTGCTTGCCAGAGCCGTTATCTGGTGTCGAGTATGTACAAACCTGTTGGCAGCCTTTCCAAAATCCCTAGGGTCTGTAATAGTCTTTTCCACAAGATGCTGGTGTAGGTCAACATCATAATTCTTGAAGACATGCTCACATGCAATTAATTGTACATCCCTTTAAATGTGTCAACTTTGTTACCAGACACCCACCCACTCAGATATTTCAACTACATGTGTATGCATGCTTTCCTAGCACTATGAAACATTTTAGATACTGTTCGGGGTCTTACAGAACTTCCTGAGGAGGGCTGCCTTCATGCTGTCATAAACAGGCCATTCCTCAGGAGTTAATTGAATAATTGCATCAGGCCAAGGCCCTGGGTTGGTAAGCGGCTCAACGGGGATGCACCGCACAATAAGTCCTCAATCTCCTTTAGCTGAAAAGCAAGCTTGAGCGATTCAAACCAATCACAAATATACTTCACCACTTCATAAACCTGTACTAAATCTTTTGGGATGTGACACAGTATCCCAGGCACCTTGGTTTGAGACACTATTGCTGCTTTTGCCAGAGGTGGATCTGTTGGCCTCCTTCTTCTTTGCTGCTCTATGGTGACCTTGTTCTGCTCGTTTTATTCCTCCAGCGCTAGTCTCCTCTCCTCCAACAGGAGCTTTCTATCTACTACATCGTTTACCACTGGAACAATTAATGGGCCACTTAGAGGCTGTGCTTAGACCTGGGACCTGCAAGATGCCACACTAGCCCCTGGCCTCCCTGACACTCTGCAGTGTTGGGAAACTACACTTGCCGGCCAGAGGGATGGTTGGGGAGAAACGCTAGTCATGCTATATTCCTCGCCACCTTGCTCCATCCTCTCTGGAAGGCCTTCTTCATTCGCGTACACAGGGCCTGGTCTGACCCCCTGGAGTCTCTTCCCCAGCTGGCCTTGCTTCTACTCAAGTGTTTATAATGTACCTGACATAAGATGGCAGCACTTGGGGGATTGAGGCTGCACTGAGCATATGATCACAGTAATTGAGTTTATGAGGTTGTATCTTGCACATACCTTACAGTTGATTCTAATTCATTGTGTAGGAGGCTTAACCTGGAATATAATCACACTACTAGAGTGTATGAGGGTGGACTAATAACGTTATAGCAGTGCCTGATTATTTTTTGCTGTACGTAGAATAGTAGGACTATGTCTGAGTCTTTATCTGTCATATAATGAGGATGTATTGTAGTGAGAAGGCAGTGCTACTGCCCTCTAATGTTTCTATTGAGTATGCCCCTGAAACATTTGTCCTGAAGACCTTTTCCCAAGAATGGAAGAGTTGTAAATTTCATTAAATGATCTAATTCCGTGGCATCTAATTGGACTCTTTCAGAAGAGGCCAGACCTGTCCCACCTTGAAAAGGGATGGAAAGATACTCTCTCCAAAAGAGGAATACGAACAGCACTGGCAGAGGTGCTGAATCCTTGAATACCCAAGTGAAGATCTCAGATCTCATCAGCGAGTAGCGGTTACTATCTCCCTTGTGGTGGAGATTTAAACATCGATCATGAAGGTCCACACATTGATTGGGAACAAACATTCGACCAACGTGGTGCAGTCCAGACAAAGGCCTTGCTACAGAAGGAAACCTATATCTGTTTTCCCTGACGTCTCTTTCTTTATTCAACTTTCTTCCTAGCCATTTTCCTTGTTTACCTGGGTTTGGACCAGGAACCAAATGGCCAAGGCTATTAAATCCTTTGCTGGTTATCTGCGCTCTCCTAACTTTAGGGATTTACAGCCACTGATTTTTAGCTTCTCGAAACTTGACGAGGGAAACATCTCATTGGGCTCTTCAGGGTTTCAAGTGTTGCTAGTTTTCTGGAAGTATTCGTAGGTGACCTTAGGAAGCTGGTCTCTGGGAAACAGGATCAGGCTTGCATTACAGGATTAAAAGCACATGACTTTGGCTACATACAACATCACCTATATATAACTGTAGTGTAGTTTGCTCTGACTGAGATCGTTCTGTGTGTTACATAGTAATGATAATGATGTGTTATTTATATAGCGCCTTAATCCAAAGCGCTTTACAAAGCATATATTTACATACAATATCACCCAACCCAAATTGGTACTCATTTATCGACCTCAAAAGGATGAAAGGCTGAGTTGGCCTTGCCGGGAATTGAACCAGCTACCTGAGATCACGCTCAGATCGCTGCAGCGAGCGCTCAACCCGCCGAGCTATCTTATCGGATAATAGTAGATTGCATTATCCTCCTGTTACACATAGTTTCTGCATGACACTATTTTGTCCCAAAACTAACCTTTGGGGGTCATTACATTTTTGCCAGTATCCTGCTGGTAATTTGGTGGAATACTCGCAAACAGACCTACCATTACCAGCGCCCGATAGCTGTTTTACCGGGATATTTCAGGTGTCGGTAACATCGGTCTTTCCCCATTCCATGAAGTCCCATAGGAATCCATGGAGGGGATTGCTGGTATTCCCCGCACCAGTAATACCAGTGCCAGTAATGACAGCAGTTTTTTGCCGGCGGAGGAGGCCTGATTTACCTCCAGCTCTTGGCTGGAGGTAAATCAGGTAACCATCAGAGGTAAACTGTAGATTGGTGGTTTAAAAAAGTGGTGGTAACGGAATTACTGCCACTTTTACCAGGATTTTTCCAGCACCAACAAACATGTAATGACCGCCCTTGTATTTAAGCTTGTTTAAGATAAAATTGTGATGCCCTACCCCGGATGCATTAACATTATATAGTTTCAATGTCATCTGTAAAATTCTAGTTCTGTTGACACATACCTAATAAATCACATTTCGGTGGATGTAAGCCCCTTTAGATGTCAAGAACACCCCTGCTCTGTGCAGGATATTCATACTGTTTACTAGAGTTTGATCAAGTAAAATAAATAAATTAAATAAAAATCCGTTGTTGCAAAGGATGGGTCATCACGCTCCCACCAAAAAGGACCCACATGTTCCTTCCTATGGCCAACAGGGATAACACATCTTAATTAATGGAGGAACGGCACCTTTTAATGAAAGGAAACAGCAATTTGCCCCAGGGCAGAGTAAAGGAAGGGTGCAATGGATGGAGTCCCTTGTCTTTTAAGACCCAAGGCCTTGGCCTACAATAGAACAACCCTTTACATCTTGAAATCGGTCAGACCCAGAAACGGTGAGTCTGGTTTCTGCTTGGTTCCATCATTATTTGTTTGGGATGCCGAGTGATGGCATGTTTTGCTATGTGCCTGCACTGACCTATATTATCTAAACCCTGCCCTGTTTCGAAGTGCTTCACTCAGTTAGGTTTAGTATAATGATAAATGATGTGTTATTTATATAGCGCCTTAATCCAAAACGCTTTACAGAACACATATTTACATAAAATATCACCCAACCGAAATTGGTACTAATTTATCGACCTTGGAAGGATGAAAGGCTGAGTTGGCCTTGCCAGGTTTGATCCTGCGACCTGCAGATCACGCTCAGATCGCAGCAGCGAGCGCTCAACCCGCTGAGCTATCTTACCGGCTAATATACTACACTGTAATATATTATGCTACACCATGTCACGTTTTCATCTGTAGAAAGCAGTGCAATGCCTTGTTCTGCTGGGATCAATGTGTTCTTAATTCGAATCTACCTTATTGGTACTGTATGTTCGCATTCACTCCTTTCGGGAGAATATGATGGTGGTTTCCTTTTATACTAGCTGGTTGGGTCATGTTAACTTATGTTGAGATTTCCATAAAATGTTTTGCTTTAAATGTCTAAGTTTGAAGTGCCTTTAAAGCAGCGATATGACAGATGGTAGCGACCCCTTAAAAACAAACACAAAAAACAAAAAACAGTAGGGTAAACTTGGAAATCTGATCTGTTAACCAGACCACACACCCCTCTTTTGCTCTAACATTTTCATGATACCCTCTATTAACAGGGCCAGTAACTGCAGCCCAGGGTGGGAAGGCTATAGTCAACGTCTGTATTATGTAAAGTAATTCCCATAAACGCCCAGCCTCATCCTAAAATGAATCCCGCCCCAGACGCCATTATGAAATTACCTTAAATGACCTAGCAGACCATCTTGCACCCTATGTTTTCATGAGAAGCGTCTTCACAAACGTTTAAAAAATACTACAGTTAGTCTAAGAGTATTAAAATAAGAAATCTTTCTGAGGTGGTCAAAGGGCAAGCAGGGCTGCCTACCACTTTCAGGGGCATTGTCTTCAATTGAAGTCCCTGCTTTCAACCGGCACTGATTCGCTCCCACATATTATGTATCATCAAGTGACGCAATCCTCAATCGGGTTAGATCTTTACATCTGGAGGAGCACCCCAGCAACGTACCCTAATCACACCGGCAAATATGTTACCAGGGTAACACAAGACACCGCCAGGAACAGGTGCAACGAAATCCAACTCTGTATAGTAGACTGCTGTGACTGCAGCCACTTGGTAGAATGCTTTGGCCAGCAATGGTGTACTGTGGCAACAGGCTCCCTATCCCTGTTGCAATATTCTCCACAGGGAAGTGCCCATAGAGTAAACAGGACCTCATGACTGTGTCTCTGCTCACCTTCCACTGCTGTGGCAACCATTGCTGAGGAAACACAGCATTACAACTGTGGGGTCTCTCAATTCAGAAACCTTTTCCACTGGTGGTTAATGCCCCATGCATCTCTGGCCTCATTTACGTCTCTCAGCACTGGGACCTTGTTACGATGAAGCGGAGGCCAAGTAAGGTAAAGAAGACTTTATTAAATATAATGGGAGCGAGCAACAGGCACTGCCTCCAGCTCAGCTCCAACAGTCAAAGTAGTTCCAGAACTACATGTAGTTCTGGAACTCCAACGAAAGAAAATATTTATGTCACAAATGTCAACTCAACACATCTCCCTCCTTACACATTGCAAACTAATAATACCATTAAAAACTGATAAAACTTAATTGCATTACTCACAACAGAAATCCTTGAAATGAACAGGCATTTTCCTCATTCTACCTTTAGGCATGCCCATGACCATGGCCTGATCATCCACCCCATTTCTTTCAAGTTTTACTTTATTTTCCTCCACTTCTACATTCACATTTCCACTCTCCACAACCACTTCATCATTCCTCTCAGCCGAACTTTTAACCAACCTCCCTTTTGACCAAACCTCCCCTCCTTCTACACTTACCACACTGTCACAAACTGCTGTAATTCTCTTTGGCCCTATAAACTTTCTCTCCAAACACTTAGACCCAAATCTGGGATTCTTTATCAGCACTAAATCTCCCACAGCCCACTACAATGTCATTCCATTTGCAGCCAAATCAAACCTTTGCTTATATTCACTCTGAGCCTCTGTAATCAATCTCATGACTTCCTGCCGGTCAACATTCGCACACCCTGATAACCCCAACCAACCAGGGCACAGTTTGTTGGCTGGCTGACGGCCCTTCAATGACACAAATGGAGAAATCTTGGTGATGGAATGCGGTGTGATGCAGTAACTCCACACCATCTCTTTCAATACCTCCGTCCACAACAACCCCAAACTAAATGCCAACTGTATCCCTCCTTTCAAAAATCTATTGGCCCTTTCAACTAATCCATTCGCTCTGGGGTGATACAATGCTGTAGGCAAATGTCTGATCCGAAAGCGTGTAAGAAACTCCTTCATTCTCTCCGAACAAAACTGGACTCCATTGTCCATAATAATTTCAGCTGGAAAGCCCTCTCTGAAGAATACATCCTCAAAGAACACTAACTTCTCGCTTGTAGTAGCTTGCCTCAAAGCTGTCCACTCTAACCATTTAGAGTGGTAATCAACCATCACTACACCAAACTTAAAAGCATCTCCTAAACCTTGCATGGGGCCCATAATAAACACAGCAACCTTCCTCCAAGGTTCAGTTTTACGATGAAGCAGAGGCCAAGTAAGGTAAAGAAGACTTACGGGTCGATTCATGGAAATAATGTGCGCTGAAATTTTCGGCGCAAGCGTGCGAAAGCGTGCAAATCGCAGTGCCAGTGCAAAAATCGCAGCGAAACCCGCGCACAGCGATTCATGGAAGTCCGTGCGTGAGGACATTTCAGAATGTGCGCCATAATACTGCGTGGCGCACGCTGGCGCACATGTCTTCAAACCGCCTGCGCTAAGCACACAGCGAAAGCGCACATAGCGCGGCGCACACTACAAAAGTAGGCGTAACACGGGGTGTGACATGCGGAATGGGGAACAACGCGTGAAAATGAGGGCGTCACGGGGGAAGTACAGGAGGCAAGTGCGCAGAACGCCCACATGCTCGCCTACAACACGTATTCATGGAATCGAATAGGGCAAACCAGCGCACGGGCAATGATGCGCACAGGCCTAAACACGTCCGCCACACGAAGGCAGGCAGTAGCGTCCCTGCGCATGAAAGAAATGTGCGCCAAAATGTGCGCTAACAAAAAGGACGTATATACAGCCATGATGAATGTCCCATACTGTGGCCCTCTAGGACAAATGACGTGCAAAGGGGTACGCGACAAACACTGACACCCGCTGTGTAAAAAAATAGCATGTGCGTGTATTTCGGGTGTGCACGGGAAGTTTCACACGCGATAGGTCTTAGTCGAGCGGGTTACGTGTATTTCAGGGGTGCGCGGGAAGTTTCACACGCAATTTTGCTGTCAGAGCGGGCAACGTGTATTTCGGGGGTGCGTGGGGAGTCCTACACGTGAATTGGCAGTGTGGGTCCCCCCAGGTGTCCCCTCTACCCCCTCCACGACCCCTGCAGGCAGCCAACACCACAGGGGACTACCCTGCAACCTTGGTCATGTCCTGCAGGCAGCCCATCCACCATGGGCATGCCCCCAGCCAAGGCACATGTCACCTTGCAATATGATCAACAACTCATGTCCCCCTGCAACCCCACCCCCCAGCAGTCAGTGGCCCCTGCCAGCAGGCCCCCACTCATGTCCCCCTGCTCCCCCACACTCCAGCAGTCAGGGGCACCTGCCAGCAGGCCCCCACTCATGTCCCACGCATGTCCCCCTGAACCCCCACCCCTGAGCAGTCAGGGGCACCTGCCAGCAGGCCCCCACTCATGTCCCACTCATGTCCCCCTGCACCACCACCCCCCAGCAGTCAGGGGAACCTGCCAGCAGGCCCCCATTCATGTCCCACTCATGTCCCCCTGCACCCCCACCCCCCGCAGTCAGGGGCACCTGCCATCAGGCCCCCACTCATGTCCCCTTGCACCCCCACCCCCCAGCAGTCAGGGGCCCCTGCCAGCAGACCCCCACTCATGTCCCCCTGCACCCCCACCCCCCCAGCAGTCAGGGCCCCCTGCCAGCAGGCCCCCACTCATGTCCCCCTGCACCCCCACCCTTCAGCAGTCAGTGGCACCTGCCAGCAGGCCCCCACTCATGTTCGCCTGCACCCCCACCCCCCAGCAGTCAGAGGCACCTGCCAGCAGGCCCCCACTCATGTCCCTTTGCACCCCCACCCCCAGCAGTCAGGGGCCCCTGCCAGCAGGCCCCCACTCATGTCCCTCTGCACCCCCACCCCCCAGCAGTCAGGGGCCCCTGCCAGCAGGCCCCCACTCATGTCCCCCAGCACCCCCACCCCCCAGCAGTGAAAGGGCGATTCCATGACACAAACCAAAAGTCAACTATGTACATCAACACATGTCCGCCACACGAAGGCAGGCGGTAGCATCCCTGCGCATTAAAAAAATGTGCACGATCAAAAAGCATGAATATACAGCTCTGATGAATTTCCCATACTGTGGCCCTCCAGGACAAATGGCGTGCAAAGGGGTTCGCGACAAACACGGACACCCGCTGTGTCAACAATAGTGTGTATTTCGTGGGTGCACGGGAAGTTTCACATGTGATTGTGCCTGGGCGAGCGGGGTACGTGTACTTCAGGGGCTTGTGGGAAGTTGGGCTCGCGGGAAGTTGTGCTCGCGTGAAGTTTTACACATGATTGGGCCTGTGCTAGCGGGGTACGTGTAAATCTGGGGTGGGCGGGGAAGTACAGGAGGCAAATGCGTGGAACGCCCACACGCACGTGCCAAAAAAGACGCGCTGATCCGGAAACATGTACGCCAGCAGGAAGCAGGCGTACGTGGACCCGCGCAGGATAAAAGTGCATGCAAACAACAAGCAAGCTCAGACGCCAGGATGAACATACCGTTTCTAGCAGCAGTGGTTGTGGGATACCGCAGGAGGTGGAGGAGGATAGTCAGGCCCAGAATTTTCACACCCAGAACCAGCCTTTTTGCCATGCCTGATGACCAGGTGTATGGCAGTTACAGGTTTCCACCTCACATAATACTCGACCTGGTCAGTAAGTGGGAGGATGACCTCACATCACCCACCCTCTGCTCCCAAGCACTCAGCCCCCTGGAGAAGGTCCTCAATGTACTGCACTTTTTGGCCACCGGATCATTTCAGCGGACAAGTGCCATAGTGGGGGGGGTGTCACAGGCCACACAGTCACGCTGCCTACACCAGGTCTTGGCCATCATGACTGCATGCCCATCAGTGCGCAGGCACATATACCTGCCCAGAACACCTGCAGAAAGGCAGGCTGTCGTCCAGGATTTCTACGGGGTGGCCCAATTCCCCAAAGTCCTAGGTGCCATTGATTGCACCCATGTGGCCCTACGTCCCCCCAGGGCATCAGAGCACATCTATAGAAACCGCAAGCACTGGCGTTCCATCAATGTGCAGGTAGTATGTGATGCCAAGGGAATCATCACCTCAGTATATGCCAACTATCCAGGGTCCACCCATGACAGTTTCATTTACAGAATGTCAACCCTAAACCGGGACCTAGAAGCTGGGCGGCATGGCGATACATGGCTGCTCGGTGAGTATAAATGCCACAGCACATGCATGCATGCCAGATACTGAGTAATGTCACAACCCCACTAATGATACCCATCACCACCTCCCCAGGGGACAGTGCCTACCCTCTGGGCACCCACATGATGACGCCAATTCGGAACCCCACCACGCCACCCGAGGTAAGATACAACACAGCCCATATTGCAACCCGGGGCATAGTGGAGCGCACATTCGGAGTGCTCAAGTCACGCTTTCGCTCCCTTGACCGTTCTGGTGGGCAGCTGTTATACGCTCCCCCAGTAGTGTGCAGGATCATAGTGGCAGCATGTGTCCTGCACAACGTTGCAACACGCCGGGGCCTGCCGGTGGACATGGTGGTGCCCCCACTTCCCCAACCACATGCACGCCTGCTGCGCATGGGAGGGGAAAGGGCACGCGGTGAGGCAGCCCGAACACAGCTGGTGGCTAATTACTTCACTTAGAATCACACCCCTGTGGAGTGCACATAGCCCTGCCACATACCAGCTGACAATTAATGATGATGACATGAGGGACAGTCAACTGTCACAACCATACCATCCTGAGATTGGTCACCTGGAAGTGTCACAATGTGTGCATCCCTACCTACAGAAACACCACCAATGCTGTGTCATCAAAAGACACATATGGTGCTAAATGCATGACCCCCTTGCAAAATACAACATGAGAAAAGTGCCATGTCACCCAACCCCTCCCCAGCACCGCCACCCAACACACCATGGCATGTCATGCTATGTGAGAGCAAACAAAGCAATCCCAAAAACCTGACACAAGTGTCACAAAGTACAGTGTCCCTAATGGAAACTGGCCACACACAATATGCTCCTAGTAATGTTGAACTAACAACACACATGACCAAATACTTACCAACTAAACAATGCACCTAGACAAGTTCAAACATTTCTAAAACATGACAGTACTAAGTTAAAGTAGTCGTAGTCATACAACCTGAATATGCCACCACATCGCCCCCTTCAAACTGTAGTCTTGCAGCCTTCAAAACTGGTCTGTGTACTGCATACAACATGAACTCCATCTCCAAAGTAGACGGCCTTGTGAAGACATGAGGAATGAACCTGCAAATTCAGAGGGAGACATGGAAACAAAATCCTACATTAATACACCATGCAGTGTACAATACAACAACAATATACACAAGGAATGTCTACACAGTATTGACTACAGACTGCCCACACAGCTTATGGCCCAACGTCACTGTGTACATCACTTTTCTTGGTCACACCCTTTGCAAGCCCATGGAAACGGGAAGCAGGAGGGGTGTGTGTCTCATGAACCCAAGCATCTAACCCAAACTCAGGACAAGCCTGCATGTGCCCAGCTGGAATACAGTGGATGCTCACGGGAGCCACACAAGGCAACACACTGTCAAATTATTTTTTTTTAAAATCAAAATTCAAAATTCTAAAATCAAAATTCAAAAATCAAAAATCAAAAATCAAAAATCAAAAATGGCCATGTAGGGGCCGCGGGAGGGGGGAGGCCACCCAGGAGGTCAGAGGACAGGGTGCGCACCAACAGCCACCTGTGTGGATGTTGGGGGAAAAAAAACACCTCCATGGGCTCATGGCCTGCACGGCTATGCCAATGTGGGAAAACTGCTGCCATCTGTTGTGATGTGCTTGGTTAGTCTGAGGTGGTTTGTCATGTGGTTTATGATGTCACCAGAGTGCCTGTGGAATGTTGATGCATGAGTGGGAGAATGCTGTGATGAGAGTTCTATATTGTGTCAGTTGAGCCCTCCCTCCCTGGGTGATGGGTGCCGGTGTCTTTGTCTCTGTCTCTCTCTATCTTAAATTGCTTATGTCTTAAATCTTGGAACTGTAACTGTAACATAAGAACTGAAGTAAACTTATCAAGTAACCTAAAGCTGCCTGGACTGAGCTTTATAACAATGGCGACGAGGATTTCCTTAAAATTCAAGAACCCATAGGCAAAGGAAGCTGATGGAACCGAGGAAACTAAGGAAGAAGCTGATGATTGAAGTGCCCTGCTGCGGGGGATGCAGGAAGAATCAGGACCAAAAGGAAATAGACGACACCGCCCCCAAATAACCAAGTAAGCAAACCCATCACCCAGGGCAGGACTAGGGAGGGGGTCCAAGGCCCACAGCAGAAAGCCCCTTTGGATTGAGATACCAGATAGCAACCCTAAGCGGATGGGAGTGCTGAGTCCGGGGGTTTAAGCATTAAGTTTGGCCTTAAAAGTGGAAGAGAGGCTCCCTTATTGTCTGAATTCCCATGAATGGGAAGTGCCCATCGGCTACATGAAATAGAAGCATCCATGAGTGATATTATGGGATTGAAAGACTTTTTCAAGAAAGTTGATTTAGAAATTAAGACAAGATGGGAAGACGATGTGTGAAATAGAGAAGTCGAGAGGTACACGAGTCTGATGGTTAACCTGGCACTTAAGTATGAAGAATGGAGAAAGGCACTGCGAACCTGTGTACTACTGCATTGTGAAGTGACTGTTGATCATGGCAGAAGTTGAAGTGGCACTTTATCTAACGTTGAAAGGCGGAAGTTATAATGAGAGTTGGTTCAGGTACATAAGTCGTGCAATAAGAGCATGCGGGTTCCAGATATGGCGTTAAACAAGTGTCTGTGCTAATGACAGTGCCTGGCAAGCGACCGTTGGACATGGGTCAGCGCATCAGTACCTTTGTCGTCTGTGGCAACTTCAGGTATGATGACGTCATGTGTAAACTGAAGGATTCGGCGATGCTTTGGAACTTGGAGTGATGAAGATTCTTTTCATCAGGGAAGTGTACGGGTGCTCGGGAGCCTGCGGCTAGCTTGTGAGCTGCGCCAGGGTTTCGAATAACGGACCCTGCAACGTCGTTCAGCGTGTCCAGGAAGTGATTCTCATTCCCGTTGTGACGGGTTTCTATATTAGATGCGGAAGTCGGAAACTGGCACACTGAGAGGGGATGCACATTTTTTTTAGGAGCGCTTCGTTAAATAATGAGGCAGTGTTGCGTGTATGCCGTTGCTAGGCTGGCATAAAATCGATCTTGGACTCGATGCAAGTTCTGGAAGAGCCGAAGAAAACACTCGTCGAGGGACGCTAGAGTGTCGCATCAGGGATACATGTGGTGGAAAAAAAAAAAGAGGGATCCCGTGCTTTCGTGAACGGTCGGTCTCGTGGGAGTTGTTGAAGCAGCTAACGAGGAGCAGAATGGAGCTGGGATTGCCCAGCTTAAGCCGCTCCGTCTCAATTAGTGAGGCGTTGTAGTGGCCAACATGAGATAAGGTGACTGTTATAGGTCGCAAAAGTGTGATGAGCATTTTGATCTCTGTATAGTATAAAGTCACCAGGTTCATTGATACAGTGCCTGTTTTCAGTACCTAAGCAGCTTTTATATAGCATGTTAAGATGTCGGTATTTTATTTAGTGAAATTTCTGTATTTTCTGAATAGGGTTGGGAAAACAGGACATTGGCTAAAGTATGAAGAAATATGGATTGTAGGTGAATTTATACTGTTACAACAATGTTTGAAGTGTATGCTAAGGCCATTAAGCACTTATGGGTTGAACGCAGTGGATTGTATGCAAATTTATACTTTTACAACAATATTTGAAGTGTATGCTAAGGCCATTAAGCAATTATGGGTTGAGCGCAGTGGTTTCTGTGTTCATTCGAATATGCCTCGTGCACATGCATGTTTTGTAATTGTTCAAATATGTTATGAACTTGAGTGTTAACAGGCTTAGAGGATTTGCAGGAGTAAGTTGTTACACAACAACATGGACTTTTAGGCATATGTGACAATCAAATCGAGAAGTGAAGAAAAATTGCAAATGCTAGGTATAATATGTTGGAAGTTAAAAAGAAAAGTTAAGTGATGATGAAAAAAAAAATTGTCATGTATATCCATGCACTTGAGGTATGGAAGAGAAAGCATGTCACTAGCATATTATCTAGAATGCGTATGGATGTTTAAAAGAATGAGTGGGTGCAACATTCATTTTTTTAACTAGAAGTTTTAGATACTAGGGAGGTAGCGCCTCCGTTGGTATTAACAGTAGGAAGTTTCACTGGTTAGATTAGTTTGGTTAGGTGGTAGCGCCACTTGGAAGTGCACTCTATCAGTTTTTTAGATAGTGGTTAGATTAGTTTGGTTAGGTGGTAGCGCCACTTGGAAGTGCACTCTATCAGTGTTTTAGATAGTGCTGTTTAGGTCATGGAGATTGCGTTTTGTGATGCAACCAAAGTGAGGTAGCGCCTCGGTAGGTTTTAGTTGTGAGAAAGGGGAATCCTGAGGGTAGCGCCTTGTCAGGAATTTTAATTAGTGGTTGGTGAGAGTTGCACAAGTGTGAATAGTACTGCAAGCGTCTAGTGTCTTTGCTATAGCGGTAGTCGAGTCTAGTACTTTTGTTTTGGAAGTAGTGCACTCTTTGGAAGAAATGATTCTTATCCTAAAGGACGGCTTGTAGAAGTCAGGTGAAGCGGGTTGCTGGCAGGGGACGCCCTCCGGTAAACACTATGATAAAGATGAAGATGCTGTTCGAGGTGAAGAATCCCAGGGTGATTTGTTTATCTTTATGTGTTATGTGTTGATCCTGGCTATTTTATCTGGTCAGGGTTTGATTATGTGAATGGATTGTACTGCCATGTAGAAGAGAGTTAGAGTCAACCATATGTAGTGTTAGATGGTCTTGGAGTTGACTGGCCAGCATCTCCAAGCTGTTTGAGGAGTTTTACACCATGGTATGGTCAGGTTTGTTTGATTGGCTTGATCCACATATATATATATGTGTGTGCCTGTTGCTGGTTGTGTGTAAGTGAGCTGTAGAATTTTACTGAACTACTTATGTGTCTATGGTAAATTCTTTGTACTCCTGATGACTAGTATTGCGTCGGGGTGACAAGTAGGTGCTTCAGGGTGGCAGCCTGAAGGCTCGCCTGTGGCGGGGGCGAGCAGGAGGACCAAAGTATTTTGTGTTGGTTACGGTAATGTGGGTTAGGTATAGCCTTGGATCTGGGCTGGTTTGTGTCTAGTGTGGGAGACTAGAGTCTGCTCGTGGCAGGGGTGGATGGGAGGTGATTAGTGCTGTTATTGATGGTGTTTAAGAATGATAGGCGGAGTTCTGAAATTGCATAGTTGTGGGTTTTTCAAGTGAAACCTCCATTGCTCTTGGGTTGGATGAGATGTGCGTTGCCTTTGTGAAAATGTCTGATAGGAGGGAGATGTGTTGTGAAGCTTTTGTTGCAAGTGTGTTTTGTAAGGGGGAAGATGTGTTGTGATGTGCTTGGTTAGTCTGAGGTGGTTTGTCATGTGGTTTATGATGTCACCAGAGTGCCTGTGGAATGTTGATGCATGAGTGGGAGAATGCTGTGATGAGAGTTCTATATTGTGTCAGTTGAGCCCTCCCTCCCTGGGTGATGGGTGCCGGTGTCTTTGTCTCTGTCTCTCTCTATCTTAAATTGCTTATGTCTTAAATCTTGGAACTGTAACTGTAACATAAGAACTGAAGTAAACTTATCAAGTAACCTAAAGCTGCCTGGACTGAGCTTTATAACACCATCGCTCTCATGACCCTCTGCTGCTGCATCAGGAGGTGGTGGTGCTATGGGAGGCAGCCCACGCAAAGCCCTGGTATGGTCCTCCATGGCAGCAAGCATGCAGGTGTGGAAGGTCTCGTTCTGGAGGATTATAGTGCGGAGATCCCCATGCAACACCTGACGTGATGCCCGGATCTCCTCCCGAGTTGCCCGCATCTCAGCTGAGAGCGTACTTGTGAGGTGCTCCAGCCGCTGTTCTGCCCTAAAATTAGTGGAAGTCTCAAGCTCAAGAAGAGTCTGCCTGAGGTTATGGAGTTCTTCACTCAGGGCTTCCCTGTGAGCCTGGGACTCTATTGAGATGGATTGGTGCAGAGTCTCCAGTGCCGCCCGTCGTTCCCTGTTGGACGCCAACATGTCTTCCCTGTGTGATTGGCAAATGGAGTCTGTTGCCTGCTGTAGTTGCTCCATCTGACTTTCAGGGGGGATAATGGAAGTGGCCACCATCTCCATTGCCTGAGCCATCATTTTAACTGATGCTGACTGTTGGGTTGCCATAGAGTACATGGAGTTCTCCCATACGCTATTGCCTGGTGGCGTACGGCCACCGCGTCGACGGGCACCACACCTGTTTGGGGCAAGGCGATGTGCACCTTGCTGTGCTGGCACCGCCTGAGGCTGCAGGACTGCATTCCCCCTCTGATCTGATGGCCCAAGAACAGGATCAGATGCTGTGGAGTGTGACCCTGCATCCGTAACCGCCAAAGGCGCCTCTACCAACACTGACATCTCCATAGAGGAGTCTACCCCTGGTGCAGGTGGGTTGGCCAGAACAGAATCCCAGCCAGAAACACTTACCTGTGACAGCACATAGGTCTCATCATCCGAATCAGCAACTGAATAGAGGTCTGGGGAGGTGCACCCAGAGACACCCCTGGAAAGTATGGTCTGCAGGAGGATTGGGTTCTCACCCACCACCACACCACGTCCCCCACTGGTGCCCGGTCGTGCCTGGGATTCCTCCGGGGTCTACACCATCTCCTGAACCTCAACAGCATCAAGTGCGTCATCCCCTGCAAAAACATGAAAGAGAAAAAATGGAAACAGGCATTAGCACCATAGCACACAAATAGGCCTGTCAAGCTACAGAACCAGTACACGATTCACACATGTCCCACATGACTATAACCCTCCCATGCCTGCACTGTCACTGAGTAGTAAGGGGAGGCAAAAGGCAGACACTGATGACACCAATATGGGAGAGCAACACATTTGCTGCATACTGGGTAGCACTGCCATCACACATTGGCCTGTGAGTGACATGTCCAATACACATACATGACACATGGCAGCACACAGATTGCATTTAGCATAGCCATGGTACATTTGACAAGTACAGCCATATGTCAGTGATTGAATACTGTCACCCATCCATGCGAGATGGACATGATGACATGAAAAATGCTGCATACTGGGATTAAGTACACATGTGCCACTCACTGCAACACATGCAAGGTACAAGTATACAGTAATAGTTGGCTGATCTATTTTTCCTCACATTGACATCGCAGGAAACATCTGTCATTGTCCACATGCAAATGGGCACTCATCTAAACATTTGTGCTGGACAATACTCCATCAGCCTGAATGGTCTCATTGTGTACATAACCAGGTAAAGCATTGCCCCAGTGTGGCCAGTAAACAATGACCGAAGCATATCACATATGTCACAATATGGTTGATAAATGTCTAGCAAAAAAGGGGAGAGTGGAAAATATTATCCTGAAGGCACACTTACAAATTCTGACCAATGTAGTTGCAAAATGGCAGTACAAGGTGAACTGCACAATTGTGGACCTAATAGGATACTGTGGGCAGAAGGGATGCAGTCATAGCCAAATACAAGGCACGTGATCCCATGTGAGGAAGGAAATGGGTGACCCATAACATTCTGGAGTACACACCCTCACCTGGCACTCAATCAGAACCTGTCACCCAAAATACATACACATGCACTACACACACACGCATGGGCACTCACCAGACAATGCTTCGTAATCTGGTAGTTCTCCCACACCTCGGATCTGTTCCTCTGTGATGAAGGTCCCAGCAACAGACCAATGTTCAGTGAGTTTGTTGTCATCTTGTGGAGACCCACCGCCAGTCACCAGAGTAGCGGCATGATTTGAGGCCAGCTTGTCCTTTGCTCTGCATTTCAGGTCGTTCCACCACATGTAGCAATCATCAGCTGAGCGCCTCACAAATCCAAGGGCACTTATGTGGTTGGGGATGGTCTGCCAGTGTGCCTTACGTTTACCAGGTGTGGTTTTGGACCCTGCAGTCACCACCATTCCGTGGCTATGTTGCGACACATAGCTCACAAGTGCATTAAGCTCTGCGTCATTAAAGCAAGGCTTCTTTGACATGCCGGAGTGTGTAGCCGTGCCTGGGGTCTCAGCCTGTCGTGCCAGAGCACCTTTCTTCCTCTTTTTAGAAGGTGGAGCGGAGCCAGAGTAGCTAACGCCGCTCTGGTCAGTAGGGTCAGAATCACCGGTGGACTGGGTTGTTGGAGTGTGCGAATGCACATTGACCATAGGACTTGGTGCAGGCATTGTCTGATGTGTGATATTGGCAGGGGGAACATCAGTATGATGGACCAGGACCGACACTGTCCTGGCTGGGAGAGTCAGAGCTGGGGCGGATGAAGCTGCAGCTTCCCCTGAAGCCTCACCACCCTGCATACTTGGGGCAGCAGATGATATAGCTGCCCCAGATCCACGTGCCTTGGTGAAAACTTTCACCGCCACACGTGGCCTAGACTTGCTGACCTGGAAGTCAGCCAGGGAGTCATCCTGTGCCAGGTCAGGTGCCACAATGGGCTGGTCCAACAGGGGCTGAGCTGGGATAGTCTCCTCAACCATGGGGGGGGAGCATGGGTGTCCCTGATTGGTCCTCCACACATGGGGGTCTAGGGGCACCCTGCAAATCCTGGCCACGTCCCCTACCGCGCCCACCACGTCCACCTTTTGAAGGTCGGCCACCTCTGCCTCCCTTACCACTTGGTCGCCTCCCAACCATGGCACTGATGTTGTTGTGCGTATGGGAGGAGCAGTAAACTATTGTCCTGGGCAATTAAGGGTCAAAGGGGTAGGGTACTAGATGGAATTTGCACCCTAATGCTCTAACAAGGCTGTCTGTGACCCCTGGGGGAAGATGACGGGTCACGCAACGCACAGGCAGCACAAAAACAAAAATAAACGTGCACGCAACCCCTCGTAGACTACGTGCGTGGAAAACTGAACCCGCACTACGCTGTGACACCCAGAAACACAAAAATAAGCATACGCGTAATACACGCAGCCTACAATGACCTCTGAAGGGGAGTGCGACACACAGGGCAAGCACAGTTGCTAAGTACGTGCGGAACTCACCGTCTGCCTGGAATAAGAACGTGAAAAATACACGCGTGTGCACGTTGGCAACACCCCCGTCAAAAGAAAAATTGTACGCTGTCTGAGGAGACAGGACAAAA
The DNA here is from genome assembly GCF_040938575.1 of Ambystoma mexicanum. Taxonomy (NCBI): domain Eukaryota; kingdom Metazoa; phylum Chordata; class Amphibia; order Caudata; family Ambystomatidae; genus Ambystoma; species Ambystoma mexicanum. The sequence continues at coordinate 1,408,739,076 of NC_090931.1, read as the reverse complement.
GGAGAAGTGAACACTGTTTGAGGAAACAGGCCCATGAAGTAGAAAAATTAAAGCTGTCAGAGGTTACAAGGAGTACGAACTTGAAACGCTGTGAAGTAATCGCGTGTGAACCGACAAGAAGTACAGAATTCACCCACTCGCTCTCCACGAAAAGCACGTACAAGAAAATGGCGTTCTACACGTACCTTTTAAACCGGCACACACATACACGTCACTTAGGCGTGTACGCGTCCTTTCCTCCAATTACACGGGCTGACACTTGGACGTGCAGCTTTTCCACGTGTGCTCTGTCATCCCGTGCTATGAGGGAAACACCCGCGCGTGTCATGTCACAGACACGCTTACACGCTAAGGACCTTTGGTCCAATGAAATTGCATACGTGCGCTGACGCGCTTACGCGCTAATGGCCTTTCCTCGAATTACACGCTGACGTGCAAGATTTTCATGTGCCAAATCACTCCGTATCAAGCTGGCCACGCATTCACACACGGAAGACCACGCTCCTGCCCAGAAGGCCGAATTACTGCCCCCCAGAACCCCGAGCACGCTGCCACCTGCCATCTGCTGCTGCCTGATTGCCTGCTGGCCACGTGCCCTGCCATTTGCTGCCTGCACGTCAGCCAGGGGTGCTGATGCTGTGACCACCCCTGCTGGAACCGAAGACTCCCGACTGCTATTCCATCGCTCCAAAGCCCAGCCCCAGGACCCAGTTGCCCACCCACACCTGCCTCTGGGGTTGCCATGTCGGGCACTACACCATCTGGCACCACTGGCAACCCCCAGCCAGAGAGGCAGAGGGCCACCAGCTTCACTGCCACCGAAGTTGGTGTCCTGGAGGAGCAAGTCCTGGGGGAGTATGATGCCCTCTTCGGAAGATCGGCTGCCGACAAGGAAGGACGGACTCGGATCTGGACGGACATCATTGACTGCCATCAACGAGGAGGGGGTGCCAGTCCGCGACTTCCAACATGTCAAGAAGCGCTGGGAGGACTTCAGGTCCAGGACCCTCAACAAGGCCCGGCGCCTCTTGAATGCAGTGGATGCTAAGGGGTGCCGGGGCCACCTGTTGGAACATCAGATGAGGGTCCTGGAACGCATATGCCCAGCGCTCCACGTCCAGGTCCTTGAGAGGCAGACCTGTCTGGAGTCGAGCGGTAAGTGTACATGCATACTGATTGGAAGCTGTGCGTGTGGTGGTGTGCCAGTAGTGTGCAGGTTGTACATGTGGTTTTGTAGGGCCATGTATGGATGTGTATGTACAGGGCTGTGAGGCTGACACATGCAAGTCCTTTCATGTGTGAGACACATGGATGGTGTATGTGTGGGTAAGCATGCAGGCCAAATGCAGATGTGTGAGCACACATGTTTGGATTACTGTGTATGGAAGTTGGCATGGTTGTGGTGTCACACATGGATGTTGGTTTCAGCTGCATGTATCTGCACCGTGTACATGTGCATGTGTGTGCATTTGACATGGGTGCAACAGGGATGCAACATGGATGCATGTGAGACTGATATGTGGAAGACTGATTGCCAGATGTGACATGGATGCCAATCTCATCACTGCGACAGTTGGCGGAGGTGTACACATGCATGTAAGTGTGGTGGCATGTGTGCATGTCTAGTGCACTTCCTGTGTTTCATGTGAAGTCTGGCTCACCTTTGGCATGCTGTTGTATGTGTACGGATGGTGCTGGCTGTTGCAATATGGCTGTGGAATAACTCATGTGTGTGAGTTGCAATGACATGTGTGTTGGGGATTGTGATGCCATGTCTGAAGTTTGACAATGCCACTCATGTACAACTGTCATATGTGTATGAGTCCATTGTACAGTGCCCTGATGCCTGTCTCCTATCTCTCCCTGTCTGCAGCGTCAACTGATGAAGAGGGCGGAGAAGGTGCTGTGGAGCACAGCGGCCGGGACGCACCGCCAGCCAGAGACGCAAGGCCCGGCTCCCCTCCCAGGTTGTCATCTCGTCGGGGAGTGAGGAGTCCGGTGCCGCATCCCAGGTCGCAGCTGCCGAGGGGAGGTCCAAGAGGCGGAGGTTGGAGTTGGACTCCTCGGCAGCTGAAGGGGCAGCTGAGACCCCACAGGGCCCGACGGAGGAAGATGGCATGCAGCCATCCAGGTTGGTGGGGGGTTTGGTGGAGGAGGAGGCCGTGCAAGGGACAGAGATGGGGTCTGGAGGTGGGGATTCCACTGGTACTAGTGGTGCAGTGCACGGGCAGGGACAGGAGGCAGCACAGGCCTCCGCGGAGGTGCCTGTGTGTAATCCTGTCCCCGATCCTGTGACTGCATCATCTTGCACCAGCAGGGATACCTACGTCCAGACCCGTTCTCAGGGAGGGGATTGGCTTACATCAACTGGCCTTCCTCTCCCTGTGGATGTGGCTATCCGGCACCGGGTTGAGCCTGTCCTGGGTGGGGTGGTGTTGCGTCAACGTGCCATGCGAGCTGACCTGCAGTCTTTTCATGAGGAGACTGCATGTCTTCTCGCATGGTTCGTTGACCGCGTTGACCCACTGGGACAGCTCACCAGGGCCGGATTCCTCCGTTTTCTGGACCTTGTTCCGACCCCCTCCTCAACTGAACCCCCTATGCGCCAGTCGTCCTCCGTGCCATCTTCCCACCCATGTGTCACCTGGGTGCCCTGTGGAGCTGCCTCTGACCCTATGGCCAGGCTGGTGGAGGACACATTCCTGCCACAGTCAGGAGTCGGACGTCCAGCAGGGGTGGCCACCTCAACAACTGCACCCCAGCTGGAGGAGGATGTGCAGGCAGCAGGAGCCAGGGCACAGGCAGCGGCACAGCAGAAGCAGCAACAAGGTGGGAGCCATGATGGCTCAGGGCCTTCATCATCGGAGGGGCAGGCATCGGCCGGAGGGCAGGAGGACCCTGGACGGGAAGTGCCTTCCGTGTGGCAGCGGTTGGGCCATGCAATAGATGTGGTGGGGCAGCGGGTGGAAGAGGCACGGCTCACGATAGTCAGGGCGGAGAACTCCATGCGTAGGGCCCTGAGGCAGGCCGAGTGCCTCGAGGCCATTCGCAGGGACCTGGAGTCCCAGATGTCATCGTCCCTGCGAACCCTCGGGGCCATGAAAGAGGACCGCCTCCGGGACATCGAGCAGGAGTTCGATGATGCCCTGGCCCGGGACATCAACATGTGTGCCGTTGGACTTGCCCGCTGCCCTTGTAAATAGTTAGATAGTGTTAGTTTTCCTTTGGTTTTTTCTTTATTTTGGTTGCACTTGGACAATGCACCATGTTTCTGTATATAGTTTTTCATTAGGTAGTATTTTTGATAGGTTTCATTTCTTCAGTTGGGATCATGGACCCTTGATTGTTCATCTGTATATAGTTCACTATTGGATTAATCTCTTTTTTTGGATTTCCCCATGGAGCAATGGTTTTCACTTTTGTTTTTCCCTTGGATTTGCTTTGTTGGACTGTGACTTTGGACACCTTTCCTTTGGATTATGATTTCTTGTTTTTCATTATTTTACGGACATGCAGCTTTTCTTTTTTTATTCCCATTGTTGTTTGTTTGATTCCATTCATGTTACTTTTAATACATTTTCTTCTTCATACTTCGATGTGTGGTATTATCTCATTGGTTTTATGCATGTCATGATATGGGTTTTCACATTCACTTGCAACCATTGTGTGTGTGTGACGGACATGTGTTCATTTACATACTTGCCATTGGGGTTGTATCATGTAATTGTCTTTTCTATGTGGGTGGATGCAATACTTGGTTGGGTCTTTGGGCTGGGGAGGCTGGCCATAAGGGCCATGATTGAGGATCGTCATGACCTGGGGGCCAGGGGGACATGAGTGTGGGCCTGCTGGCAGGTGCCCTGCACTGCTGGGGGGCTTGGTGTGCAAGGGGACATGAGTGGGGGCATGCTGGCAGGTGCCCTGCACTGCTTGGGGGGTGGGGGTGCAAGAGTACAGGAGTGGGGCCTGCTGGCAGGTGCCCCGCACTGCTGGGCAGTGGGTGTGCAAGGGGACATGAGTGGGGGCCTGCTGGCAGGTGCCCCGCACTGCTGGGGGGGGTGTGCAAGGGGACATGAGTGGGGGCCTGCTGGCAGGTGCCCCACACTGCTTGGGGGTGGGTGTGCAAGGGGACATGAGTGGGGGCCTGCTGGCAGGTGCCCCACACTGCTGGGGGTGGGTGTGCAAGGGGACATGAGTGGGACATGAGTGGGGGCCTGCTGGCAAGTGCCCCGCACTGCTGGGGGGTGGGGATACAAGGGGACATGAGTGGGACATGAGTGCGGGCCTGCTGGCAGGTGCCCCGCACTGCTGGGGGGTGGGTGTGCAAGGGGACATGAGTGTGGGCCTGCTGGCAGGTGCCCTGCACTGCTGGGGGGTGGGGGTGCTGGGGGACATGATTTGATGATCAGGGGTGCAAGCGGACAGGTGGCTTGACTGGGGTGCATGCCCATGGTGGATGGGCTGCCTGCGGGACATGACCAGGGGTGCGGGGTAGTCCCCTGTGCTGTGGTCTGCCTGCAGGGGCCATGGAGGGTGTAGAGGGAACACCTGGGAGGACCCACACTGCCAATTCACGTGTAGGACTCCCCGCGCACCCATGAAATTCACGTACCCCGCTCGCACAGGGCCTATCGCAGGTAAAACTTCCCGCGAACCCCAGTAATACACGTACCCCACTCGCACATGGCCTATCGCGTGTGAAACTTCACGCGAACCCCAGGAATATTGGCCCTGTGTGAGCGAGCGGGGTACGTGTAGTTGTGGGGTACAGCGTGAAGTTTTACACGCGAAAGGGCCCTGTTGAGCGGAGTATGGACGGACATCGTGACTGCCATCAATGCGGAGGGGGTGGCAGTCCGCGACTTCCAACATGTCAAGAAGCGCTGGGAGGACTTCAGGTCCAGGACCCTCAACAAGGCCCGGCGCCTCTTGAATGCAGCGGATGCTAAAGGGTGCCGGGGCCACCTGTTGGAACATCAGATATGGGTCCTGGAACGCATATGCCCAGCGCTCCACGTCCAGGTCCTTGAGAGGCAGACCCGTTTGGAGTCGAGCGGTAAGTGTACATGCATACTGATTGGAAGCTGTGCGTGTGGTGGTGTGCCAGTAGTGTGCAGGTTGTACATGTGGTTTTGTAGGGCCATGTATGGATGTGTATGTACAGGGCTGTGAGGCTGACACATGCAAGTCCTTTCATGTGTGAGACACATGGATGGTGTATGTGTGGGTAAGCATGCAGGCCAAATGCAGATGTGTGAGCACACATGTTTGGATTACTGTGTATGTAAGTTGGTATGGTTGTGGTGTCACACATGGATGTTGGTTCCAGCTGCATGTATCTGCACCGTGTACATGTGCATGTGTGTGTATTTGACATGGGTGCAACAGGGATGCAACATGGATGCATGTGAGACTGATATGTAGAAGACTGATTGCCAGATGTGACATGGATGCCAATCTCATCACTGCGACATTTGGCAGAGGTGTACACATGCATGTAAGTGTGGTGGCATGTGTGCATGTCTAGTGCACTCCCTGTGTTTCATGTGAAGTCTGGCTCACCTTTGGCGGCTCATGCTGTTGTATGTGTATGGATGGTGCTGGCTGTTGCAATATGGCTGTGGAATAGCTCATGTGTGTGAGTTGCAATGACATGTGTGTTGGGGATTGTGATGCCATGTCTGAAGTTTGACAATGCCACTCATGTACAACTGTCATATGTGTATGAGTCCATTTTACAGTGCCCTGATGCCTGCCTCCTATCTCTCCCTGTCTGCAGCGTCAACTGATGAAGAGGGCGGAGAAGGTGCTGTGGAGCACAGCGGCAGGGACCGCACCACCAGACAGAGACGCAAGGCCCGGCTCCCCTCCCAGGTTGTCATCTCGTCGGGGAGTGAGGAGTCTGGTGCCGCGTCCCAGGTCGCAGCTGCCGAGGGGAGGTCCAAGAGACGGAGGTTGGAGTTGGACTCCTCGGCAGCTGAAGGGGCAGCTGAGACCCCACAGGGCCCGACGGAGGAAGATAGCACGCAGCCATCCAGGTTGGTGGGGGATTTGGTGGAGGAGGAGGCCGTGCAAGGGACAGAGACGGGGTCTGGAGGTGGGGATTCCACTGGTACTAGTGGTGCAGTGCACGGGCAGGGACAGGAGGCAGCACAGGCCTCCGCGGAGGTGCCTGTGTGTAATCCTGTCCCGATCCTGTGACTGCATCATCTTGCACCAGCAGGGATACCTACGTCCAGACCCGTTCTCAGGGAGGGGATTGGCTTACATCAACTGGCCTTCCTCTCCGTGTGGATGTGGCTATCCGGCACCGGGTTGAGCCTGTCCTGGGTGGGGTGGTGTTGCGTCAACGTGCCATGCGAGCTGACCTGCAGTCTTTTCATGAGGAGACTGCACGTCTTCTCGCATGGCTCATTGACTGCGTTGACCCACTGGGACAGCTCACCAGGGCCAGATTCCTCCGTTTTCTGGACCTTGTTCTGACCCCTCCTCAACTGAACCCCCTATGCGCCAGTTGTCCTCCGTGCCATCTTCCCACCCATGTGTCACCTGGGTGCCCTGTGGAGCTGCCTCTGACCCTACGGCCAGGCTGGTGGAGGACACATTCCTGCCACAGTCGGGAGTCGGACGTCCAGCATGGGTGGCCACCTCAACAACTGCACCCCAGCTGGAGGAGGATGTGCAGGTAGCAGAAGCCAGGGCACAGGCAGCGGCACAGCAGCAGCAGCAACAAGGTGGGAGCCATGATGGCTCAGGGCCTTCATCATCGGAGGGGCAGGCATCGGCCAGAGGGCAGGAGGACCCTGTACGGGAAGTGCCTTCCGTGTGGCAGCGGTTGGGCCATGCAATAGATGTGGAGCGGCAGCGGGTGGAAGAGGCATGGCTCACGATTGTCAGGGCGGAGAACTCCATGCATAGGGCCCTGAGGCGGGCCGATTGCCTCGAGGCCATTCGCAGGGACCTGGAGTCCCAGATGTCATTGTCCCTGCGAACCCTCGGGGCCATGGAAGAGGACCGCCTCCGGGACATCGAGCAGGAGTTCGATGATGCCCTGGCCCGGGACATCAACATGTGAGCCATTGGACTTGCCCGCTGCCCTTGTAAATAGTTAGATAGTGTTAGGTTTCCTTTGTTTTTTTTCTTTATTTTGGACAATGCACCATGTTTCTGTATATAGTTTTTCATTAGGTAGTATTTTTGATAGGTTTCATTTCTTCAGTTGGGATCATGGACCCTTGATTGTTCATCTGTATATAGTTCACTATTGGATTAATCTCTTTTTTTGGATTTCCCCATGGAGCAATGGTTTTCACTTTTGTTTTTCCCTTGGATTTGCTTTGTTGGACTGTGACTTTGGACACCTTTCCTTTGGATTATGATTTCTTGTTTTTCATTATTTTACGGACATGCAGCTTTTCTTTTTTTATTCCCATTGTTGTTTGTTTGATTTTAATTCCATTCATGTTGCTTTTATTACATTTTTTCTTCATACTTCGATGTGTGGTATTATCTCATTGGTTTTATGCATGTCATGATATGGGTTTTCACATTCACTTGCAACCATTGTGTGTGTGTGACGGACATGTGTTCATTTACATACTTGCCATTGGGGTTGTATCATGTAATTGCCTTTTCTATGTGGGTGGATGCAATACTTGGTTGGGTCTTTGGGCTGGGGAGGCTGGCCATAAGGGCCATGAATGAGGATCGTCATGACCTGGGGTCCAGGGGGACATGAGTGGGGGCCTGCTGGCAGGTGCCTTGCACTGCTGGGGGGTGGGGGTTCAAGGGGACATGAGTGGGGGTCTGCTGGCAGGTGCCCTGCACTGCTTGGGGGGTGGGGGTGCAAGAGTACAGGAGTGGGGCCTGCTGGCAGGTGCCCCGCACTGCTGGGCGGTGGGTGTGCAAGGGGACATGAGTGGGGGCCTGCTGGCAGGTGCCCCGCACTGCTGGGTGGGGTGTGCAAGGGGACATGAGTGGGGGTCTGCTGGCAGGTGCCCCACACTGCTGGGGGGTGGGTGTGCAAGAGGACATGAGTGGGGGCCTGCTGGCAGGTGTCCCACACTGCTGGGGGGTGGGTGTGCAAGGGGACATGAGTGGGACATGAGTGGGGGCCTGCTGGCAGGTGCCTCGCACTGCTGGGGGGTGGGGGTACAAGGGGACATGAGTGGGACATGAGTGTGGGCCTGCTGGCAGGTGCCCCGCACTGCTGGGGGGTGTGTGTGCAAGGGGGCATGAGTGTGGGCCTGCTGGCAGGTGCCCTGCACTGCTGGGGGGTGGGGGTGCTGGGGGACATGAGTTGGTGATCAGTGGTGCAAGCGGACAGGTGGCTTGGCTGGGGTGCATGCCCATGGTGGATGTGCTGCCTGCAGGACATGACCAAGGGTGCAGGGTAGTCCCCTGTGGTGTGGTCTGCCTGCAGGGGCCGTGGAGGGTGTAGAGGGAACACCTGGGAGGACCCACACTGCCAATTCACGTGTAGGACTCCCCACGCACCCATGAAATTCACGTACCCCACTCGAACTGGGCCTATCGCGGGTAAAACTTCCCGCGAACCCCAGTGATACACGTACCCCATTCGCACATGGCCTATCGCGTGTGAAACGTCACGCGAACCCCAGGAATATTGGCCCTGTGCGAGCGAGCGGGGTACGTGTAGTTCTGGGGTACAGCGTGAAGTTTTACACGCGAAAGGGCCCTGTTGAGCGGAGTACGTGTATTCCTGGGGTTCGCGTGCAGTTTCACCCGCGATTTCAGCAGGGTACGTGTATTCCTGGGGTTCGTGTGCAGTTTCACCCGCGATTTCAGCAGGGTACGTGTATTACGGGGTTCGTCTGAAGTTTCACACGCGAAAGGGTCCTGGCCGAGGGAGTACGTGAATTTCAGGGGTGCGCGGCAAGTTTAACACGCAAAAGGGCAACGCCCTTGCACAATACGTCACAGATGCGCTTACGCGCTAAGGGCCTTTGGTCCAATGATATCGCTTAGTGTGCTGACGCGCTTACGCGCTAAGGGCCTTTCCTCGAATTACACACTGACGTGCAAGATTTTCACGTGCCAAATCACTCCGTATCAAGCTGGCCACGCGTACACACACAGAAGACCACGCTCCTGCCCAGAAGGCCATTTTCCTGCCCCCCAGAACCCCGAGCATGCTCCCAGTGCCCATCTGCTGATGCCCTTCTGCCTGCTGCCCACGTGCCCTGCTATTTGGTGCCTGCACATCAGCCATCTGCAGGGGTCCAGTTGCTGTGTCCACCCCTGCTGGAACAGAAGACTCCCGACTGGGATTCCATCGCTCCACAGCCCAGCCCCAGGACCCAGTTGCCCACCCATTCCTGCCTCTGGGGTTGCCATGTCAGGCACATCTCCATCTGGCACCACTGGCAACCCCCAGCCAGAGATGCAGAGGGCCACCAGCTTCACTGCCACCGAAGTTGGTGTCCTGGTGGAGCATGTCCTGGGGCATTATGATGCCTTCTTCTGAACATGACGTGCCAACAAGGAAGGACGGACCAGGATCTGGACGGACATCGTGACTGCCATCCACGCGGAGTGGGTGGCAGTCCGCGAATTGCATCATGTCAAGAAGCGCTGGGAGGACTTCAGGTCCAGGACCCTCAACAAGGCCCGACGCATCGCGGAGGGGGGCCGGGTCAGCCTGAGCAACATCCAGATGAGGGTCCTGGAATGCGTAGGCCCAGCGCTCCACGGCCAGATCCTTCGGAGGCAGACCCGTCTGGAGTTGAGCGGTAAGTGGCCAAGCATTGCTGTATGAGACAGGGCATGTTACAGTGTGCTGGTAGTCTGATACTTGGTGAGTGACATAGGCCATGTATGGATATGTGTGTGTGCAGGGACATCATGGTCATGCATGTGGGACCAGTTATGTGTGAACCACATGGTAGGTGCATGTGTTTTAATGCAACATGGGGACCTCTATGCAGAATGCACACCTGAAAGCATGCCAGTCTCTGTTTCTGGACATGGAGGGGGCATGAGGAATGGGTGCTGATGTCATATACATGTATGGTGCACATGTGTGTGTGTGTGTGCCAGAGAATTGTGTGTTTGACTTTGAAACGCCATGGATGCATGTGACTTTGAAGACAACATCTTGGTTTACAGGGGCCCTTGTACATGGGTGTTGATGTTGATTGCAGGCGCCGGGAGTGTTTCTGCATGTGTGTTGCACGCATTGACCCATGTGTTGTGGAAGGACAGGATGGAAGTGACATTTGACAGTGCCACTCATGTGTTATTGCTTCCTGTCTAGGGTATTTTGTGCTGTACCCTGATGCTTGTGTTCTATGTCTCCCTCTACGCAGCGTCAAGTGAAGAAGAGGGCGGAGACGGCGCTGCTGAGCCAAATGGCGGGGATGCCTTCACCGGGCGGCGACGCATGGCCCAGCCACCCTCCCAGGAATTACCATCATCTGGGAGCGAAGGGGCAGGTGCCGCGTCTGCCACAACGGCTGTGGTGGAAGGGCCGGGTGAGCCCCCACAGGGGCGTCCAATGGCAGAAGACGGTGTGGAGACATCCAGATTGGTGGTCTCCACAGAGGAGGAGGAGCCCGCTACTGAGCCGCACATAGGGCCTGGTGGGGGTAGTACCACTGGTGCAAGTGGTGGAGTGCAGGGCCAGGAGGCAGCACAGGTCACTGCGGAGGGGCCTGTGCATGTCGCTGTCCTTGACCCTGTGACTGCACCATCATGCACCAGCAGGGAGGCCCTGTCCCAGGCCTGTCCGCAGGTAGGGGAGAGTGCCATATCACCTACCTCTCCACTACCTACGGGCGAGGGGTCCCGCGACCGTATGGGATCCATCCTGGTGGGTGTCGCGTTGCGCACGCGTGTCATTCGTGATGATGTGCGTTCTTCCTGGGCGGAGAACGCACGCCATCACGAAGAGCAGCATCGTGACGTGGCACTGCTGGGAGGGGACCTGGTCGGAGGGCAGGCAGCGGCACAGCAGCAGCAGCAACAAGGTGGGAGCCATGATGGCTCAGGGCCTTCATCATCGGAGGGGCAGGCATCGGCCGGAGGGCAGGAGGACCCTGGACGGGAAGTGTCTTCTGTGTGGCATCGGTTGGGCTATGCGCTAGATGCGGAGTGGCAGCGGGCGGAAGAGGCATGGCTCATGATGGTCAGGGCGGAGAACTCCATGCGTAGGGCCCTGAGGCGGGCCGAGTGCTTTGAGGCCATTCGCAGGGACCTGGAGTTCCAGATGTCATCGTCCCTGCGAACCCTCGGGGCCATGGAAGAGGACCGCCTCCGGGACATCGAGCAGGAGTTCGATGATGCCCTGGCCCGGGCCATCAACATGTGAGCCGTTGTACTTGCCCGCTGCCCTTGTAAATAGTTAGTTAGTATTAGCTTTCCTTTGGTTTTTTTCTTTATTTTGGACCGCTTGGACAATGGACCACATTTTTGTATATAGTTTTTTTATTAGGTAGTAGTTTTTGGTAGGTTTCATTTCTTAAGTTGGGCTCATGGACCCTGGATTCTTCAATAGTACATAGTTTTACATTGGGTTCATCTTTTTTTATATTTTTTTTGTGTTCACCATGGAGCAATGGTTTTTACTTTTCATTTTCCCTTGGATTTGATTTTTTGAACTGTGACGTTGGACAACATTTCTTTTTGGATTTCTTTTGCTTATGTTTTCTTGATTTTCTTAATTTATCGGACATGGACCATTTCTTTTATTATTCCCATTGTTGTGTGTTTAATTTGATTTACGTTCATGTTATCTTTAATATATATTTTTTTATACTTCCATTTGTGGTATCATCTCATTGGTTTCATGCATGTCATGATATGGGTTTTGACATTCACTTGCACCCATTGTGTGTGTGTGAGACGGACATGTGTTCATTTACATACTTGCCATTGGGGTTGCATCATGTAATTGGCATTTCTATGTGGGTGGATGCAATACTTGGGTGGGTCTTTGGCATGTGGAGGCTGGCCATAAGGGTCAGGGATCTAGATTGTGATGACGTGTTGGCTGGGGGACATGTGTGGGGGCCTGCTGGCAGGTGCCCCTCAGTGCTGGGGAGTGGGGGTGCAAGGGGACATGCGTGGGACATGAGTGGGGGGCTGCTGGCAGGTGCCCTGCACTGCTGGGGGGTGGGGGTGCAAGGGGACATGAGTGGGGCCTGCTGGCAGGTGCCCCTCAGTGCTGGGGGTGGGGGTGCAAGGGGACATGAGTGGGGGCCTGCTGGCAGGTGCCCTGCACTGCTGGGGGAGGGGGTGCAAGGGGACATGAGTGGGACATGAGTGGGGGCCTGCTGGCAGGTGCCCTGTACTGCTGGGGGTTGGGGGTGCTGGGGGATATGAGTGGGGGCTGCTGGCAGGTGCCCTGCACTGCTTGGGGGGTGGGGGTGCAAGGGGACATGAGTGGGGGCCTGCTGGCAGGTGCCCCGCCCTGCTGGGGGGTGGGTGTGCAAGGGGACATGAGTGGGGGCCTGCTGGCAGGTGCCCCACACTTCTGGGGGGTGGGTGTGCAAGGGGACATGAGTGGGGGCCTGCTGGCAGGTGCCCCACACTGCTGGGGGGTGGGTGTGCAAGGGAACCTGAGTGGGGGCCTGCTGGCAGGTGCCCCACACTGCTGGGGGTCGGGTGTGCAAGGGGACAGGAGTGGGGGCCTGCTGGCAGGTGCCCCACACTGCTGGGGGGTGGGGGTGCAAGGGGACATGAGTGGGACATGAGTGTGGGCCTGCTGGCAGGTGCCCCGCACTGCTGGGGGGTGGGTGTGCAAGGGGACATGAGTGTGGGCCTCCTGGCAGGTGTCCTGCACTGCTGGGGGGTGGGGGTGCTGGGGGACATGAGTGGGGGCCTGCTGGCAGGTGCCCTGCACTGCTTGGGGGGTGGGGGTGCAAGGGGACATGTGTGGGGGCCTTCTGGCAGGTGCCCTGCACTGTTTGGGGGGTGGGGGTGCTGGGGGACATGCGTGGGGGCCTGCTGGCAGGTGCCCTGCACTGCTGGGGGGTGGGGGTGGAAGGGGGTAATGCGTTGGTGATCACTAGTGCAAGGTGACATGTGGCTTGGCTGGGGGGGCATACACATGGTGGATGGGCTGCCTGCGGGACATGGGGTGCAGGGTAGTCCCCTGTGGTGTGGTCTGCCTGCAGGGGCCGTGGAGGGCGTAGAGGGAACACCTGGGAGGACCCACACTGCCAATTCACGTGTAGGACTCCCCTGCACCCCTGAAATACACGTACCCCACTCGAACTGGGCCTATCGCATGTGAAACTTGCCCGCACCCCAGTAATACACGTACCCTGCTGAAATCGCGCGTGGAACTTTCCGCGCACCCCAGTAATACACGTACCCTGCTGAAATTGCGTGTTAAACTTCCCCGCACCCCAGAAATACACGTACCCTGCTGAAATCGCGTGTGGAACTTCCCGCACACCCCTGTAATACACGTACCCTGCTGAAATTGCGTGTTAAACTTCCCCACACCCCAGAAATACACGTACCCTGCTGAAATCGAGTGTGGAACTTCCCGTGCACCCCTGTAATACATGTACTCTGCTGTAATCGCGTGTTAAACATCCCCGCTCCCCAGAAATACACGTACCCTGCTGAAATAGCGTGTGGAACTTCCCGCGCACCCCTGTAATACACATACCCTGCTGAAATCGCGTGTTAAACTTCCCCACACCCCAGAAATGCACGTACCCTGCTGAAATCGCGTGTGGAACTTCCCGTGCACCCCTGTAATACACGTACTCTGCTGTATTCGCGTGTTAAACATCCCTGCACCCCAGAAATACACGTACCCTGCTGAAATAGCATGTGGAACTTCCTGCGCACCCCTGTAATACACATACCCTGCTGAAATCGCATGTTAAACTTCCCCACACCCCAGAAATACACGTACCCTGCTGAAATCGCGTGTGGAACTTCCCGCGCACCCCTGTAATACACGTACCCAGCTGAAATTGCGTGTTAAACTTCCCCGCACCCGAGTGATACACGTACCCTGCTGAAATCGCATGTGGAACTTCCCACGCACCCCTGTGATACATGTACCCTGCTGAAATCGCGTGTTAAACTTCCCCGCACCCCAGAAATACACGTACCCTGCTGAAATTGCGTGTGGAACTTTCCGCGCACCACTGTAATACACGTACCCTGCTGAAATCGTGTGTTAAACTTCCCCGCACCCCAGAAATACACGTACCCTGCTGAAATTGCGTGTGGAACTTCCCGTGCACCCCTGTAATACACGTACCCTGCTGAAATCGCGTGTTAAATTTCTCCGCACCCCAGAAATACACGTACTCTGCTGAAATCGCGTGTGGAACTTCCTGCGCACCCCTGTAATACACATACCCTGCTGTAATCGCGTGTTAAACTTCCCCGCACCCCAGAAATACACGTACCCTGCTGAAATCGCATGTGGAACTTCCCGCACACCCCAGTAATACACGTTCCCCGCTCAGCGTTTGCTGTTTGGCAGCCCTGTATACTGGTCCAGGGTTAGCGCAGCCCTTTGCGCTGAATTGGGAATTTTTATGTCTTTTCCTTGCGTGAGGGCGTTCTTGGGGGTGTAACTGGCGCTGCTGCAGGGTCGCTGCGCCACTCTGCGCCACGGCTGGTTTTGGAGGCTAAAATCCATGAATACGCTGTGCGCGGATATCAATTTTAGCGCACGCGGCTGGCACAGACATTCACACGCGCACACTGTGCGCCAACCTGTGTGCCACTTTTGTGCGAAATTCTATGAATTACCCTGTAAATATAATAGGAGCGAGCAACAGGCACTGCCTCCAGCTCAGCTCCAACAGTCAAAGTGGTTCCAGAACTACATGTAGTTCTGGAATTCCAACAAAAGAAAATAATCACGTCACAAATGGCAACACAACAGACTTGCATTTCAACTTAGTTTACAAAATTAAAGTTAGATCCAAGAATGTTTGAAGTGGGCTTTCGTTTAAATATTCATGCATACATGTTAACATGTCTCATTTCATTGTGGATATGCTAATACAGTCTTGATTTTATCTCTGCAGTCTGGGTATTGCTTTCCTGGGTCTCTAATGGGGAAATGCAAAGTCAGGGATTCCAAGGTTTGAACAGAGACTGAACTCACATTGTTGAATGTTGCGCTAGCATCTCCCAAATGGAATGGGGCATATTGGACTAGCATCTTGTGAATGGATTGGGGCATGCTGGGTTAGCATCTTCCGAATGGAATAAAGCATTTTGGACCAGCATCTTGTGAATGAAAAGGGGCATGTTGGGCTAGCATCTTGTGAATGGAATGAGGCATACTGGGCTAGCACCTCACACATGGAATTGGGAAAGCTAGGCTAGCATCTCCTGAATGGAATGGGGCATGTTGTCTAAGCATCTCCCGAACTGATTGATGGATGTTGGGCTAGCATCTCCGAAATGGAATGGGGCATTTTGGACCAGCATCTTGTGAATGGAATGGGGCATGTTGGGCTAGCATCTCCCGAATGGAATAGGGAATTTTGGACAAGCATCTCCCAAATGGAATGGGGCATGCTGTACTACAATCTTGTGAGTAGAATGGGGCATTCTGGACTAGAATCTCATGAATGGAATGGAGCATGTTGGGCTAGCATCTTGTGAATGGAATGGGGCATGCTGGGCTAGCATATTCAGAGTGGAATGGGGCAGGTTGGGCTGGCATCTCACAAATGGGATGGGGACAGCTAGGATAGCATCTCCCGAATGGAATGGGGCAAGTTGGGCTAGCATCTCGTGAATGTAATGTGGCATGTTGGGCTAGCATCTCATGAATGGATGGGACATGTCATGCTAGCATATTCAGAAGGGAAGAGGGCATGTTGGGCTAGCATCTCCCAAATGGAATGTGGAAGGCTAGACTAGCATCTCCCGATTAGAATGGGGCATGTTGGGCTAACATCTCCTGAAAGGAATAGAGCATGTTGAGCTACCCTCTCCCTAATGGAGTAGGGCATGTTTGGCTAGCATCTCCTGAATGGAATAGGGCATGTTGGGATAGCATCTGCCTAATGGAGTAGGGCATGTTGGGCTAGCATCTTCCAAATTGAATGGGGAATGTTGGGCTAGCATCTCCCAAATTGAATGGGCATGTTGGGTTAGCATCTTCAGAATGGAATAGGACATGTTGGGCTAATATCTCTCGAATGGAATGGGGAAAGTTAGACTAGCATCTCCCGACTAGTATAGGCCATGTTGGGCTAGTATCTCCCTAAAGGAGTAGGGCATGTTGGGCTTGCATCTCCCAAATTGAATGGGGCATATTGGGCTAGCATCTTGTGAATGGAATGGGGCATGTTGGGCTAGCCTCTTCAGAATGGAATAGGACATGTTGGGCTAGTATCTCCCGAATGGAATAGGACATGTTGGTCTAGTATCTCCCTAATGGAATGGGGCATGCTTGGCTAGCATCTTCCTAATGGAGTAGAGAATGTTGGACCAGCATCTCCCGAATGGAATAGGGCATGTAGGATTCATATGCCTTATGATATTGTATCCTTACATTAGCTTATGATGTCCCAAACCTTCACTCAAATCTGAGGTAGGTTAATTGAGTACCAATAAATTGAGTGCCAATAAGACAGAAGAAGACACACTCTGCCATAAGGCGCTATATACAAATGTGATACTAATATTATTGTATGCTGAAAATCTGACAAATCTTTATCATGCTTCATTACCTCACATTCTTTTCTTATGAGCCATTGAATAGGCTTAAGCACTTTTTGTTCTCCATTTGTCCACGTCCAAAGTTGGAACTTTTCTCTTTTTGTTAGTTTT
Source organism: Ambystoma mexicanum (assembly GCF_040938575.1). Classification (NCBI taxonomy): domain Eukaryota; kingdom Metazoa; phylum Chordata; class Amphibia; order Caudata; family Ambystomatidae; genus Ambystoma; species Ambystoma mexicanum. Next base: position 1,408,722,288 of record NC_090931.1, on the reverse strand, counting down.
TGTAACAATCCCCTAGCTTTTCTTGTAAACACTTCGTAACCACAATTAGCCTTTCTAGGGTGTGTCTTGTTTGTTAATTTTGACCGAGACTGAAAACACAGAAAATAGAAAAATCTTTTCTTGGCAAGCATCTCTGTAGGGTGGATCCCGCAACTCATGGCACAATGACTGGGCCACGCCAAGAACACTTGAACAAACATTGGCACTTTCTGCTGTTGACTCAGAGCTTTGGTGTACTCCAGTGCAGAGACAGGATAATCCAACAATGGATTTAATCCTGAAGAGTGCTATATACTTGCAAGTTGTTACTTTTTAACTTGTTATTATTGTCATCCCTGAATTCAGTTTATCGCAAGTTCATCGGGCTCAACACTGAGCATATTGTATAAACTGGTGCCAAGCGCAGTGTACGCCAGTCTGGGCCTCAAGCCGGTTTTATGTGATTTCAACGAGGAGATTTGGTTGAATCCAAATCCATCTAATTTGTTTTTTCTTGTAAGCCACGTGGCTGCAAATATATGCGGGGGTAGCCACCCAAAGCCCCCCCTTTCTCCTTCACCTTACTGATTACCCTTACCCAACCCCCACACCTACATTTTGCAGCCAGATTTGGTCGAAAAGGTTTGATGGATTTGGCTTCAAGCACATAACCTGCAATGAAACCTCCCTTTCCCCTCTAGCCTACAAGCCTATCAGGGTCACCACGGAATATGTAAATGATTATCCATGTGGATCCACTGGGTGCGAATTCACCTCATGAATATTTATGATGGATATCTGGAATAAAAATGACATATCTGCGGCCTGCGAGGACTGGAGTTTTGCACAAGGGGATCTTATAAATGTCTTTACAATTTTTATATACCGCCACATGCTGCCTGTTGACTGCTTAAGTGCCCTTTCTTGGGTGAAAGCAGGAAGGTTGATGAGAAGTTTGGCAGGCTACACCTCATCACGAGTTCGGCGGTATCCCGACTGCGATAACACCCAATTGTATTTGCGTTACTGCCCACCCATCCAGCGCTATTAGCGCCGGATCAAGGGTCGGGCGGTAATGAGTATTCCCCATTCCCCATTGGGTCCATTGGGCTCAATGGGAAGTATTCAGGGCAATTACCGCCAGTGGTATTACCACAGGTAATTGAGCTGAAAATCTGCATTTTCCAGTGCATTTGCAGCCATACTCGTGTTTGGGCAGACCCTTAAATGCAGCAGTAATAGCATTACCGCCTCATTTAAGGGCCACCGCCCAACTCGTGATGAGGCCAATAGTCTTTTTAGTAAAGTTAGGTATTGACACCTTTGGGAACTCAACAAAGTCAGCTTCAATGCAAAGGGATAGGAGAAGGAGTCACATCAGTGTAGGCCTTTTGAGTCTCCATATCCTCCCCGAACACGTATGTACCTTAGTGGGGAGACAGACAATTTTTGGAAGCCAAAATTTGCCATTTGGTGGTTATTAGGCCAACAGCAGGTTTAATAGGAAGGTAATGCTCACTTTTCCCAACAACAACTTTTCCAAACTTTTTTTTCCGATTCTGTTTTACCACTTTTTTACCGCAAAACTATAGATGGTAAGTTTGTGTTTGGTATATATAAAATAGATCAAGCAGTGGAGGGCTGGGGTTTGGGTGAACAGGTGGTTACCCGCATTCAAATTTAAAAGATCTATGTTTTTGTAACTGGCACTTCAACTGTTCATTGTGTGTTTTAACATTAAATTGAACAAACAAGAAAAAATTCAAGCATTTGTTTTTCAAACAGTTTGTCATTGCCTTTAAAACCAATACAGATTGGAACTAAATGGTTTTGAAGAAATGCTGTTAAACATTTTGACAATTTCACCTGCATTTGTCATTGGCGCATCAGACATCAGGTACATGGTGCCGAAGGGTGGAGGGAGGACCGACGCCACAGGTGGAAGGGCAATAGTTTGCAAGTGCAATTGTTTTAATGTCTTAGATTGTATATTTTATGTATGCAAAAGAAAATATGGCGAAACATCAGGGTGTGTTTGGTTGAGAGTTCATGGCTGCTACTTGATAGACAGCATCTCTGGTAATAAAGGATGAGGGAGGGGTGAGCCATTCAGAGAACGATTTCAAGTAGCCTTGGAAACGGGCAGAGAGGAGGTCAAAGATTATTATTATAACTGTCTTATTATCAGGGGCTTTATTGATCATAGACCTAGCTTCAAGAAGCAACGTAGCGCTTTACAATCATAGAGGTAACACAGTGGTGGGGGGGAGAAGAGAAACAAGGGAGTGGGGAGCTCACAACAGGGAAGGGATCGGGTCTTGCATTGGAATCATTTTAACAAACTCATACAGGGAGAGGCTTGGACATCACATCCACTTTGAATCCCTGAGAAGCACCACAGGAAGTGAAATCACGTGATATTTGGCGTAGAATAACTTACAGTAGTGGACATCGCACCGACGTTGATACTGATGGAATTAAAAGAAGCCTGTATATATTTTAAAATAATTACAGTCATACAATGAGCGTCAAAACAATACATTGTTTAACACCATCACTGCCTTGTTGCCGATGCGTTGATTTAACTTTTGGACTCATGTGACTCATGTTGGTTCACCCATCTCGAAACTCGCTGTTCTCATGGTCGACGTCCTTAAGCGTCACGTAATCATGGTGACCATGAGTCATGTTGTGCCTGTCTATGACTTGAATCCTGGCTTGCACTTGCTGATCTCTTACAACATTATGTGCTCAGTACTGACCTCTGCAACTTGATGTGCTCTCTCCACTTGCTTATGTGCTCTATAACACTGTATTTCGCCGGCTTTGCTTCTTCCTCTCTTTCACCACTCTCACTGCTTCTCTGTCCTCTCGTCCTCTCCCTGTCTTTTCCCTCTCTCCTCTCCCCCTCCCCTTATTATATTCTATGCACTTACCCTATCAGAATTTGTCGTCAGACCTAGTATGATAATCGCTTGTTTGTTCTCCACCACCTCACCGTTTGTTAATCTCAAGCACTACCAGAAATGTTGTCATGCCTATTACAATAGTCACTTGTTTTGTTCCCCCTCCCCATTCCCTCACCTTTGTCATTCCACTGCACTACCAGAAATGTTGTCAGGCCTAGTACGATAGTCGCTTGTTTTGTTACTCCCTCCACCTCTCCTACACCTTTTGTCAATCTCCAGCACTACCAGAAATGTTGTCAGGCCTAATACGATAGTCGCTTGTATTGTTCCTCTCCTCCTCCCACACCCCCATTCTGCCACCTTTTGTCATTCCCCTGCACTACCAGAAATGTTGTCAGGCCTAGTATGATAGTAGTTGTCTGTCTCATCTCCTACCTCCCCCTCGCACCCCACCTTATCATTGTCAAAGCTCTTGCACTATCTGAAATGTCGTCAGACCTAGTACGATAGTTGAATTCACATTCTTAATGTCTCAAGTCTTTGTAAGAATGTCATTGTATTTTCCCTTTTTCCTTCCCTTGCCTTGAAGTGCTTTGAAACACATGTGTGTATAGGCGCTATACAAGTAAACTATCAATAAACTATCATTTTTTTTAAAATTAATTTTATTGGTTTACAGTTAAACCTTTAAAATACACAAAACATTCACAAAACAAAACAAACATTCATTCATTTCACTTCAGACCAACTCTTTACAAGTCTTTACAAATCTCCTTTTCACTGAGTCCCACTCATCCATATAAGTGAGTGTTTAGCTATTTCTTCTTTGCCATGACCTCAACTTAAAAGGATTTTCCAAGAGGGCAAGAGATGTTTCACGCCCTCACTTCTTTGCAGGCACACTTGGGACTATCAATCGATTTTCAATTGTCGCTAAAAAGTGTGTTAAGGGCAAGACTAATTTCATGTCTCTCCCGTTGAACATTTGTTGCCACCACTCTTCAGCGTCAAGCGACGGGTGGGAGGCACTCCAATGGCCCAAATGATGAGTTCTTTCCGTTCTTAACCCCACACAGAATAGCACCAAGTGTTTCAATGTTTCAGGTACTTGTGTGCAGCAACGACACATCGGATCCAAGTTTGCATATGATGACCACGCCCATAACCGCTCTTTGGTATTAAACCCGTTCAGCCTAAAATACATGAACAGCCTTCGGGAGTACGGATCAGGAAATAATTTGATGTATTTTTGTATGCTGTTATACACCCGTGCTTCAAGTGGGGCCTCACAAATTGATTTAGAGGACAATCTTTTGGAGCATGTTAAGTCCCAATCCGCACACCATATTTTTTTTTTTGCCGCATTCGGGTTGCCTTGGAGAACCTCAGGCTGGATATCGTACTCAAACATTAGGACTTCGCAGCGTCTCATCCACATTGACAGGACATCAGGACCAGAAAAGGTGGCACCATGTAAAACTTCAAATTGTGGAATTTGTTTGCATGTTTTTGTTTTGCAATAGAGTGATAACAAATTCCAACAAACTCTCGCATGGATTGAAATTAGTGATAATTCGTATCTTATAGATGTCGTTGCTGTTCCTTTCGGTAAGATGAGAACTTTGGACCAGAATATATTCTCAAGCGTGGACCATACCTCCCATGTGCAGCCCAATGCGTTTGCTGGCCCGTATGTTAGTATAGGTATAACCTTTTGTTCGTAGAAACGTAAAACTGCCTTCAGAGAAAATTTCCCATATCTATTGTTTATCACCAGCGCTTGACACGCTAGTTGCTTGCATTTCCGTTTAGTCTCAATTATCCACGGGTCGTCATTAAGACAGGAACTGATCATCATTCCAAGGTATTTCACACTAGGCGAAATTGGCAGTTTTTCTTGACCCAATGACCATGCTGGTCTTTTTGCAAGCCTTGTCTTGCCGCTTTTCAGATCTTTAAGGACCAGTATTTCACACTTCTTTGTGTTAATAAGCAGATGGTTATCAACCACATATTGTTGGATAGCATTGATTTTCCTTTGTAATCCAATGGGTGTCAAGTCCAGCAATATGAGGTCATCTGCATAGAGAAGCCAACTTAGCTGAGATTCATGCATCTTTGGAGGAAAGGTGTTTATAGCCTCAAAGGACTTCCCGATGTCAGAAATAAACAGGCTAAATATCGCCGCTGCTAATGGACAGCCCTGCTTAACCCCTTTGAAAGTGTTGATCGGTTCAGACAGCGTACCCGTTTGGTCCAAGCGTACCCGGATTGAAGTTCCCGTGTGTAATTCTTTTATTGCAGCCACTAGATCTTTCGGGCAACCCCATGCATGCATTTTGTTCCATAAGCGTGCACGATCTATTGTGTCAAACGCATAGGAAAAGTCAATGAAGGCGAGGTATACCACGGTTTTAGATCTAATTGCCTCCATTTTGAGTAGATTCAACAACAAATTCAATGAGCAGCCAACCTGCTTAACAAAGTCTGTTTTTTTTACGTCTACGTGTTTCGATTGAATTGCCCATTTTACTATGTCCCTTTTTGAATATTGGGACAATCACTGCAGATTTCCATGATTGAGGTGTCTGCCGCTGGAGGTTCACTCTCTTAAAGAGAGACACACAGAAGTCTGCCCATGGCTCCGGATGTTGCTTGATCATACATTTGGTCAGGCCATCAGGGCCGGGAGCCCTTGAATTTTTGGCTTTACTAATTATTCTCACAATGTCTTCTCTAGGAAATATTAGTGACCAGTTTGAAACACTATGGTCATCTGAGATGTGTGAACTTCCACTATCTTTGTACAGCTCTTTGAAGTGGGCAGTCCACGCTGCTGCAGATACCATAGAGGTTTGTAGAGCTATCTGAGGCGCCTGTGTATCATTAATAATCTTCCATAAATCTCGGGTATTCTTATTATATAGGCTTTTTAACATGCCTTCCGAGTCACTTTGAAGCATTATTCCTTTATATGATTTGATCCAGTTTTTGTATCGTTGCTTCGCCCCTCTTATCTCAGAACTACGTGTCACTGTGTCGGCTGTTCGTGCTTGCCGAATTGTACTCCTCATTAGCCGTTTCTGTTGTAATATGGCCAAGTGAAAACAATGCGTTTGTTTCAATATCATGTGTTTAGATCCACCATTCGTGGTTTTGAAATTTGCCAGTAACTGAGCATATTCTAGCGTTGTTGCATCCCTGCTGAATTGATTCGCTATCTGTTCAACTTCATTCTCAGCTAAACGAAGACGCAGTCTACTTGCTCCCACGTCAATCTTCAGTTGCCATTTTGGTTTGACATCTGCATAGTTATTCGCAAATTCCATCTTCAACATGTCGTGGTCGCTGTTTGAATTTTGCACCACTTTTAGCGATGTTACACGTTGTTGGAAATCAGCAGTAACAAATATATAGTCAATGGTGAATACCTGGTTTACTCGGTTCCACATCGGGGCAGGCGGTATGTCACCTGGCGTACAGCCGTTGAGCAACTGCAAGTTTCTTACACCCATTTCTTTCATCCATTGTGTTGCCAAGGATTTTTCTGAAGCGATTTTGGGTTGAAATAGTCTATGTTCAGGTCGCCACAAAGTATTATGTTCGAACCTTCTTTGTCGACCAATAGGCAATCTATGACACTTGAAACTGCGTCAATGAACACATGTGTTCCAGCCCTCGCATGGTTCCAATATAAGTTTAGAATGGTCACTTGTTCTTTGCTGCGGGAGTGTTTGACCAATTTAACGATTGTTGATTCCTGGTTGAAGGGAGAGTGATTTACAGAATTGGCAATGCTGTATCCAGATGATCGTTTTACCAAGGTTATAAGACCTGCCATAGGGCGACCCTTCTCCAATTTTATGGCAGGGTTTAGTGCTATCTCAAAGTCTGGTATAACAGCGATACCGCTTAGCCAGGTCTCTTGAAGGCAGGCTATATCCAACCCTCCCAACCACTCAGTGTTCATCAAGTGAGTAAAACCACGCGTATTACAGGATCCTAATACACAATGCTGCAAGGCAACACCCTTCTGGCATTATTGGTAAGAGTTGTTGTTTAAGGTGTCAGCCAGCCATTGCCAGTCATGTGTTGAGCCATGAATGTGACTAGTTATTGGATGATCAGGCGCTGAGGCGCCTGATTGCATTTTGCCTTGTATAGTTATGGTGAGTCTCTCGCTTCCGTCCTCAAGTACAGAGCTTTTGTCTTCGACAAACGATACCCGTTTCTTTCCGTGTAGCACTGTTCTATCTTTAGGACCATCTTCGCAAGGCGTATTGCAAATTGTCGTAGTTAAGCCAGTCAGTCGGGTATGAACTCTTTCAGTTGATGGTGCTCATGGTTTAAGTAGAGTTGAGAGTCGTGATGCAGGAAGGTCAATCTCATTCTGACCCTTACGAGGAGACACAGACTGACCATCGTCTAATTTATAGACGTCAAAGCCCAATGAAAAAAGAGACACATTTGCTTCCAGAATAGAACCGGCTATTAAAGTTGAGGTGACATGCAGTACCACTTTGTCATTTCGCAGCTCATCCGGAAATTCGACAAACTTTAAGTCCTTGGTGGTAACTGCACGTAAACTAGGTACGTGGTGGAGTAGGTTGATGATGTTGCGTCTGTTTAAGATCAAATTGTCAGACTATTTTAACCTCTCGACCAATAGTCTAACCAGAGGCGCGTGCCCACTGCCCTTGGGGACTTTACTCCTTGAGCCAGTCTGTGGACAATTGGACTGTCGTTTTGATTGATCGTACTTGTGCTTGTCATTTTGCTTTGTATGCTGTGTTTCATCAAATTTAACTCGTCCAATGGTATGATTCTCGTACAGCTCATTCTCGTTCTGGACATCAGTCCCCCTCATTACAGGGTACTCAGGGCAGGTCCCAATTATCTTGTTTCGTTTTTCCTGCAAAGTCTGGAAAGTCGGCTCTTTAGTTTTTCAATCATAGGCGCTATTGATGTTTTCAATTCGTGGGGGAAGGACGTACTTTCGAACGGCTGCACTGGTTTAGCCTGACAGACGACAGGGTGCTCTAGGTAGGTTCCGTTTATCATGTTTTGTTTTTCCTGCAGTGTCTGGAAAATCGGACTCTTTAATTTCTCAGTCGTGGGCACTATTGGTGTTATCACTTCAAGGATGAGGGATGAACTTTCAAGAGGCTGCACTGTTTCAACCTGGCATACGGCAGCAACGCTTGCCTTCGGTGCTTCTTTATCGAGAACAACAATTCTGCCGTCTGTCCGACCGCTTCCCACGTTCAAAACTTTGAGTAAGGCCTCACTGGTGCTTTGAGCTTCAACAACAGAAGCAGCAGACTCCACAATGTCTTCGTACTTAGGGTGGTCGTAAGTTGACATGTTTAACAACTCTGACGATATTTCAGGCTCCACTATATACTTCACATTTAGACCTCCTTTGGGCCCACCTGCCGAGGGGGGTTCTACAAGACGCTTTTTAAGTGCAATGGGGGCAAATTTTGTTTTTTCATTGGTGAGCACATGCACCACTTTGATGTTCCGAAGACATTTTCGGGCACCGGTCATTTTATTTCCCTTTTTTGCTGGTAAATCTTTCATTTTTTTGCACTGCTGAGCTTTCAGATGTTTTGTGGAGCACGTACTTGGTGGTCTCACAACTTCATTGTTAAATATCGGGAACAGCATTGGCACTAAGTTTGGAGTAACTATTTTATCGCTTTTTTTACCGACTCCATTCAGGTGAGTATTACTGTTAGATGTAGATTCAGCTTGAGTATCCACATGTGCCAGAGTTGCTGTACTTTGTGCTTGCTCAAAAGCAGTATGAAAAGACACGTCCACAATTTCCACAATCAGCAAAATCACAGGGTCCAAATTTCCTGTGCTTTTCGGCATAGTAGGAGCCATTGATGACCTCTTGCTTGGTTCGACAGTGTTGGAGCACGGAACCAAGAGTACAGTGGGTAGGGGTTGAACGTTCGACTTTACCCCCTCAGTAGATACACATTTGTGGACGTCCATGATGTTATCTTGTGGCAAGGAACATGGAATTTGTGACTCGGAGTTGGATACACAAGTAGTGACATTCGTGTTGACCATTCTTTGCATATTGCCATATGGGGCAAACTGTGAACTCTCCTCAGTTTTCTCACTAAACTCCACATTTTGAGATCTTCCTGCATCTTTTTTCAATAGAGCAAGGGCTTCTTTTGCGACCTCAGCAAACAGTCTTTTATCAGTTATGTCATTCTTTCTTTGTTCCTCTAACAGCTTATAATATTCGTCCAGTTTTTTTAAATCTCTCATGTGTTATGCTGTTAGTGTTTGTACATATTCGTTCCAACTTTACCACTTTCGAGTTTAATAGGGCCACCATTGTGGTTAAATCTCTGGTTGCTTCATTTAAGTGATCATATAATTTCATGAATGGGGCCAGAGAAATAGTTAATGAAGATAGGAGCAACGCTTGTAAATCTAACGAGGGCACAGCTGTACTTGACTCAGGACCCTGTAACACTACTTTTGCACAAACGGGCGATTTATCTAATCTGCCTCTTTTTCTCCTAATTTTAGGGAACGGTCGTTCCATAAAGGACGAGTCCGTTTTCTCGTCCAAATCAGGGTCGTCTATATTCGAGATTTGGAGTCTGTTTGTATTACTAGGACTACCAAGTGTCTCTCGTTGGTTGCTGATGTGCAGCCTTTTCTGAGATGAGATAGGTAATCCCGAGATGTCATGTGAGTATGTTTGACATTTTTGCTCGTTTGTGAGGCACATCAGCCGAAGTAGTCTCACACGGATCAATTAGTACGCGATTGGTACGCTTCAGTGATATTTTTGAACAGTCTTCACTGTTTAAAGGTGCAGCCCCACTTGCTTTATTCTTACTGACTTTAGTCATTCTAAGTAAATTCTGCAGCACATTATTGGCAATCTCTAGTGAATCACGTCGCGTGTTGTGCCTTAATGTAATGATGACTGTAAAAAGTCAGATGACATCCCTTTGTTTGCGGAGATGACGGTTTCTTCACATCACCCTCCAATTCTGGCATCATTAGGTTTAGACTTGTTTAGTCCTTCGAAGTCGTCAGAGGCCCTTACAGGCGACTCCATGTCGACGGGTTGAGCTGAAGTCACTAGAATGTCAACGCCAGGTGAGCTAGCCCCTAGTGGGTGCAAGGAACAAGATTCCACATCGATTGTGCTGCCCTCAACTCCTTTAGTCTTAGAAGACAGTTTCTCGCGATGCGCGGCCCCAACTACCTGCCGCGCGCACTCCCGCAACGATGGTGGCGTTCTCGCACTTATGACCACTGTCGCGTGGCATGCAGCCCCCCGAAACCCCACCACTCCATCATCCATTCCATCGTCCACCAGATGCGGCACTCCGGACTCTGCAAGGTGCGCCACACTTGTGACCGCCGTTGCCGAATCGCCAGCACCACCGATCTCCGGAGGTAAGATTCCGCTTTCAGGTGAATGTGTGTTTGCGAGATTGGACTTAGATGAAGTTTGTAAAGGAGTTGTCAACCCACAATGGGTTGTTTCCACTTCTTTAGATTTCACTGGTGATGTGTGGGTGTGGGGAAGCGTAGGCAGAACTTCTCAAAATTCAAGGCCGTTCTTTGTAAGCCTGTTTTGTGTACAACTAATTTTGCTTTTTAACGATGAATCAAACAGGCCAAGAGCATTGATATTGTTAGATAGAGTCTCACTAGTAAACACCTCATCCATCACATTATCAATCTCCGTCAATGACAGTGGGGACAAAGAAGACACTGTGCTATGTGTGTGTGACAGTGAGAGTTGAACAGTCGATTCAATATGAGCCTCACTTGAGGAGGTGCACGAATAATACTTGCTTACTTTGTTGGTCCATGTGTGCTGGGGCACGGGGATCGTAGAGTTGTCTTCATTACAATCGCGTCACTTCTGAGCGCGCATTTTCAACGATTGACTTGACGTGTGCCTTTATGGAATAAGCTGCATTTTACTCATCGTATTCGTGATGTGACACTAGGGTCTTGGGCACTCCTCCACCCGCCACTCGCCAAACAGCCCAACAGCAGTCCTTCTCAGCCCTTCACTCCTCAGGGCTTAGCGCCGCAAGGGCAGTGGAGGCGGCCTCTTAACCCCTGACCCAGCTGACCACCTGACCTGGCAGCTGTAGGGTTAAAGGAGCAGGCACACGCACCTCCCGGCAGGTCCACCGTCTCCAAAGTAGATGAATGAATGCAAATGCAGAATTAGGGCACTCGCCACAGCCCAACAGCAGTCCTTCTCAGCCCTTCACTCATCAGAGTAAAAAAGCAGCTGTGGTGTCAGAGGCTGTGGCAACTGATGTTTGTATAGTGGGCCCAGTGGTGACTGGTGTGTTGGGGTGCAAGAGAGCCACCCCCCTTGAATAAGGGGAACATGTCTCACTTGCCCTGGAGTTTCTGCCAAATTTGCTGCTTCTGTCTTCCTCCTAAGTTAAAGGGTTGACAAGAACATCAGCTTTCTCAGCAATACCAGGTCACCTCTGGGTGCATCCAGCACTACAGGGCTCTACAGCAATCTTGTAGGGACCACAATATTGAGAGGCAGGCAGGGCAAAGGAGGTATTGCCCCTCTTTTCTCATCTTTGTGCAAATAGTGTATACCATACATGCTGATTCCATCAAATGAGGGGGAGCCATTCAACTCACTATGCAGTGGTGGCAAGCTGAGGCAAGAGCAGGTAAGTGTTAAAACATGTTTTTATGAATGCATGTATGTTTGTGTGTTTATGTATGTTTGTGTGTATTTACATGTGCATTTCAAGGGTTCTTTGTGGGTCTGCATGTGTGAATGTGTTGCTTGTATGTGTGAATGTGTCTAATGGCCTATGCCTCAATGGGGATAAGACCGAAATCATCATTCTCTATCAAAAAACCACACTAGCCAAACTCGACAAGCTGTACTCTAACTTCACCATAGACAATACCAACATCCTGGTCTCCTCCTCAGTGAAGACCATAGGCGTCTACATAGATTCTACACTATCTATGACTAGGCATATCAGCACCATCTCCTCCGCTTCAGCCCACACCACTAAGCTCATCAACGCTATTAAACCTTACCTATCTAAGCCTAACTGTTTTCCAATAGCCAGAGCCACTATTGGTGATAAATTAGACTATTGCAACACCCTCCTAGCAGGAACATATGCTAAAAATTTAAAAAGACTGCAAATCACTCAGAATAACGCCTTACGAGCAGCATTAAGCATTCCAAAAAGGGATCATATTTCTCACGCCAGACAGGCAGCACCCTGGCTCCCTGTCAAAGAGCGCATCACTTTCAAAATCCTACCCTCACCCACAAATGCCTCACACTCACAGCACCTTCATATCTAGCAGAGACCATAGCTAAATCCACCTCTACATGACCCACCAGAACCCGATACGCAACCAACTGTACATGCCACACATCAACAGAGCCAAAGCAGGTGGGCTTAGATTCCCTTACATAGCCGCCAAGCTTTGGAACACGCTTCTCACAGATATCAGAGCAGAAAACTCCCTCTTGGATTTCCGAAAAAAAAACTTAAAACCTCTCTCTTCAACTAACATTTCACATGCACTGCTTCCTATGCCTGTCTGTATTGTTCTCCTTTAATTCAAATGTTTTTTCCTACCCCTGTAACTAAGAACCTTTCTCTGTTACAAGCGCCACGATGCCCCTGGGCTGTTGTGCATTCTAAAAATATGAACAAATATATAAATATATAATATGTGAGAGTGCGGGTTGGAAGAGATGAGGGATGCAATTGCAAGAGTAGGGTAAACAAGGGCTGCAATTGCAGGGGTCGGATCGGAAATGGTGGAAAGAGGCAATGCCACTCAAACTTCTGTGCAGGTGGGTGGGGCGGAGGTAGAGTACTGCTATTGCTGCAGTGGATGAGACAGGGCAGCACATTGATGCAGCCAGAATGGACATGTTTTCTTAAAGTGTTACGGCATGTTTTATTGGCATTATGGACAAAGCCAGAGCTCTCAGGATTCCAGTGGCCATTAAGAAGGCCTCATGAAGGAAGACATAGACAACAGATTCAAAGTTCAAACAGAAATAGTTTAATTAACTTAAATGTCAGGATGGTTGAAGGCCTAACTTGTCCTATGCTAAGGTGGGTTTTCCCTACCTAAAGAAACAAAGGATGGTCCGAGTCAGTAAGTTAAACATGAAAGTCGATCTGTGTCCAAAACCTATATTAGCTCTCACAACTAAAGCGAAACAATATGTAGGGATGTCAAAATCAAATCAAATGGTGTTCCAAAATAAAGCTCTGAGCTTCTTACAGCTCTCGGCTTGCTTTCCAGGTCCCCTTCCACAAGTTCAAGACAGTTCCACATAAGTCTCAGGGTTCCCTTCCCAAAGAGGACAACACAGTTCAAAAAGAGTCTCTGGGTTCCTTTCCACAAGAAGACAACACTTAGTTTCAGTCTCTTAATATTCAAAACCAGTTCCACGTCAACTTTACACTCCTTCTGATTCCTTGACTGTTTACACAGATTGCTCTCTTCTGCTTCACTTCAACAATCTCTTTCATACATGCAGTGTTCTTATCTGTATGTTTCCTTTACTTTCACAGATAGGGTATCCTCGGTCTAGGTGCAGTTGTCGGACCACATGGTCCACCCATTAAAGGTCCCACAACTGACAACTCAAGGCTTTCTTGCCCACGCAGGTTTTCCTGTCTCTGCACCTGTGTTCTTGTTCACAATCACTTTGCTTTCTCCGCGCCATTCATTTGGCTTTGCCACAAAGTGTTTTCCTCCTTGCTAGTCTCTTGGCTTTGCCACAATGTGTTCATTCATACAGTTCACTCCGTGGTGCTCTCTTTCCTTCACCACTTTAGATTCACACACTTCAGTAATGTTCATTACTTGCTTTTCATTGTATTGCATAGGATCCGTTCTTTGCCGTTCAGTGCCTCGCATTCATAGGCTTATCAAAGCTTTCCTTTAGTTCGGTATTCAACATGTTCATTCACTTATAGTTCAACTTGCTCGTATGTTCACTAAAGACCCTCACTTTGGGCTCACTTTGGCTTGCACATCGAATTTCGTTTGTTCAGCAGTTACAATTGCCCTTTTGTAGTCCCTAGGAGCGTCCGGTACCAGTGTTTCCTTTTGTTCAGTCACCGGTCCCTGGAAGCTCCTCCGGGTGGCTTCTTCCCTCTTCTTCTGCTCCGCATACACGTCTTTGTAGTATTGTGAGCTGCGCTCCCACTCTGGAATTCTCTCTGTGGGTTGTAGGCAGCTCTGCTTGCCTCAAGTGGATGCTGCTGGAAGTTTGCAGCAAAGGGGTTTCTTCCATGCCCCACAGCTCCTGCTGTGGGCACCCAGCCAGGGAGGTTCTAACTGTTGTGACCCTCTCATGGCCCGCTCGGTCCTTGGTGCTTCAGTCTCTACTGGGTATTTGCCGGTGTCCTGGCCTCCAGGCAGGACCCTCCCCGGCAGCCTCCTGCTCGACTGGATTTCTGTCCTTGCAGGCCTGACATGCTTGGCGCGGTTTCTCTTGTGCTGATCTCCGCCTCCTGATTGTCAGCTCCACCTTTTATGCACCTGTAACAATTTAAAAAGCTGCAGGTTTGAGTTCTCAAATCCCATTGCCTGACCATAGTTATTGGTGTTCTCTGGATATACCTGGCCCTCCCAACAGTCTCCAGGCCTCTTCCTAGTCTCAGTACCAGAGTGGTAACATGGCACGTTAGTGTGTACCACTCCTAGTTGCCTCCTCATCGTTCCAGTACTATAGTGGTATCAATGAGGGGTAATGAAGGGAAGTGATTTACAACAGCCTATGAAGGCAGGGATCGGGTAAGGCTGTTTATCATAAGAAAGAAAAGGGGGATACCATGGCTCACCTGCAGAAATCCTCTGCCCAATCCCCAAGTACCCTCCACCCTGGTGATCCTCCCTTGCATCTCCACCCCCAGGGTCAGGATTAAAAAGCAATTGCCTTTCCCTGCGAAGGGGATAAAAGGGGAGTAGGTGTGAGGATAACCATTCACCTATGCAGGTTGGACCGGGATGCTTCACATGGAAGAAAAAGGAAAAAGACCAAACTTGGGATCCTCCCGTCCCCTCCACACTTTCTACATGTGCCCTATGGTTAATTATTCAGATATTTGTTGAAAATATATATTTTGGATAACAGTTTAGTTTAAAGAAAAGTTTTCTGCAATAGCCAATTTCATTAAAAGAAACTTGATTTAATACATCAAAGCATGATCAATCAGAGAAGAAGCACATTGTACATAAATTAAGTCCAATAGATTCGTCCGACGCGTTTCGAGGTATCCCTCTTCTTCATACAGGGCCTTATTGGATGAAAAGCGAGAATGGTTTATAGGTCATCCAGTTCATGATATTATGATGTATCAAGGCATGTAGCAGGGGTTCCTTAATTATGAAATGTAGGGCTCCAGCCCAGCCCTCATCGAGCCAGTAAATGGAGTGGTAGTCGCCGGTCCTGTGTAAACCGTAACAGAGTGAACTCAATGAGGGACACCCCGATAAGGAACATTCAGTAAGTTATCCGACTCGTATCTCGTAGTCTTCTATGTGAAGAATCGAACAGTCGATCTTTGCTCGGTTGCTAAGGGAACATGAGCATGCGACTTGTCCGGCCGGCTTGCAGCTGCTGGAGTCTTTTCAACCTCATTAATGTTTCTGCAGTGAAGTAGAGAGGTTAGCTAATTTTCCAGTAGCGTGCAACATCCCAAAGCATTGGTCATCAAGGAGACGGTTGAAGCAGGGATTTGACGTGGAACCTGGGCGAGAAAGTCCACATTGCCTTACTTTTGACCCTTCTGGTGTTTCACTGTGAAACAACTGGGTTGGAGGTCCAAGAACCACTGCATAACTCTAGGATTGGATTCCTTCCTTTGACTAATCCACACCAAAGCGGAGTAGTCCGTAATCAGTCGAAACCTATGGCCCAAGAGGTAGTATTTGAGATGTATCACAGCCCATTTGATTGCCAGTGCCTCTAACTCAATGACTGAGTTGTTTTTCTCCCTGGGAAACAACTTACGACTGATGTATAATATCAGGTGTTCCAATCCATCATCGTTTTGAGATAAGATGGCTCCCAGTCCCATTAAGGAAGCAGCAGTCTGGAGGATGAACTCCTTTGAGAAGTCTGCTACTTTCAAAATGGGGCTCTGGCATAGGGTTTGTTTTAAGGTTGTGTAACAGATCTAGTCTTCCTCGTCCCATCTGATCTTTTGAGGCTCAGCATTTTTCAGTTTGTCAGTTAATCGCGAGGATTTACTTGAAAGGTTTGGAATAAACCAGCGATAGTAGCCAATTAACCCCAAGAAGGCTGTCAGATATTTCATGGTTTTTGGTGTGTGCACATCGACAACAGCTCTAACTTTCTCCTGATGTCATTGAACAGTACCTTTACCCACAACAAACAGATTGGGCTATTTTGCATTTTCAGTGGTTAGTGGTTTTCTTAATATTCTCATGACTGTGTAAAGGTGGAACAAATGATTTTCCCATGTCTTGCTATGCATCACAATGTTGTCTATATAGGCTCTGCAAAAGTCTGAGTAAGGCTGTAAGAGTTTATCCATCAATCTCTGAAATGTTGTGGGAGCGCCATGTAGGACAAATAGCAGAACTGTAAACTGCAACAGTCCTATGGGAGTAGCAAATGCAGTTTTCTCTTTGTCAGGTCCATACAGCAGAACCTGCCGATAATCTTTCTTGAGATCTATTGTTGGAAGGTAGACTGCATTGCCCAGTCGATCAATAAGATCGTCAATACGTGGCATTGGGTAAGCGTTGAAGGCAGAGATGACATTCACCTTTCTAAATTCTATACAAAACGTCCAGCTTCCATCGAGTTTTGCCACCAATACGATAGGGTAGGACCAGTGGCTACTACAAGCTTCCATGATGTTGACCTCAAGCATTTGCTTAACGTCCTAGATGATGGTACCTTTTCAGGACTACCACTTTGCCTTCTGGAGCGCGGATTTGATGATAAATATCCTTCACTCTTCCAGGCTCCTCTCTAAACATATCAGTAAACTGTCTTATAAGGTCAGATCTTGCTTTTCTTTATTACAAAGAACAGGGGAAATTAAGGCATTATTATCTGTATCCTCTGGCAGCCGACAGGATAATATGATGGCATGGGATTCCAAAGGATTTTCTCTCCATTCTTTTAACAGATTTACATGTTATGTTAAAGGATATTTATACTGTGCCCTGTTGCTCTGGCGGATCTGAAAAGGAAAGAGGGTGGGATGTGTTAGTAAGGTTGAGCGGGAAGAAGAGCAAGAAAGTTGTGATGTGCTGTTGGCAGTCTGAGTTCCGTTTCCACTGTTCCCTGAGCTTCGGTGTACTTTCCGGTTGGTAGCCGGCATGTGTTGTTGTGCGAGGCTATGAGCGTTCTGTTTGTTGTTGCAATGTAGTGCAGTGCGTGCGTTTGTAGTGCTTTGGAGGTGTGGTTGTGTATGTATAGGGTGTGAGAGGTGTATGCAGTGCGGTGAGATTGTTTAGAGAGGATGGTTAGTGGCATTGCTATTTAGAAGTGATGCATGCTAATCTTCACAATCCTGTTGAGATGTGGCGCAATGCTGATCTTTACAATTCTATCTAGATGTGATGCAAGCTGACATTCAAGATTCTGTCTAGATGTAACGTGAGCTAATCTTTATAATTCTATCTGGATGTGATGCAAGCTAGTATTACAATTCTGTCTAGATGTGACGCACTGCTAGTCTTCACAATTCTCTCTACATATGACGCGAGCTAGTATTACAATTCTGACTAGATATGACGCAATCTTCACAATTCTGTCTAGATGTGACGCAATGCTAATCTTCACAATTCTGTCTTGATGTGACGCAGTGCTAGTCTTCGCAATTCTGTTTAGATGTGATGCGAGTTAGTATTACATTTCTCTCTAGATGTGACAGAGGCTAATCTTCACAATTCTGTCTGGGTATGACACAGGCTAGTATTACGGCTCTGTCTAGATATGACGCAATGCTAATCTACACAGTTCTTTCTAGATCTGATGCAAGCTGACATTCACAAATCTGTCTATATGTGAGGCAAGCTAATCTTTACAATCCTGTCTAGGTGTGGTGCAGGCGGACATTCTCAATTCTGTTTAGATATGAAGCAGGCCAGTAGTAGATCTCTTTCTATATATAACACAAGCTAATCTTCACAATTCTGTCTGGATATGACGCAAGTTAGCATCACAGTTCTGTCTAGATATGATGCAAGCTAATCTTCACAATTCGGTCCAGATATGACGCAAGCCAGTATTACAGTTGTGTCTAAATATGACGCAACATATATGCAGTTTTGTCTGGACTATCTAGCACAGAGTATAGTCTACCTAGTTGTGAGATACTGCTCACGAATAGTTATCTTGATATGAGAGATCTGGCAAAATGAGTCTATACAGCACAATCAGGATAAATGCGAAATGCTGATATCTGGCACAATCAGGCTATTTGGCACAATCAGCCTAAATATGAGATCCTGCTATCTGGCACAATCAGGGAAAATGTGAAATGCTGCTATCTGGCACAATCAGGCTAAATGAGAAATCCTGCTATTTGGCACAATCAGGCTATCTGGCACAATCAGGCTAAATGCAAAATGCTGCATTCTGGCACAATCAGGACATCTGGCACATTGAAGCTAGATGTGAAATTCTGCTATCTGGTACAGTCAGGCTATCTGGTGCAATCGGGTTGTCTGGCACAATCAAGTTAAATGTTATGTTATGTTAAGAATATTTATGCCATGCACTATCACCCTCGGACTGGTCCACTGGCACTCTGGCGGGTCTGAAAGTTAAGAGGGTAGGATCGGTTAGTAGGGTGTAGTGGGATAAAGGTAGAGCGAGATTTGAGGTGTTCTTTTGTCATCTTCAGTTCTGTTTGCACCGTTTGCTGAGCATGGGTGTGATTTCCGGATCCGTTAGCTCCCATGTGTGGGTCTGAGATACTATGTGTTGCATGTTTTGTTGTTGCAATGCATTGAAGTGCTTGCGGTTTGCGGTGCAGGAGAGTCTTTGTGATTGTTTAGTGTTTGAGTGGTGTGTGCCAGGAGTTGCGGTTTTAGTGGTTGGGCTAGTGGAGTTATCTCCTGCTTTAGGGCATCTGTCTTGTGTTTTTTTTTAATGTTTGTATTTTTTTATTATTATTTTTTTTATTCTAAGGTCTTGTTGTCTGTTGGAGCAGTCCCTGCGGTTTATTCGCCCGGTTCTGCACGAGGCTGCGGCCTATCTCAGAGACTGTCTAGTGCTCTGTGGGAGGGACAGGAGGTGAGGGCCTCCGCCACCAGGGTTGAGCTTGCTAAGGTTATCAGTTGTTTTTTGGTAGCAAGAGTGTTCTGTTTATTCGGACTTTGGGAAGTGGGGGTGGAGGGGGGAGGATGCGGGTTCCTTTTGTTGAAATCAAAGTTACTTAATGTGTTGGGGTAAGGTATTAGGGGACAGGGGGGCAGGAGAGGGGAAGGGGAGGGAGAGCGGACGGTTGTTGTTTTTTTTCTTGCACTGTTTCGTATTAAAAGCCAATAAAGAGTGGTTTTAAAAAAAGAGTGTTCTGTCTAGCATCGTCTCCCTTTGTTCCTAGGGGGTGGTCCCCTCCCTTTTGAGTTGCAAGCGCTCCCTCTTCTGTTTGGTGTTAGTTAGTGTTTACCACTCCTTCCTCTCTAGCTATGGTCCCTATCCTTGGGTTTAGCCTAGCGAGGGGGCTCAGCTTGGAGGTACCGGATTCATTCTGGTTCTATGGCAAAGAGCCAGGTTTTGAGTAGTTTCCTGAATTTTAGGTGGTTGTTTGTATTTTGTATTTCGGATGTCTTTTGGGAGGGTGTTCCACGTTTTTGCTGCTACGTGAGAAAAGGAGGATCCCCCTAGATTTTTCCTTGCGTAAGGATTTGGTTTAAAGCAGATGTTGTTGCATGATCTGAGTGTTCTGGTCGGTTGGTAAATCATTATTTTCCTTTGTATTCATTCTGCTCCTTGACCGTAGATAGCTCTGTGCATTAAGCACGTTGTTTTGAATGTGATTTGTTGTTTGACTGGAAGCCAGTGTAACATTTTTAGCATTGGGGTGATGTGGTCTCTTTGTGATAGTTTGAGGAGGAGTCTGGCCACTGCGTTTTGGATACGTTGCAGTTTGTTCAGTAGGTGTTCTGGCATTCCGACGTAGAGGCTGTTGGCGTAGTCAATTCTTGACATGATGAGGCCAATGATTGTAATTGTATTATGGGTGAAGGACAGGAACGGTTTTTCTTGATTATTACATTTACTTGTGATTCTAATGTTAGCGTGTGGTCCAATAGGATTCCCAGGTTTTGACTATTTTCAATGATGTGGGTGCTGTTCCTAGTTCTCTGGGCCATGTGACATATGTATTATTTTCAAGGTTTTTGGATATAATCATGATTTCTGTCTTGCCTGGGTTGAGTTTTAGGATATTTGTGTTCATCCAGTCGTAGAGTTCTTTGAGACATTCTCCCAGCATTGTGTTCTCTTTCTGTGTATCTTCAATTGTATAGATGATTTTTGTGTCGTCTGCATAGTTGTAGCACATAGGATTGTGTTTTTTGATGATCTTGATTAGCGGAGCCAGGTAGATGTTGAAGAACAGTGGGGATAGGGATGCTCCTTGTGGTACTCCACAGTCGGAGTCCCATGGAGCAGATTTGAAGGGTTTTATCCAGACAATTTACGTTCTATTTGCTAGGAATGATTTTATCCAGAGTGGTGCTAAATCTGTTATTCCTATTTCTTCTAATCTCTTGATGAGGATGTCATGGTTGACTGTGCCGAATGCTGCAGAGAGGTAGAGTAGAATTAGGGCAGGGTTTGTGCTGGAGTCTGCATTTGTCTTCAATGGTTATTAATTCACATTCTTTCACTTACAGTTCAACTTGCTCATATTGTTCACTACAGCCCCTCACTTTGGTCTCACTTTATCTTGCACATCGAATTGTGTTCATTCTGCAATTACATTTGCCCTTTTGTAGCTCCCAGGAACACCCCGGTACAAGTGTTCCCTTTTGTTCTCTCATCAGTCCCTAGCAGCTTCTCTGAGCGGCTTCTTCCTTCTTCTGCTACACATACACCTCTCCCTAGTATTGCGAGCTGCGCTTCACTCTGGAATTCTCTTTGTATGTTGCTGGCAGCTCCACTCACCTCTCGCAGACGCTGCCAGTAGCTTGCAGCAATGGGGCATCTTCCATGACCCACAACTTCTGCTGTGGGCACCTGACCAGGGAGTCTCGAACTGCTGTGACCCTCTCACTGCCTGCTCAGGCCTTGGAATTGCAGTCTCTTATGGGTATTTGCCTGTGTCCTGGGCTCCAGGCATGACCCTCCTCGGCAGCCTCCTTCTCGAAACAATGTCTCTCCTCGCAAGCCTGACACGCTCAGGCCTGACATCTCCCCTGCTGATCTCCCCCTCCTGATTGTCAGCTGCACCTTGTATGCACCTGCAACCATTTAACAGGTTGCAGGTGTGAGTTCTCAAGTCCAATTTCCTGATTATCGTTATTTGTGTTGTCTGGACCTGCCTGACACTCACAACAGTCTTCAGGCCTCTTCCTCGTCTTAGTACCAGAGTGGCGAAAGGACATGTTAGTGAGTACCACTCGTAGTCGCCTCTTCCTCGTCCCAATATACAGTGGTATGAAGGAGGGGCAATGAAGGGAAGTGATTGTCAACAGCCTATAAAAGCAGAGGGAGGGTAAGGTTGGTTATCACAAAGAAAAGGGGGATACCATGTCTCACCTACAGACATTCTCTTCCCAATCCCCAAGAGCCTTCCACCAAGGTGATCCTCCCTTGCATCTCCACCGCCAAGGTCATTATCAAAAAGCGATAGCCTTTCCCTGTCCACCTTAGAATAGGATCCAAGGAGAGTAGGTGTGAGGATACAATCAGGTTTCTCACACCATGGCCATCCAGTGCAGCTTTGCCAAGTGACAATTGAAAACTCTGGCAATGCCGACATGATGTATGTTCTTATGTGTAGGGGTGTTCATTGGTGTAGGCAGCATGCATACATTTTCTTAACATGGCATGACATTGGTTACTGTGATTACGAGCAAAGATAACATGATGAATGTTATGATGTGGCCATAATGACATATATTGGTGCAGCCAGTATGGACGTGTTTTCTTTCTGTGGCATTGAATTTTTTTGTGGCATTTTCAGCAAAGACAACAGGAGGAGGGTTCATGCGTGGTGATTCTGGCCTACAATCATGCAACCATTCTAGAAATGCTGTTTTAGTGGTATTATGGGCGAAGCCACCATGATGATTGTTATCACATGGCCATAATGGCCTTCATCGTTGCAGCCAGACTGTCCCTGGGTGGTAGCAGTGTGCGGTATAGGTCAACATATCATAATGTAACTCTGATATTACTTTTTTTTTTACTTGCATTATGAGCAAAACCAAAATGATGAGTGATGTTTTATGGCCATAATGGACCACATTGGTGTAATTAGTATAGACATGTGTTCCTTCAAATGCATAGAATTATCAACAGGAGTATGTTCTTATGTGGAGATACTGGCATATATTTGTAGAGCCAGCATGGATATGTTTTCTTATAGTATTGTTACTGCCATTATAAACACAGAAAATACGATCATGCTCTTGTGTGGGATTGCAGCCATATATTAATGAAGCTGCATGGACATGTTTGGGCACAGGCAGAATGAAAATGTGTTTTACACTGGCAGAATACTTGTATATATTGTGGGGAAAGGCATCATGAAAATGGGTAGTTAAATGCTCCTATGTTATATTGGTGATCTATTGAAAATGCATTAAGTATGGGCACTCCTATAAACTCCCTTGGTTCTGTCCATCCATGCTAGAACAGGAATACATATTTAGACAGGAAATAGATCCTATATAAAACCTCACAAGGAAGTTACATATTGTATACCAGAGCACATGTTGCTTCATGGTTTGAATCGCTGTCTGAGTTTACATACCGCAACAAAAAGGTACATGTCTATGGCATGGTTAAAGAACACACAATGTGAGCAATAGAAAATATAAATGTCACTGTACTGTGTATTTGCTCTGGCACAAATAAATGAAAGTAATTTGAAGCAACAGTATAGCAGAAGTACACATATATATTTATTTATTTATTGCATTTGTTGACAGCTCCCAAACCCGCTGCGCTAGTAAACTTAGTGGAGGAAAAGGTACAGTACAGATAAACATAAATATATCCTACTGATTCATTACCTCAGGAAACAGATTAGTGGAATAAAATGATGACTCATGAATTCCTTTCATCAGTCCAACCCGCAGCCATTAGAAGGCAGGTGTAATTGACATACAAATTTACTATCACAAACTCCTAGAAAGCTCTTCTCCGTGTATGCCATTTTTTTTCCAGCCGTGAGAATCTGTAGTGCTTTAAAGGTCATCCAATATTTTGGTGCACCACAGTTTCCGGAACTTTACTATTTGTTGACCATGGCAGGATTTCTACAAGACAAGCACCATGCAGCGAAAAATCTGATTATATCCCCCATAGTTTGGATGACTACGCTGGCCCCCAAAATCAGAAGGAGTTTGGATATTAAATTGCACCAACAACATTTCCCTAAACTGATGAAAGGAGGTAAACCAGAAGGCACTTAAAACAGTTTAATTGCCTCACCATGTACCATCTTAATCTGATTTATTTGATTTGAAGTATTTGTAACACGGTATAGACAGATTAAATTGCATCTAAACACAGAGGTTAGTATATTCTTGTCACAGTAACCATTACAGCTCTTATGCCACTGTACAGAGACCTCAGTGATTACTTAAACAAATGAGTCTATTTTTTTCCGAAATTGATTAATTGAATTAATATTACGACAATGAAGTGACAGCAAGTTCCATAATGGCTGCCCAAATATTGAAATACGTCTGTCGCCCATGTGTACAAATCCGATGTTGGTATTGTAAGTAAATGTGTATCCATGGAGGGTAACTGCTGCTTAGGTTTATAGACGGCCTGCCTACTGGTTCGATAAATAAGAGTTGCATTGCTAAGCCATTTAGATACCAAACATACGATTTTAAACTCATTTCTCTGTTTGACTGGTAACAACTGTAAAGAAGGATCAAACACTAATATGGGTTTATTTGGGAACTCTGAAGATCAATCAAACAGCTTATTTCTGTGCCCTTTGTAGCCTGCTAATTTTTTTAGCCTGTATCCACATAAGGAGGCCATTCCCGTAATCCAGTTTGGAATTGACCAAAGATCCAACCACTAC